>NW_006408524.1:30446533-30476133 GCF_000296735.1 Chrysochloris asiatica
AAAGATTTACAGCCTCGGAAACCCTGTATAGGGTCTCTATGAGTCGGAATCGACTCCATGGCACATTACAACAACAATGCCTAAGATATCGATGTTGATGCATTCCATTTCATATTTGACAACTTCCAATTTTCCCAGATTCATACTTCATGTTCCGATTTTCAATGGATGTTTATAGCTGTTCCTCTTCATTTTGAGTAGTGGGCCATCAGCAAATGAAGGTTCTGTGCGCTTTTCTCCCCCTAGCTTAACTCTATTCACGTCATCATGGACAACTCTACTTTGAGGAGGCATTTTTTCCCCCCAGTCTCATTCTGAGTGCCTTCCCACCTTTTGGTCCTGTATCTGACAGTGTTTCTCTGCTATTCACAGAGTTTTCAGTGACTAGCGATTTGGAAGTAGTTTGTCACTCTTTCTTCCTAGTCTGTCTTTGTCTGGAAGCTCATCTGAAACTTGTCCACCATGGGTGACCCTGCTGGTTATTTAAAATACTGGTGGCAGAGCCCTCAGAATCACAGCAACTCAATCCACCACGCACGACAGACAGACGAGTGGTGGCCGTTTGGTTTTATGTCGATACTGTCACTTTAAATTTCGATGTGAATCTTCATACAATCCTGAAGAAATTATTAGGTTCCTCTTTCTTCTGTTTTTGATTGGGATTCAAGTGGGTGTAGGTTAAGGCTTTTATGATAGTCCAGGGAATCGTTTCAGTTCGTTAGTGGAAAGAAAGCAACTGTTTCAGCACAGGGGTGCTACAGAATTTAGGGGGACATAAACCCACCAGCTGCCCCTTGAAACCCTATACAGGGTCACTCTGAGTCGGAACCGAGACTAGCACTCAGCAACAAGAACAGTGCCAAGAACTTGTCTACAAGCAGTGAAACCATTAATCATTTTGGGGTACTGATGCTAAATTAAAGAACTCACACGAGCTCAAACTTATTATTGTGGGCTTCTCACTCTCTACATGACAGTTTTTCAAGATTAAAGTTTGGAATGCATTTAAAAGAATAAAGCAAACAAAATGATTAAGCAAATTTTTGTGATTAACATTCTTGGTGTGTTTTTGAAAATAACATTACTTTGATTAAGTTAAAAAATGCAGATGCTTATTGTAGAAAAAAAATTGAGAAACATAAAAGAAAAAAATATCACCTACAATCTTCTAGTTAGAGAAGACTACCTTAGCATTTTAGTAAACTATTTTTGGATGTTAGTTTTCGATGTCTACACCAGAATTTCAATAGTCAAATCCATACTTTACTTGTTTATTTATTAATATGATTTGTATGAAAATGTCTTTATTGTCCCTGTCCCCCCGCCACTTGACTGCTAGTTTGCCTAAATCTAGAATTCTGGGTTGCAAATCATTTCCTTTCGGAATTGGAAGGCATTGATCCTTATCAGTGCAGCTCTTGGCCAGGCCATTGCATTTCTGAGTCTTTCTTTCTTTTTCTTTTTAAAATTTCTGTATAATCCAATATTTTCTTCAGGGGACTTCTGAGATTTTTTCTTTATTCCTAAGGTTCTGAAATTTCATGAAGAAGTACTTTATGTGAGTCTCTCCATTCATTCGGTGAGCCCAGGCTAGGTTCTTTGTTTTCTAGACTTGTGACCTTCAGTTACAGTTTTGCTTGTCTTGTTATTTCTTTGATAATTTCTTCTCTGTTATGTGTATTTCTCTTTCTGGAGTTTCTATGGATTATTATTTTTGTTGTAAACTGTCAAGTAGATTTTTTTGTTTTTATGTTTTATTGTGGATTATCTGATAGTTTACATGGAAGAACATTAGCTTTACATTCATCCTATCGTATATCATTTCATTGCCATGATTACAATCCCCTCCATCCATCATCAAACAACCAAAGCGTGTACACTGCAATCCTGCCCCTTGGTCGTCAGCACATAGACCCTCTCCCTCTCTGGGCCTAGAGTCCCCAGCTGCTCTATCTCTCCATGTCATCATCTCTGCCTCTATCTCTGACATCACTGCTTCTCTGGGTTGTTGTTGTTGTTAAGTGCCGTTGAGTTGGTTCCAATCCACAGCAACCCATTTGGGGTTTCTGAGGAGTGGCTGGTGAGCTTGAACCACCGGCCTTGCAGTTCACACGGCTTTGCAGTCTGGCGCATTAACCCACAGCGCCACACCAGGACGCTAAAAGAGTAGTAGGTTGAAAATAGCCCCTTGAAATTCTCTGGGTAGGGTCCCGCATTCTGCTCTTCTCCCTTGATGGTTCCAGGAACCTCCACTCCTGGACTGCAAAGTCAACCACTCCCTTGTTTTGCTACAAAATGTCTACCTTTACATTTCCAAACCTCACAGTCAGTTTTCATAGCAATTATTCACTATTGTGCTAAGTGAGAGCCATCCGCATCTCCTTTCATCAGCCCCTCACAGAAAGATTGGATACTACTCTGTGGAGAGTATGCCTTCCTCTGTGCTCTCTGGATCTAGGCTCCCTCTTGAAAGCTTGTAAGGGGGTCACTTCTTGCCTTTGTATCCCCATTTTGGGTAGCTAACGTCCAAGTTGCCCATCCCTGTCTACCCTGTGTATCGAAGGGGTGGGAATGATCCTCGCTGTAAAGATTTGTTCCCTCTTTTGAGCTACAAAATGTTTACCTTTACATTTCATCTAGCCATTGAAGCCAGGTCAAGTGGATATTATCTGCAAGTGTGGGTGTTCTTGTGCATATGCCCTCATTCGTATCCACTGGACACTTCACTTTCCACTCTAGTCCTCTGTGGCTATGCCAGTGACTCTGGGCCTAGGAATCCCCAGGTCTTCCCACACTGCTGGCCAACCAGGTCTTCACCTGGGTTCACAGGAGTCTATTGAACGTGGTAGAGCTTAGCTTGCTGCTTCATTGCTGTTTCCCCCTCACTTCCCCTTATTGGTGATGAACGTGGTCACAGCCACCTGAGAAATTTCAAGATGGTCCCGCTGTACCTCTCTGACCTATAACCAGTCATTTTCTTTTTCTTTCCCCTTTTCTCTACCACACATGTCCATTCTGCTGCTTCTCCTAGTGAGAGCTAGCCCAGGGCTGATCAGGGCTGGCTTTACAGATTTGGAGCAGGGTCAACCTGATTGGGGTTATTTCTGTTGTCTCCTCCTCCTTCAGTTATGCACACAGTTACTGGGTTCAAGCTGTTCTGGCCATCTGGAAAGTGAGACCTTCCCTGGGAGTGAACACTTGTCCAGGCCCTGCCTCTGGTCACCAGGGAAACACAAGGAACCAATGGGGAAATTGAAAAAAAAAAAAGGAAATTCTACCTTTGTCTCTGGGAGTCAGGCAGGAGGCAGGCTTCTGTAACAGGAATGTTTTCTTGTCTCTTAAGCTGTTCACATGTGTTCAAAAATTAAATATATTATTTTAAAACTTCATTTTGAAATAATTCAGACTTACAAAAATAGTACAAAGCTTTTCAGTGTACTTTTACACAACCATTGTAAATGTTAACTTCTTGCATAATGATAGTGCTATAATCAAAATCAAGAAGTTAAGAATGACCAAATATTACTAACAAATCTACAGACCTTATTTAAAATTTGCCAACAGTTCCACTAATGTCCAGGATTGCATATTCCACTTTAGTTGCAATGTCTCTTTGTTGTTGTTATGTGCCGTGGAGTCGGTTCTGACTCATAGCGACACTGTACAGGGTTTCCAAGGCTGTAAATCTTTACGGGATCAGGAAGCCTCATCTTTTTCCCATGGAGCAGCTGGTAGTTTCGAACTGCTGCCCTTGCGGTTCGTAGCCCGATTCGTAACCACTACGCTACCAGAGCTCCTTTAGTGTCTTCCAATTTAGATAGTTCCTCCATCTTGCATTGTCCTTCATTACCTTGACTTATTCTGTAGAATGTCTCTCCATATAGGTTTGCCTGACACTTTCTTATGAATAATTCAGGTTATGCATTTTTGGCAAGAAGATCAAAGAAGTGATGTGCCCTTTTTAGTGATTGCAGCAGTGGCAGATGACTAAAACCCCTTTGTGGTTACATGTTAAGATCCTAAGCTCTGGTATTTGTGAATGTGTTCTTATGTGGAAATAGCATCTTCTTTGCAGATTTAGTTAATTAAGTTAACATGAATGAATGAAGTTACTGTAGTAGGTGGGCCCTGATCCAGTATGACTGGTGCTTTATAAGAAGAGAAGACACACAGAGACAAATAGACATAGAGGGCAGACTGTGTGTGATACCAGGCACAGAAACTGGAGTGATTGGTCTACAAGCCAAGGAATGCTAAGAATTGCCTGAAGTCACCAGAAGGTAAGAGAGAGACATGGACTAAATTCTCCCTGAGAACCTCCAGAACACCTTGATTTCAATGTTTTTGCCTCCAGAATGATGAGAGATTAGATTTCTATTGTTTTAAGCTGCCCAGATTGTGGTACGGAAACCCTGGGAAAGTTAATACACTTTCTTTAGATCAGCAAGGAGCTCTGGTAGCGTAGTGGTTACGAATTGGGCTGCGAACCGCAAGGTCAGCAGTTCGAAACTACTAGCTGCTCCGCGGGAGAAAGAGGAGGCTTTCTGCTCCCGTAAAGATTTACAGCCTCGGAAACCCTGTTCAGGGTCGCTATGGGTCGGAACCGACTCGACGGCACTTAACAACAACAACAACAACCACAGTATAATGTCTTTTCTTCTCTGTTATCTGTCTTTCTTTCTCTGTTATCTGTCCTCTTTCTAATTCCATTCTTCCCATGTAGCATCCAGAATGGTCTGCACCAGTTAGTACTTGGATGAGGACATGCTTCTATTAGCCACCCAAAGCGGATACTATCTGATTCACTAAGGGCTTGAGAGTGACTGTTACACTCTTTGTCAGTGCTAACAAACAACACGATCACACCTTCTCACTGCAAGAACATAACAAGGGGCTACCAATGGATGGACTTTTACACATGGGGACAGTCTTAATCCTCCCAGCTGCCCTCCTCTTGATTATAACTCATGATAACACAGCGCGTGAGTACAACTCTACTCCATAGGGCTTTCCATGACTGGCTTTTGGAAGTAGACAGTCTCTTCCATGGAGCCTTTGGGTGGACTCCAACTTCCAGCCTTTCAGTTAGCAGCTGGTCCTGTTAAACATTCGCATCTCCTAGGAACTCCAACCAGGTCCTACCTAGCAAGATGATTATTTAAAATATTGGTAATTTAACAGCTCTAGTCTTTACTGAGTCCATGGCACTTAACAACAGCAATCTTTCTGGAAGGAGCCCTGGTTGTGCAGTAGGTTAAGTACTGGGCTTCCAATCCACCAATTGCTCCACAGAATAAAGATGAGGCAATCTGCTTCTGTAAATATTTGCACCCTCGATAACCCTAAGGGGTAATTCCGCTCTGTACTGTAGCATCACTGAGTGGGAAGGGACTCAACCTCACTGGTAGTGGGTTATTTTTTCTGTGCCATCTTAAAAAATGCTTGGTCTGATATCTGAATCCTGCCAACTTTGTTCTGTGTTTTTATGTAGAAATTCTTGGGTATAAAGTTATCCAAATAGATTAATTCTTTGGAAAACTGATGATTTCCTTCTTTAAAAGAAGACATATGAAACATAAACCCGATTCACAAATATGAAATTGAATTTCAACAAAAAATAACCAAAACAACGTTATATAGAAATAAAGAAATACAAAAACTGCCCATTGTTATGCACTCAACCTTTTGTATCACTGCAATCATAGCTAAACAAAGTTAAGAGTAAACTAGTGATTCCTTATATTAAATGCGCACAGGCAGTAACTGTCAACACCATGGTGCCTCTGGATCTCAGAGGCATAACTTGCCGGAGGAGGTGTGGGTGAGAGCCTTTTGAAGAGTTAAATTTCCTCTCTTACTCAGCCATGCTGCATGACTGCCCTGCGCCTCCCCCACCCCAGCAGGAGTCTGGACACTAGCATCTGTGGGAGGGAAGAGCTGGTCTGTGGAAGGATCGCTTTTATTAATGATTTCACAATGGTGCTGGAGTATGACTGAGTCTGAATAACTAAACAATGAAGGAAGTGTTTTTTATGAATGAAAACTGGGTCTTCTTGTTCAGCACCTTAGCAGGTCTTCTGAGTCCTCACAGACTGCCACGCAGAAAAAAAGACAGATAAAAGGAATGGTCTTGTCAATCCATATAAGCTCTTGTACATGCAGACTAGCTCTGGAAGGATTTGGAAGAAGCTGGTAGCAGATGATGGCTCTGGATGAAAGGCATTTGTGTGTTAGGGCTTGATGCTTCCTGAACACGGAATTGGGATTAATTTTATATACAGTGCTTCATGCCTGAAAGTGTGTTTGTGTTATCTTTTAACCCTTTGTGCCTTGAATGTTGAACTATGTATATTTTATTATGACTTTTCAAAAAATGAGCAAAATAAAATGCTTCCCTCCAGCCCTAAAATGATGTATAATAAAAAAAATCACATGCTTTTCCAGTATAAAGAATGATGACACGATTATCTTTCAATATACACATGTATCTTTGCAAATGCATATAAGTATTAATGGAGAATAAAGTTATGGCCATAGGTGTACCAACAAAAGGTATAGCAGTTTTATATGTTGATAACCCACTGCCTTTGAGTTCTGACTCAGAGCTACCCTGTAAGACAAAGTAGAGTTGCTCCTTACTGTTTCTGAGACTATAAATCTTTAAGGGAGAGGTGGCCTTATTTTCTATCAGAGTGGCTGGTGGGTTTGAACCGCGGATCTTGTCAATAACAGCACAATGCTTAACCACTTCACCACTATGAAAGTCAAACTGTTTTTTCATCGCTTTTTAAGAATTTCTTTTCCTTTCAGAAATGGATGGTGGATTTCACTGAAAGTTTTTTGGAGCCCATAAAATAATCATTTTGAGGTGTTCATTTATTGATTTATGTATGCATTAGGAGAATCCCCGTTTTTGTCTTTTTGGAAGCCGATGACAAGACCTGGCTCTTCTGTGGTGCTCCTGGGTGGGTTCGAGGCACCATCTTTCGGTTACCAGCCAAGCACAGACTGTCTGTGCCACCCAAATATTTAAATAATTATATGAGGGTAAGTGAAAAAGTGTTGCTACAAAATCATAGGAACCTTTGTTAAAGAAAAAAATCAAAATATGAAATGATTCTTTCTTGATGTAGCCTCCATTTAGGGCCATACGCTTCAAAAATGTTTCCATCTATCTAACTCTTCCTGGTTAGAAATAGAGTCCTGGTGTGGCGCTGTGGGTTAATGCAGCGGACTGCAAGGTCTGTTTGAACCAAAATGTCATCATTTCAAGCTTACCAGCTGCTCCTCGGAACCCTCTACAGGATAGCTATGAGTCGAAAAAGACTTGATGTCCCTTAACAACAACAACAACAACAACAAAGTCAGCTGAAATGGATTTGTACTAGCCATTTTGAATCTGACAATCACATGGTTTACTAGCCAGGGAATGACAAATTGAAGAGGAATGGTGTTGCATTCATCATCAAAAAGAACTTATCAAGATCTGTGTTGAAGTACAATGCTGTCTGTGATAGGATAATATCCATATGCCTACAAGGAAGACCAGTTAATACCACTGTTATTCAAATTTATGTACTAACCACGAAAGCCAGTGAGGATGAACTAGAAAAATTCTACCAATTTCTTCAGTCTGAAATTGATCAAACATGCAATCAAGATGTATTATTACTGGTGATTGCAATGCAAAGGTTGAAAAAAAAAGAAGAAGTACCAGTAGTTGCAAAATATGGCTTTGATGATGAAAACCATGCTGGAGAATGCATGCTATAATTTTGCAAGACCAGTGACTTTGATTCATTGCAAACACCTTCCTTAAACAACATAAAAGACAGTTGTACCTCACTATACACATGCACTTCACCAGATGTAATACATAGAAATCAAATTGACTACATCTGTGGAAAAAGATGGTGGAAAAGCTCCATATCATCAGCCAAAACAAGGTCAGAGGCAGACTGTGGAAGAGAACATGAATTTGCTCATGTACAAATTCAGACTGAAGTTGAAAAAAATTAAAACAAGTCCACAAAAGCCAAAATATGACTTTGAATATATCCCACCTGAATTTAGAGATCATCTCAAGAACAGATTTGATGCATTAGACACTAAAGATTGAAGACCAAAAGAGTTGTGTAGTGACATCAAGAACATCAAACAGGAAGAAAGCAAAAGATCATTAAGAAGACAAGAAAGAAGGAAAAGACCAAAATGGATGTCAAAAGAGACTCTGAAACTTGATTTCCAGTATAGAGATGCTAAAGCAAATGAAAGAAATGAAGAGGTGAAAGAGCTGAATAGAAAATTTCAAAAGGCAGCTCAGGAAGACAAAATAAAATATTATAACGAAATGTGCAAAGACCTGGAGTTAGAAAACCAAAAGGGGAGAACACATTCAGCATTTCTCAAGCTGAAGGAACTGAAGAAAAAATTCAAGCCTCAGGTTGAAATATTGAAGGATTTTTATGGGAAAATTATTGAAGAATGCAGAAAGCATCATAAGAAGATGGACAGAATATACAAAGTCATCGTACAAGAAAGCCATGGTCGATGTTTAACCATTTGAAGAGGTAGCATATGATCAAGAGTCAATGATACTGAAGAAAGAAGTCTAGGGTGCATTGAAGGCATTGGCAAAGAACAAGGCTCTGGTAATTGATGGAATATAAATTGAAATCTTTCAACTAACTGATGCTATATTGGAGGCACTCACTCATCTATGCCAAGAAATGTAGAAGACACCTACCTGGCCAACTGACTGGAAGAGATCCATATTTGTGCCCATTCCAAAGAGAGATGACCTAACAGAATGCGTAAATCACCAGACAGCACCATTAATATCCCATGTAAGCAGAAGTTTGGTAAAAAGAATTCAAAAACTACAAGGAGCTCTGGTAGCGTAGTGGTTACGAATCAGGCTGCGAACTGCAAGGTCAGCAGTTCAAAACTACCAGCTGTCCCGCGGGAGAAAGATGAGGCTTTCTGCTCCTGTAAAGATTTACAGCCTTGGAAACCCTGTACAGGGTCACTATGAGTCAGAACCAACTCCACGGCACATAACAACAACAACTACAACCTTACAGTGACAGAGAACTTCTTGAGGTTCAAGCCTGATTCAGAAGAGGACATGGAACAAGGGATATCATTGTTGATATCAAATGGATCTTTGCTGAAAGCAGAAAATACCAGAAAGATGTTTAGCTGTGCTTTATTAATTATGCAAAGGCTTTTAATTGTATAGATGATAACAAGTTATGGACAACATTCAGAGAATGAGTCTTCCAGAACATTTAATTGTGCTCACGAGGAGCCTGTCCATAGACCAAGAGGCAGTTGTTGGAAAAGAACAAGGGAACACTGAATGGTTAAAAATTAGGAAAGGCGCGTGCCAGGTTTTCATTCTTTCTCCATACTTACTCAGTCTGTATGCTGAACACATAATCTGAGAAACTGGATTACATGAAGAAAAACATGGCATCAGGATTGGAAGAAGACTCATGAACAACCTGGGATATGCAGATGATACAACCTTGCTTGCCAAAAGTGAAGAGTACTTAAAATATGTACTGATGAAGCTCAAAGACCACAGTCTTTGGTATGGGTTGCACCTCAATGTAAAGGAAACAAAAGTCTCACCACTGGGCCAATAAATAATATTATGATAAACGGAGAAAAGATTGAAGTTGTCAAAGACTTCATTTTGTTAGGATCAACCATCAACACTCATGAAAGTAGCAGTCAAGGACTCAAACATTGTATTGCACAAGACACATCTGTTGCACAGGACTTCTTTAAAGTGTTGAAGAGCAAAGATGTCAGTTTAAGGACTAAGGCACACCTGAGCCAAGCCATGGTATTTTCAATAACCTCATATGCATGTGAAAGTTGGACAATGAATAAGGAAGACTTGAAAAATTGATGCATTTGAGCTATGGTGTTGGTGGCTATGTGCCGTGGAGTCAGTTCCGACTCATAATGACCCTGTACAGGGTTTCCGAGGCTGTAAATCTTTACAGGAGCAGAAAGCCTCATCTTTCTCCCATGAAACAGCTGGTAGTTTCGAACTGCTGGCCTTGCGGTTTGCAGCCTGATTCATAACCACTACGCTACCAGAGCTCCTTTATGATGTTGGAGGAGAATATTAAAAGTATCATGGACTGCCCAAAGAACAAACTAGTCTGTGTTGGATGAAGTACAGTCAGATTCCTCTCTGGAAGCCAGAATGGCTAGACTTTGACTCCCATATTTTAGACATATTGTAAGGAGGGACCAGTTCCTAGAGAAGGTTATCATGTTTGGACAGTTGGAGAAAAAGAGGAAGACTACTCCCCCCCCCCCCCCCCCCCCAATGACATGGATTGGCACAGTGGCAGCAGCTATGGGCTCAGGTGTAGAAACAATTGTCAGGTTGGCACAGGACTGGGTAGTGTTTCGTTCTGTTGTGCATATGGTCTCTAACAACAACAACAATCCTTCCCTGAAGAATTTTGAATTTTTTATTCACACATCAAAATGGTAGTTTTGGTATCCTTGAGAGATGCTGACTGTGTTCCTTTTAAATGTTCTTTGAGTTTGGGAAACACAATGAAGTCTTGATCTTGCCCCTTGAAGTGGATGGGATAAAGTTTCCCAATGAAATACTGGTAGGAAATACCCTCAAAGAATGAGCAGGTGCATTGTTGTAATGGAAACACATTTCTTGGTTCAATTTTCTTTTTTTTGATTTTTAGAAAAAGTTATTATAATAGTCCCCATGATTATCCTGTGTCCTTGGAGACAATCTATCAAGATTTGACCCTTTGCAATCCCCAAAAAACCGTCACCATAACCTTCTGAGCTGACTTCTCAGAACTGGCCCAACAGATCCTCTTGGAAGCCCCTGTTTTGTTTGGGCCTTTTCTTTTGAAGGCACCCTAGTAAGACTAAAACAAGTGTATTATTGAGAGAACTTGTCTGCAGCTATGCACTGATTGCAGAGATGTGTTTAAATATGTTTTGCTTGGAATAAATTTGTGCAATACTTTTTGATTTACCATCGTATCATTATTTTTAAACCTTATAATGCTAAGAATTTTATTGATGGCTTCCGTAATAGTTCAGTTCGTCCATCAGCTTTGCATTTATGGAATGCATCTTGCTAGTTAACAATGTGTTCATTTTTAACAATCTGTTAAATTAATTTAGCGAACATTTAATCTTTATTCTTAAGTGAAAATTCTTTGTAGTTTTCTTTTTATGCTTCCTAGAGTCCTGGTGTGGCACTGTAGGATAAATGCTGGATTCTAATCACAAGGTAGGCAGCTCAAATCCTACACGGGGTTGCTATGTGTCGGAACTGACTCCACAGCACTTAACAACAACAACAACAACAACATCCTTTGTTTGGAGTCCTGGTGTGGCACTATAGAATAAACACAGGATTGCTAACCTCAAGTTTGGTAGTTCAAACCCACCAGAAACTCCTCGGAAACCCTATACAGGGTTGCTATAAGTCGGAACCAACTCGACAGTACTTAACAACAACAATCCTTTGTCAAGCTCTGCTATCAAAATTATTCTAACCTGCACATTTTTTCTGTTCTTTGAAACAAATAACTTAAGAGCGGTCTGGTCTTTTAGTTTTAATAAAACAAGTTGGCTGTAAGACCACCTAGATTTGGTGGTTTCAGAGGCATATTATCTGTCATTTAAAAACTTTTGAAATACTTACTTTGAGTTAATTTTGTTAATATTAAATCGCATCTATTTTATCAATACAAATTCTGCCTTAAAGTTGAGTGATTTGCTCAATACTAATTTTCTGTTTATATGTGTTCTATTTCTTGCTCTCTCTTGCTAGAGGTTTATTCATTAGTTTATTGGTCTAGTTAAAGAACTAACTCTTGGCATTATCTGTCCTAGAGTTATATGGTTATAAAATTTGGGTTAGCTAATCTATGGTTTTGAAAAAAGAATTCCTTCCTATTTTGGGATTAAATTTGTTATTTTTCTTGCTTCCTAAATTGGAAGTGTATTTGTTTTTCATTTTTCTTAAAAATAAAGGTTTTAAAGTTATAAACATTTCTTTGAGAATATTTCCCAAACCCCCACATTGCTTAAGGGAGTAGTCAAATAATTTCCTGCTAATAGTCAAATGGTTTCCTGCTAGACCTTTCAGCAGCATTTGGTAGTTTATCACTCTTGAAACATTTTCTTCTGATGGCCTCTGGATGTTACCGTGTGTTCACCCTGACTCACTGGTTGCTCCATCTCAGGCTCCTTTTGCAGGATCTTTCTTTTCTCCTCTTTCTTAATGTTGAAGAGCCCCAGAGCCCAGTTTCCAGTCCTCTTTGCTTCTCTTTGTTGGTAATCTCTCCAGTCTCATTGCTTTATTTTCCATCTATGGAAACTACCACATTCACATTTATTTCTTCAGTCTGGCTCTTTGGGCTGAACCACAGACTTAAGTATTAGTTGGTCCCATAGTATCACCACTGAGGATACCTAATGTTGTGAAGTGACGTTGAGTTGGTTCCGTCTCATAGCGACCTTGTATATGGTTTCCAAGGAGCAGCTGGTGGGTTTGAACTGCTGACCTTGAGGTTTGCAGTCCAATGCTGATCCTACAGTGCCACACCAGAAGATACCTAATCTCAAATATTCAAAATGGAATTCCTGACCTTTCCCTGAAACATGTTTCCATGTAAGCTTCCCAATCTCATTAAATGGTAATTTCTTCCTTTCAAGAAGTTTTTCTTCCTTTCCAAGGTTTTTGTTCATGCAAAAACCATGGAGTCATTCTTGAATTCTCTCTTTTTCTGACATCCCACATCTTTTGGCCAGCGAATATTAATGGTTCTCCTTTAAAAAATACACGCAGAACACACCACTTCTCACTTCTTCGTTTGCTACCATCCTGGTCTAATTATCATTATCTTTAACTTGACTTATTAAATTAACCTTAGTACTCTTTGCTTCTCTCTAATTTATGCACCGGTTCCTAGATTGGGCAGCAAGAATAACCAAGGCTTTCAGACCCCACTGTAACACTGAACATCATAAAACAAGTGCCCTTGCTAAGGTGGTTTCAGCTGGAGAGGATGAACCAAACATCTCTGCAGTGTAGTGAATTATTTAATATGGGTCAGAATTCTAGGCATAGTCTTTGTAACTCCCATCAAACTCCTAGGTGAGACCATGCAGGTTGGGTGTACTTCCACTTTTCTTGGTGGGTCTGAGTAAGAGAAAATGGGGGAAGATGCTGAAAGGAGCATATGATTTGGTTGTGAGTGATTGTTTACAGGGTTAATTTTGATAGTGAAAACTTGGAAATCTAACAAGGTCAATTTTGTCATCCTGTTTGGTTTGAAATGAGCCATCTAAGAAGCAGAAAAGAGGATCTTATTACCATTAAGAAGCAAGAGCATCATTAAGAAAGAAGAGCCAGAAAAAAAAAAAAAGAGCCAGGAGTGGAGCATATCCTTTGGACCCTGAGTTCCTGTGTGTTGAACCTCCTTGATTGAGGAGACAGAGAGCTGTGATACCAGAGGATTGGAAGAGGAGAGGCAGCTACAGAACCAAGAGCCAGAGTTTAAGACAGAGCCATGGGCTTCCTGGTCCACAAAGCCTCCAGACAGAAGGCTTGATTTCAGAGTAGCAGGCCTCCAGGCACTGAACCTGGGGAGCCAGGTTTGCTGACTCACAGAGCTAGAGCTGAGTGCTTTGGGCTGAGGCTATGACAGAATGGCATGCCCTTAGAGCATTTGTCAGCAGCACTAAGGGAGCTTTGAAACATTGCCAAAGCAGGTACTGAAGACCAAAGAGAGGTCTGCCTGTGGGCATGGCTGGGAAGAGGCAGTCCAGACTGAAGAACTGTATCCTGAATATTTCGGATCCTGAATTATAACCTGTTACAGCTTCCCTAATAAACCTCAGAATTGTGAATGTGGTCTGTGAGTTTTATGTGACCATTGTAATGAATTATCAAAGCCAGTAGAAAAGACAGTGCCATGGGAGGGAGAAGCGGTGTTAGAATTGGTAAGAGGGTTGGAGGGTGGAGGCATGCCTGCCTCATAGGAATCATCTTTGGACTGATGTAGAACTTGATGCTTTTTTTTTTTTTTTTAACTTTTTATTGTGAATAAGTAAAGGTTTACAGAGCAGATCATCAGTTTTACATTCAATAAATCATACACTTTGCTTGATTACATGGTTGCAATCCCCTCCATGTACTGACAGTGAACAGCATTTACCTCTATTCACTTTTATTACATTCCTCCCTATGTCTCCCACTACCTTCATCTTTCCTCTATTAACCTCCCTCTTGCTGTATATCACCTGCCCTGTCACCCATGCTAACATGTGTCTATCGTCTGGACCATGAATAATTTTTCATCTCCCCAGTAACCATCATAGATTGTTTCTTTTATCAAGAAAACTTAAAAAAAAACACACAAAACTTTACAACATTGGTCTCATATAATGTTTGTCCTGTGATTGACTAATTTCATTCAGCATCATGTCCTCCAGGTTCAACCATGTTGTGAGGTGTTTCACAGATTCATCATTATTCTTTAACATTTTGTAGTATTTCATTGTGTGTATATACCAAAGTTTGTTTAACCGTTCTTCTATTGATGTCTCCATCTTTTTGGTATGTCTCTTGTAGACAGACTATTAAGGATCCTGTTTTCTTATCCATTCTGCTCTTTATGTCTCTAGAATGGTAAATTTAATCCGTTTACATCCAGTGTATAATTATCAATAGGTATGAATTGATTGTTGTCTTTTTGTTGTATGTTTTTGTGGTGCTTCTGGATTCTTTGCTCCACCTAATTTTCTATGCTGAGTTCATTTTGTTTATGGGTTTTCTTTTCATAATTGTTGTGTTAATGTTTACTGAATTGTTCTGATTTTCCTCTTTTTTATTTTGATACACAGTTATATTATTTTTCTTTGATGTAACCTGTCATTTAATTTTTTTCCCTGCTTGAAACAGTCTGTTTAACTTGAAATCTACTTAACTTTGTCTACACTGTTCTATGTCTACACTGTTCCCTCATTTTGATTTGTAGTTGACTTCATTATACATTGATATCTCTGGTTCCCTATTTTCAGTCTTGTAGGTTAGTTTTACTTTAAGTACTTCTGTGTCTGGATTGGACTCCTGGTGTGGAGCTGTAGGATCAGTACTGGACTACGAACCACAAGGTCAGCAGTTCAAATCCACTAACTGCTCCTTGGAAACTCTATACGGGGTCACTATGAGTTACAGCAACTCGACGGAACTTAATAACAACAGCATATCTGGATTGAGTTCTGGATGGTGTTGTCATGTATGGTAATCTCAGGTTGTTGTCTGCTATTGTTGGTTCTCAGTCCAAAGAACACCCTTTAGCACATTTTGTAAATTTGGTCTGGTCATTACAAATTCTTTTAATTTCTGTTTATCAGGAAATGTCCTAATTTTGCCATCACATTTAAGGGGCAGCTTTGCTGGGCATATGATTCTTGGTTGGCAGTTTTTTTCCTTTCAGAGTTTTGTATATGTCATCCTATTGCCTTCTTGGCTGCTTGGATTCTGTTGAGAAATCAGAGCGAGTCTCATTGATTGTCCTTTGTAGGTAACTTTTTATTTTTCCCAAGCTGCTCGCAGGATTCTTTCCTTGTCTTTAATTTTGAAAGTTTGGTCTTGGTGATTTTCATTTGGAATATATCCTGTAGGGGTTCGTTCAGCTTCTTGTATGCTTATCTTCTTGACTTCCATGATGTTTGGGAAGATTTCTTCCAAAAACTCTTTGAAATTTTCTGTGTGTTTGTCCCTTCCTGTTCTGGAATTCTGATCACCAGTTAAGGTGCTCCTCTTCATGGTGTCCCATGTAACTTCTAGGCTTTTGTCAGATTTTTCATTATTTTTTCAGATTGTTCTAGCATGTTAGTATTGAGAGATTTGTCTTCAAGTTCACCAATTTGGGCTTCCATTGCTTCACATCTACTCCTTTGCCCTTTCAAAATCCATTTCTGAGATGTTAGTAATAATCTTCTGGATTTCTAATTGCAGGTTTTGTATTGTTTCAAGATTTGCATTTATTTTGCCTGATTGTTCTTGGAGTGTTTTCCTAAATTCTTCTAAAGTTTTTATTGTGTTCTCATTGCTTTCCTCAATTTTTCAATTGATCCTTTGAAGGTGCCTAGGTATTATTGTTTTGAGTTATTTTTCAGTTATTTCCATTACCTTTTCTTCCTCAGAATTGTTCTCTACCACGGCATCTTTTTCATTTGTTTGCTATATTCGCTCTTGTTTCTTTATGTGAGCTAAAATTATCTGTTGACTCTGGGGCATTTTGGGGATGTTGTATTTGTAAAAACAAACAGTACTATTGTTGGACCCAGAAAGGAGAAATCTCTGGGTGGCTTCTGGCTTCTGAAAACAGAGTTCCTGGCCTTACATGGAGTCCCTGTCGGCCTTGGTGCTACCTCTTTCCAGACCATTCAATCCAGAAGACGTTTGTGGGGCTCTTGATGGAGCTGGTTTCAGTGTCTGTTAGGATCACAGAGAAGCTGGGACCAGCGTGACTGGTTAAATGGTGATCTTGTTGCTCTGTGGGTTTTGTAGGTCTGGATCTGAGCTCTCTTGAATCCAGGCACCATAGGGCACACCAAAGTGGTGCAGCTGCCCCCCTGCCTCACATTGGCATGGCTCTCAACCACGTGACTCTGAACTCCTAGAGAGCAGCATCTGTTCTGGGGGTAGATGAGGGTGGGAACTAGCCACACTTCTGGTCACCAGGGGAGTGTGGCAATAAAGAAGAAGTTGCATCTTTTCCACTGTCCACACAAATATGGTCTGCCTGGCCTCCCTCCACCGCCACAGCTGCTCACAAGATGGCCGAGCAGCATCTGGCAGCCAGTCAACAGTCTCCCTCTCTCACCCTCCCTGCACAGCTTCTCCTCCCAGCCAGCACTCCATCTACCTCTCTAACTTTTTTCTTGAAGTTTTGGGTGCCAGAATTTTCATCTGTGTCTGTTTTATTTGGTCTCTCATATCTTTGTTATAGAGGGTCCATGCAGTGTATCTGCCTAGTCCGCCATATTGCTGGAAGTCTAGAATTTGATTCTTGTAACTCTTTAATCTCTTGTAAAGAGTCCTGGTGTAGTGCTATACGATAAGTACTAGACTGCAAGGTCGGTTTGAACTACAAGGTCAGTGATTCAAATTTACCAGCCATTCCTCAGATATCCTATACAGGGTTGCTATGATTTGGAACTGACTCAGTGGCACTTAACAACAACAACCCCTTGTAAAGGGCATCAAACATTGCCTCAATCCCTTCTTTTCTTTTCTTTTTTAAAAACTTCTTTATTGTGAATTGGGTGAAGATTGGCAGAACAGACCTTTAGTTTTGTTGTTGTCGTTAAGTGCCATCGAGTCAGTTCGGACCCATAGCAACACTGTATAGGGTTTCCAAGGAGCATCTGGTGAGTTTGAACCTCTGACCTTGCAGTCCAAACTGACTTTTCAGTCCAGTGAATTAACCCACAGTACCACACCAGGACTCAGCATTCAACAATTCATACACATTTTGTTTCATCTCATCGATTGTAGTCCCCTAACTGTAACATCACTCATCCCACTTCCTCCTTGTGTTTCATGTTTCGGTTCCTCTTTCTTTTCTAATCCTTCTGAACTTTGTCCTTGGGTAAATGCTGCCCTTTTCATCTCAAATGGTTAATGAGTCTGAGGTGTCTCTATCTCACTAGTGTTATTGTTCTCCTTACAGACCTGAAAATGGAGCCATGTGAGTGGGTTCATTTGCAGGCCTGAAGGTTGACAAGGACCATAGTCTCAGGGGTTCAGCTAGTCTCTAACTGATGAGTAAGAGGTCATTTTTATGATTTTGATTTTTGTTCCACATTTTTCTCTGATGGTATTCCAGACCTCCTAGTCTGATCTCTTTAGGAACAGTTGGTAGTGGCAACCGGGCACCATCTAGTTCTTTTGGTATTAGGGTCATGGAGACTGATGTTTATTGTCCCAATAGTCCGTTGGACTAATTGTTTCCATGAATCTTCTATTACTCTAGACAGGGCGAGACAAATAGTTAGACCTGATATGGCTGCTCACAAAACTTATAAGACCCCAACTGCTACTCACCAGGGTAAGATGTAGAATATTGTCTATGGGGACTAGGTTATGACAATTGACCATGGTGCCCTTTGAGACTATGGTCTGGAGCCTCTAGGCCTAATGACTCATTCCCAGAAGGTGTTTGGTTATGTATAAGAAGTTTTCATAACTTTGCCTGACTCTGTTCTTATACTTTTATAAATGCATATGAGAAATTGTAGAATTTTTATTCTTCTTCTTTTTTTTTAAATCTGGTAGATGCAAACTGTGTCTTCACCTGAAATGAACAGTATGTTAGGTCTTCACACCTGGCCAGCTCACTGAATATCCAGACATGCTGGTGACAGAGCCATGAACCTGCCCAGAAAGTAGTTCAGAGAATGTTGAACTGACCACACAGAACATGAAGTTGAAGAAACTGGCAGAAGCCTAAATTATACAAAAATGCATATAAAAAATTGCTATTTTTTCCAAACACTAATACTATTACAATTTTTTAACATAAGAAATGAAGATTTTTGGATGGATTTTGAGATGATGGGATGGCATTTCCTCTGAAGGAAAGCAGTGCTTCTCTCTTAGACAACCTGGGAGTGGTTAATCCTGGGCTGAAATTCATTGGGTGATGTGCCATGGAGTCGGTTCCAACTCATAGCAACCCTGTACAGGGTTTCCGAGGCTGTAAATGTTTAGGGGAGCAGAAAGCCTCGTCTTTCTCCCATGGAACAGCTGGTAGTTTTGAACTGCAGACCTTAAGGTTCATAGCACGATTCGTAACCACTATGCTACCAGAGCTCCTTGAAAACTCATTAGGAGCCCTTTTGACTCTTGGACAAAGCCACACTGAATTCTAGCAGTGTGGTTTACTAGTTGTGGGACCCAGACTTGAGTGAGGTTCAGTGACTTTGGGCAAGTCACTGAACTTCTTTAAAAGGTTAACAGGTTAACAGCTACAGAAAAGGCCAAGGACGTTGCCAACAGATTGAGCATTCAGGAAGCATCATGTGCTTTGTTGTCTTCTGCGTCCTCTTATGGACTCCATTTTGAGATTCAGATAATTAGAAGAAGCTGCTAATGTGATTTATCTTGTATATATTTGTGCTCCACCCCCCCTCCCTGCAGATATTTTTGGTTCATAAGCCTGATCTACATTTGAAATGCTCCTAAGTTCTAGTAGGAAAAGGTATGTGTGTGGGGATGGTGGGAGTGGGGGAGATATTGGAGGGTGTGGATTTAATATACAGTATTCCCTGATCAAGGAGCTCTGGTAGCATAAATGGTTATGAATCGGGCTGCGAACCTCAAGGTCAGCAGTTCGAAACGCCCAGCTGTTACGCAGGAGAAAGATGAGGCTTTCTACTCCCGTAAAGATTTACAGCCTTGGAAACCCTGTACAGGGTTGCTATGAGTCGGAACCGACGCCATGGCACATAACAACAACAACAACTCCCTGATCAAAGTGGATTTGTGACTCAGGGTTTTAGGACAGTGTTTCTTAGATCAGGACATGAAAACTGTGTTCAAATGCTAAATTACTGAAGACTGGTGTGGCACTATAGGATAAGCACTTGTGGTTCAAACCCACCAACCATTAGTTGTAAACCTTATACAGTGTCTCTATGAGTCAGAATACTCAATGGCACTTAACAACAACTATAAAAACTACCCAATTTCTACATATTTTTAGGTATGGTTAAAATGGTTTTTTTTTTTTGAGTCTTGGTATGGCAATGTGGGTTAATGCACTGGATTGGAAAGTCAGTTTGAACTCAAAGTCAGTGGTTCAAGCTTACCAACCACTCCTCGGAAGCCCTATATAGGGTTGCTATGGGTCAGGACTGACTTGACGGCACTTAACAACAGAAACAACATGTTTTTGAGTTTTTTTTTATGATATATTGGCTGAAGGTCTACAAAGAAGATCGGCTTTCCATTCAACCTTTCATATACATTTTGTTCCATGTCGTCAATTGCAATCCCCACAATGCAACATCACCCATCCCTCTGCTCTGTGTTTCCTGTTTCCATTCTTCCCTCCTTTCCAACCCTTCAGAAGCTCATCCCTGGGTAGTGCTGCCCCCATAGTCCCAAATGGCTGAAGGTATGGTTAATTTGTGCTCAGAATTCCTGAGTGATTCAAACAGTTAATAAATAGGCTTGGCTTCTAACTGAGAGGTCCCTAGAAAAAAAACACGACAAGTGACTACTTCTGAAAAACCAGCCACTGAAAACTCTATGGAAGGCTGCTGTACTCTGCCATATGTGGGGTTGCCATGCATTGTAATTGACTTCACAGAAACTGGTGTATGAGGCAGTGTGGCTCAGGGGTCGTGGTTTCCTTTCATGCAGGAGACGCTGGTTTGATTCCCGGCCAATGCATCTTTTGTGCAGGTACCACCTGCCTGTCAGTGCAAGCTGAGCAGCTTTCAGCAGAGCGTCTAGACTAAGATTGCTGCTGCTGCTGTTGTTGTTGGGAAGTGCCATCGAGTTGGTTCCGACTCATAGTGACCCTGTATAGGGTTTCAGAGGAGCAGCTAGAAGGTTTGAACCACTGACCATGTGGATAGCTTATCCTACAGTACCAGACTAGGACTCCAACTAAGTTAGAGTAGGAAAAAAGGTCCGGTGGTCTACATCTAAAAATCAGCCAATGAAAACCCTATGAAACGGTCTGCTCTGAAACAAATCATGGGGATGGCATAGGACTAGCCAGCATTTAGCTGTGTTGTGCTTGAGGTAGCCATGAGTAGAGGGGATGAGCCAAGCGAAGCTAACAAAAACAATAAATTTGACTACTCCTCAAGGAGCTCTGGTAGCGTAGTGGTTACGAATCGGACTGCGAACCGCAAGGTCAGCAGTTTGAAACTACCAGCTGCTCCGCGGGAGAAAGATGAGGCTTTCTGCTCCCGTAAAGATTTACAGCCTCAGAAACCCTGCACGGGGTCGCTGTGGGTTGGAACCGACTCACGGCACTTAAAAACAACAACAACAAGGAGCTCTGACGAATCGGGCTGTGAACCTTAAGGTCAGCAGTTCGAAACTACCAGCTGTTCCGTACAGGGTCGCTATGAGTCGGAATCGACTTCACGGCTCATCACCACCCTCACCATGGCAGCTGTAGCTTGTTGGACGTGGTGCAGCGTTCACTGAGCTGCCGACCCCAGGCCAGGCCTTCCCTGTGCCCTCGGGCTCTGCACCGCTAATGCTGCACGAGTGCTGAGCTCGCCCCTGCCCGGACAGTGGTAAAGTATTTCCTGGGCCAGAGCGTGCTCCGGAGTTCTTGGGACCAAGTGTTCGCTCGCTGCCTTCTGGCAGCGGTATCCGAACTCCTACCGCAAACATGTCTTGAAGGAGGATACATTACACTGGGAGGTGACCCCTGACTAGAAACTCCTGTCCTGGCGACTCCTGACCAAGACCAACAGGATGCCACGCTGGGCCGAGCAACTGTTACCCGCCAGTGTTGCTCACCCAGTGTACATCCTGGAGGACTCTATTGTGGACCCCATGACCACCTTCACCTGGAACATCAACCACGCCTGGCTGGTGGTGGAGGAACGCTGCGCTTACTGTTCAAACTCTGATAACAGTTGTTGTTGTTGTTAAGTGCCGTCAAGTCGATTCTGATCCATAGTGACCCTGAACAGGGTTTCCGAGGCTGTAAATTCTTACGGGAGCAGAAAGCCTCATCTTTCTTCCGCGGAGCGTCTGGTAGTTTCGAACTGCTGACCTTGCGGTTCACAGCCCGATTCGTAACCACTACGCTACCAGAGATTCTTTCTGATAACAGTAGCTGGACCAGAATTCACCAGGCAGCCTGGGTCTCCTCAAGCTTGTTTGGCGTCTACAGAACTGTCCAGGAATTTGGTCTGGCCGCATTTAAAAGCAACGTGACCAAACTGTGAAGGAGTTTAGATATATTTTGGCCAACCTTCAAGGTGAGGCTCCTTTTAAAACACTTGTTGAAACCGCCAAGGAAGCCAAAGAAAAGGCAAAGGAGAGGGCACTGGCAGCCACAGAAAAGGCCAAGGACCTTGCCAACAAGGCAGCCACCAAGCAGCAGCAGCAGCAGTCTGTGTAGCCATCCTAGCCTTCCCAGCACCACCGCTGCCCGACACCAGACAATCCAGCTCCACGCCCTCTGACCTATCCCCAGTGTGCTTTCTTATGAAAAATCAACTTCCAGTTCTAAAAAACAAAACAAAACCCAATAAATTTGTGTTCAAGATTATGTTATTAGTACAGTATTAAACTAGGTAGATTATGAACACTATTATATGTTATAGAATCCTTTTAATGAAAAGAAAATATTGATAGTAAAGATAAAATTGGTAAAACCAGTAAGTTGAATTGGGTGGTTGGTTCCCTGAGTCTCAGAGAGTATTTCCATCATGTGATTAAGGATGGGTGCCATTCCTGTTGTTCATCTGAGTTATCAGGTGGTTAGATGTTAGTGTGGGCATCCAACCTAGGGTGTCAGACCATTATCAGTGCAGACCGCTGTGCAGCTGACTTGCTTTCTCTTCAAGGAAAAAGTGTTCATTATAAATAGAATAGACGTGTCATACAGCTTCTAGGAATCTCAAGTTTTTAGCTTATTTATTGACTTTAAATAAATCAGCACAGTATTTGGAAGCCAGACTCTGTAAGTTTTCTTCCTTAAAATAGTTACAATCAATGTGCTTGGCTGCTGACTGAATTCATACCTTCAACCTTTCAGTCAGCCGCCAAGCACACTATTTATACCATACAGGGACTCCACTGAATTCACAGTTTTGTAACTATTTTAAGGCTAGTAGCATCATTGTTATCTAGGAACTTGTTAAGTGCTATTGAGATGGTTCTGACTCATGGTAACCCTGTATAGGGTTTCTGAGGAGCAGCTTGTGGGTTTGAACCATTGGCCTTTTGGTTCACAGCACAGTGCTTACCCTACAGGACCACATCAGAGATTCTTAAATTTCATTCCAGACATATTGAATCTAATCTCTGGGCTTGGGGCCCTAAATCTGTGTTTTAACATGTCTAGTTATTTTGATGCATACTAAGATTGAAACTGAGTGGACTCCTGGTGTGGTGCTCTGGGCTAATGCATCAGACTGCAAAGTTGTTTGAACTGCAAGGTCGATGGTTCAAGCTCACCAGCTGCTCCTTGGAAACCCTATACAGGGTTGTTATGGGTCGGAATCAACTCCACGGCACTTAACAACAACAACAAAAAACAAGATTGAGAAATACTGGTAAATGTATACAATGAACATTCCCTCAGTTGATTCAGGTTGTAGGGCATGGAAGAGAAAGTAGGAACTTAATTAATTAACTTATGTCAAAAATTAGATGAATACAGATAATATTATAACAGGCTCAGTAGGCATTCTTTCCTTAGTAAAAATTATAGTATAAGACACTGGATAACCAAGGGATGACACTCAACACAAGTAACTTTTGGTCACACAGTTTTAGTGTGGACTGTTGTCTTCTCCACCTGGTGCTCATCATCAACCTGTGGAATACCTTCAACCCACTCCTGCTTTCTCTACCCAATAACTTCCTTTTTCTTGGTTTTCAGAAGAAACATTCAGAAGTGTCTTCCAAAAGGATGCATGCAGGGGATGCACATTTTTTGAATTCTTGAATATCTAAAAATGTTTTCATACTTGATTAATTATCTGAATTTAGAGGAATGTTGAAGACATTGCTCCATCATTTCTTGTTCTTCCAGTATTCTTGCTTCAGATGTTGGAGAAGTTTAAAAAACAAAAACAAAATCAAACCAGTTATAGTTGGGCTGATTCCAACTTCCTGGTGACCCCATGTGTTTCAGAGTAGAACTGCACACCATAGGATTTTCTGCGGATGTGATCTTCAATGAATGGAGATCCTTCGCCTTTTTTGAAAAGGAATCTGAGTGGAGTTGAGCCACTAAGCTTTTGGTCAGTAACTGAATGATTAATTGCATAAGCCAAGAATTCTTACTAAGAAGTAAAAAGCCATCTAATTCCTGTTTTTTGTATGTGACCTATTTGTTTTTCCTTCTCCAGAGGCATGTCGAATGTTCTATTTGTCCTCAGAGTTCTGAGTTTTACAGAGTTCTGAAATTACCTTGATACAGGGTCTTTTTATTTATTTATTTATTTTATAATTAAATGTTTTTATTTTGGATTGAGTGAAAGTTTACAGGGCACATCATCAGCTTCATATTCAACCATTCATATAACTTGTTTCATTACATTATTATCCCCTCCATATATCATCAGTTAACAGTGTTTCTCTCTATCCTCTTTAGCTTTTTTTTTTGCATTGAGTGAAAGTTTACAGGGCATATCATCAGCTTCACATTCAACCATTCATATAGCTTGTTTCATTACAATGATCATTCTCCCCGCCATATATCATCAGTTTACAATGTTTCTATCCTCTTTAGCTTTTTTTTTTTTTTGGATGGGGGGGACTTGGCTTTTTGGAATTTACAGTCTCGGTTTTTAGGGAAGGTTTTTACATTTGTCTGTGGATATCCAGGGCTCATGTATGAGATTACTAACAAGCATTACTGAATAATCAGATGAGGGACAGTTTGCTATGTCTACTAGGTAGCTAAAGTCTGATCCTCAGAGCCTATGGTTTGGACGGTCAACAACGCTTGGGCCCACAGGGGCTTGGCCTCCTGACCGGGTCTACACGGTCTGCATCCGAATCCTCCTTATTTATTGTTTGTTTAAGGGACGCTGCCTGTCTTAGGCGGTCAGTGCGAATTCTTCAGTCTTACCAGTCATTGAAACTCATTGCAGCATGGCAGTGGCTCTGTCTTAAGGTGCCGAGGTTCCACGTGATCCTTACCCGTCTCTGGCCACACGTCCAGCATAAACAGCCGCCATCTGAGGAAGGCAGGGAGGGAGGAGATCGACTGGGGACCCCATACGCAAGACGTTGCCAGCCCACCTTTTTATTTATTTTTAATGTGAGTTTTTTTTTTTTTAAATCAGCTATGCTAGGCATTCAATGGCCCTTTCGGTTTGGAATGTTGTGGCTTTCCATCTTGTGAAATTTTATTGGATTTAGTTTGTTGATGGTTTTAATTTTTCTCTTTCCTCTGTTCTCTCTTTTGTTAACTGATTATTTTTGAATGTTGTATCTCCTCGGCTACTTATCTTTAAAAATTTTTATAACCTCCCATTCTTGTTTCATGTATGTAGTATCTGTCTCTCTGAGTGAGGATATCAGTGATAATATTTTTGAAATTTTCTTTCTGTATAGTATTTGTGTCTCCCACATAGACTCAAGTTTGTTCCTGATGTCTGTTGTTTATGTTACAGACATTCCTAAAATGTCTGTTAATCCTTGGTTGTCTGCTCATATTAAAAAAATAAAGAATGAAAATAGTCGACTGGAAACTCAGAATGGTGTGTGCAGGGCTTGTCATTCTTGAACTTCATTATAAACAATGGCTGGACTATTTGTAGGGAGCCTCTGATATCAATATTTTTATATCTTGACTTTTTGAAATAAAAATTCAGCAGAGGAGACTTCAAATAGCCTGCCTGGAAGCAGACCTGGCTTCCAGTATTTTGGAACTTCCTGGGTGGGAGTGGGATGTGTGTGTGTAGACTAAGGGTCTGAGCATTCAGCTTTTCAGGCTGTGTTTATACAATCTTTATTTGGCAGCCTCTTTCACTGTCATGTCCCCTGACTGGGATGCTGAGATGAGGCCCATCCAAAACGAAACGTATTGCTGTCAAGATGATTCTAACTCCTAGAGACCCTGAAGAAGTGCCATGTCTTCTTCACACAGAGTGACTGGTGGCTTTGAACTGATGACCTTCTTGTCAGCAGCTGTTTAACCTCTGTGACACCAGAGCCTCGTTGAGATGAGACAATCATCTCTCCTTAGTCCTTTTATCCTTTCCTTTCAGTGTGGAGTTCAATGGGACCTCTCCATAGGACTAAAGATACTTCTGCTGTAGAGCATTTTTACTTTACTGAAAAACTGTGGGTTCTGCAAAATCACACTCTAAAATGAATAGAGCTTCTGAAGAAAATGAGGTTAGGAGAGGACCACTCAAAACCCATATAATTTTGTAATCAGCAAATCACAACTCATTATCAATTCTAATGAAAACAGTAACACAGCGAGATCTCCATGGACATTTGCATCCAATATCAGCTAGTAGATCCTTTGCAGCCTTGAAGTGAGGTGCAGATCCTTGAGAGTATTTGCTTGGACAGAGATTGGAATCAAAATTAATCTGATCTGATCCAGCCTGTAAAGGTCTCATTGTTAATTGGTCTTTTTTTTTTTTTAACATGGGGAAAATCCTTGACGTTTTCTATAATCTACTAGGAGGAAGGAGAGGCAAACTACTGCCGAATGTTTAGCCGCTGAAAACCTTATGAGTAGCAGAAGAACATTGTCAGATCTAGTACCAAAGATGAAAACATTATGAATAGAAGCAGAATATTGTCAGATGTAGTGTCAGAAGATGAGCTCTTCAGGTTGGAAGACACCCAAAATACAACTAGGAAAGAGTTGCCTCCTCAATGTTAAGTTGACCCAGATGACACAAAGAGAGAAAAGCTTTTGGAACCTTCATTTGCTGATGGGGCAGAGCTCAAAATGAAGAGAAGAGTAGACATCCATTAATAATCAGAACATGGAATGCACTATGACAATTGGAAGTTGTCAAAGTGAAATGGAATGCATAAACATCAATATCCTAGGCATTAGTCAGCTGAAATGGACTGGTATTGGCCATTATGAATCTGATAATCTTATGGTTTATTTGTCAGAAATGACAAATTAAAGAGGAATGGTGTTGTATTCATTATCAAAAAGAACATTTTAAGATCTATCTTGAAGTACAATGCTATCTGTGATAGGATAATATCCACATTCTTACAAGGATGACCAGTTAATAACACTATTATTCAAATTCATGCACCAACCACTAAAGCCAGTGATGATGAAATTGAAGAATTCTACCAACTTCTTCAGTCTGAAATTGATCAAACATGCAATTACTGGTGATGGGAATGTGAAGGTAGGACACAAAGAGGAAGGATCAGTAGTTGGAAAATATGGTTGTGGGGGTAGAAATGAGGCTGGAGACCATAGAAATAATGACACATTTATTGAAAATACATGTTTTTAACAACATAAAAGATGACTATACACATGGACTTCACCAGATGGAATACACAGAAATCAAACTGACTACATCTGTGGAAAGAGATGGTAAAAAAGCTCCAGATTATAAGCTGAAACAAGGCCTGGCGTAGACTGTGGAACAGATCATCAGTTGCTCCTATGAAAGTTCAGGCTGAAGCTGAAGAACATTCAAACAAGTTCACAAGAGCCAAAATATGACCTTGAACATATTCCATCTGAATTTATAGATCATCTAAAGAACAGATTTGATGCATTGGACACTAATAAATGAAGACCAGGACAGTTGTGGGATAACATAAAGAACATCATACAGGAAGAAAGTAAAAGCTTATTAAGAAGACAAGAAAGAAAGAAAAGACCAAAATGGATGTTGCAAGAGACTCTGAAACTTGCTCTTCAGCATAGAGATGTTACAGAGAATGGAAGACATGAGGAGGTAAAAGAGCTGAACGGAAATTTCAAAGGGCAACTGAAGAAGACAAAGTATTATAATGAATTGTGCAAAGACATATAATTACAAAACCAAAAATGGAAGAACATGCTTAGCATTTCTCAAGCTGAAAGAACTGAAGAACAAAATTCACGCCCCCACTTGTAGTATGGAGTCCTGGTGTGGCGCTGTGGGTTAATGCACCAGACTGCAAAGTCGTTTGAACTGCAAAGTCAGTGGTTCAAGCTCACCAGCTTCTCCTTAGAAACCCCATACAGGGTCACTATGAGTTGGAATCGACTTGCCAGCACTTAACAACAACAACAACTTGCAGTATTGAAGGATTCTATGGGCAAAATATTGAATGATGCAGAAAGCATAAAAAGAAAATAGAAGGAATACACAGAATCACTGTACCAAAAATTAATGGTCAATGTACAACTGTTTCAAGAGGTAGCACATGATAAAGTGCCAATGATACTGAAGGCAGAAGCCTAAGGTGCACTGAGGGTATTGGTAAAGAACAAGTTTCCGCGTACTGATGGAATACAAATAGAAATCTTTCAGTTCAACAAAATGATGCAACACTGGAGGCATCTAAGCCAAGAAATCTGG
Organism: Chrysochloris asiatica; assembly: GCF_000296735.1. Classification (NCBI taxonomy): domain Eukaryota; kingdom Metazoa; phylum Chordata; class Mammalia; order Afrosoricida; family Chrysochloridae; genus Chrysochloris; species Chrysochloris asiatica. Next base: position 30,474,848 of record NW_006408524.1, read on the forward strand.
AAGACAGCCACCTGGCCTACTGACTGGAAGAGATCCATATTTGTGCCCATTCCAAAGCGAGGTGGCCCAAAGGAATGTGGAAATCATCAAACAATGTCATTAATATCACATGCAAGTAAAATTTTACTTAAGAGAATTAAAAAAACAACTGCAACAGTACATTGACAGAGAACTGCCAGAGGTTCAAACTAGATTCACAGAAGGATGTGGAACAAGTGATATCATTGCTGATGTCAAATGGATCTTGACTGAAAGCAGAGAATACCAGAAAGAATTTTTGTGTGCTTTATTTACTATGCAAAATCTTTCAACTTTGTGCATAAATGATAAGCTATAGGTAACATGGTGAAGCATGAGTATTACAGAAGAATTACCTGTGCTTATGAGGAACCTGTACATGGAACAACAGGCAGTCAGTCATTCGAATAGAACAAGGGGATACTGAACGGTTTAAAATCAGGAAAGGTGTGCATTCTTTCCCAAACTTATTTGATCTGTGGAGTCCTGGTGTGGCGCTGTGGGCTAATGTGCTGGGCTACAAGGTCTGTTGAAGCTCACCAGCTACTGATATCAACTTGACTGGACCAGCATTCTCAGTGGTTTAGCAGTGATTGTTGTTGTTAAGTACCATCGAGTTGGTTCTGACTCATAGCAATCCTGTGTAGGGTTTCCAAGGAACAGCTGGTGAGTTTGAGCCACCAATCAATGGATAGCAGTCCAATACTTATCCTATAGTGTCACACTGTTTAAGACATAGTAATCACCCATGATGAGATCTAATGGTATGTAATCACTCCAATGATGTGATCAACTCTGATCTGATGTAGTTATCCCATGTGATGTAAGTCCTCATTTCTATGACGTTAATGAGGCTGGATGCAATTGTATGTTGAGTCAATCTCATTTGAGATATAAAAGAGATTAAACAGGCAAGCAGAGCTCAGAGGGACCTATGAATAACAAGACAGAAGAGCCGGGAATGGAGTGCATCTTTGGACGTGTGGTCCCGGCCCTCTGAAGTGCTAGATGCAGAGGAAGATCTCCCAGACACATGGAGATTTTCAAGGAATGTTGAACCTACAAATACTGAAAGGAAACAAGGACATTTCTCCAGAGCTGGCAAAGAGAGAAAAGCTTCCTTTAGAGCTGGCACTCTGAATTTGAATTTCTAGCCTCACCACTGGACCAATAAACAGCATTCTTACCAGTGGAGAAGAGATTGAAGTTGTCAAGGACTTCATTCTTCTTGGATCAACTATCAACACTCACGGAAGCAGCAGTCAAGA
>NW_006408524.1:30476425-30477684 GCF_000296735.1 Chrysochloris asiatica
AGGATGTCATGTTTGGTAAGATGGAGGGTCAGAGAAAAAGAGGAAGACCCCCAACGAGATGGATTGGCCAAGTGGCAGCATTGATGGACTCAAGTGTGGCCACAGTAGTGAGGTTGGCCCAGGATCGGGCAGTGTTTCGTTCTGCTGTACATAAGGTTGCTATGGGTTGGTACTGACTCAATGGCACCTAACAACAACAACAAACTGTGAAAGAATAAACTTCTGTTTGTTAAAGACATTCACTTGCCGTATTTCCGTTGTAACAGCATTAGGTAATGAAGACACTTCCAAATATATTGAGACTTGGAAGATATGATTCATTGTTGTTGTTAGTTACCATTGAGTTGGCTCCAAGTCAGAATGACCTTATGCAAATCATAACAAAATGTTGCCCAGTCCTGTACATCTTCATGATTGTTGGTCTGTTTGAGTTCATTGATGCATTGGTGTGGCCATTGTCCATTGCTTTCCAAGCTGGTGGACTCAGTTTGTAGCCCAAGAGTAGATCAAGTTCTGTTGTGATCCATAGGGTCTTCCTTGGCTAATTTTCAGAAGTAGACCAGATGTTTCTTCCTTTCTGTCTTAGTCTGGAAGCTCTGCTGAAACCTGTCCACCATGGGTGACCTTGATGTTATGTGAAGTTCTAGTGGCATAGCTTCTAGCATCATAGCAACATGCAAGCCACCACAGTACAACAAATGAACAGATGGGTGATGGACATGATTAATATTTATTATGTATTCTTTTTTTTCTTTTTTTAAACTTTAAGGTTTTATTGTGGAATGAGTGAAAGTTTACAGGACATATCATCAGTTTTACATTCAACAAATCATATACTTTGTTTCATTACATTGATTATAATCCCCTCCATGTACCATCAGTTAACAGTATTTCTCTCTATCCACTTTAGCTTTTTTAAAAAAACACACAAACAAACAAACAAAAAAACACCACTCAGGCATATATAATAATTTACATCTCCAAAGGGCACATTCTGCAAGTCCGCTCCCGGCCATCAGCTCTTAGTCCTTCTTTTCTTAGTCCATGAATCTAGAGTCCTCAGCCGCTCCCCCTCTCCACGCTTGCATCTCTGCCTCCTTTGCTGGCACGGCTGCTTCTCTGGATAAGGTCCCGCATTCTGCTTGTGCATTCCTCTCTTGGTGGTCCTAGGGTCCTCTGTTTCTGGACTGTAAGATTAACCACTCCCCTTTTTTTGTTACAAAACTTCTACCTTTACAATTGTGACAGTCGTGATTAGT
>NW_006408524.1:30479861-30521638 GCF_000296735.1 Chrysochloris asiatica
TGCCTCCAGGTAGATGTGATCAGGAAATGGGCTTCCCTTTTCACTCTTCTTCTTAAGAAATTTCAAGATGCCACTGTTGGTCGTTTTGACGTAATTTACGATTTAATTTTCAGCCTATTTCCTTTTTTGTCTGCTTGTTCCACTCCACAATACCCGTTCCGGCCTTGTTTCTAGTTGTAAACAGTTCAGGGCCGGCTGTGGCCATTTGGTTTTAATTGGATACTGTCTCTTTAAATTTCGAGAAGATCTGTGAACATGCGTAGTAGAACCCTCCTAGGGTGGGGCTAGGGTGCCCACTAGCTCAGGCACCCCATAGTCACCAGAATGGAGGTGCACAGACAGCAAGGAACCAATGAACAGCTACCAAAAGAGAAGAATGTTCACACCTTTATCTCTGCGGTTCTGCCCCAAGTCTGTGGCTGCTCTGATCTTTCCCTCGCTTGGTCTCACCCAAGATGACGGCTCCTAGAGCAGCCGAGCGTCCCTGAATAGAAAGCAATGGATTTCTTGCTTCTGCCACAAATTCCCCAGCTGTAAGCTTTCCAACCTTCTAAATACTCCTTTATATGTGGTTCAGAGTTCTGGGACCATCCCCTGAGCCTGCTTGGTTGGGTATTCCGTGTCGTTGTTGACGGAGCTCTTCACTGCACTTCCACCTGATCTGCCATCTTGTTTGTTCTTCTTATTATGTATTCTTAATTTAAATTTGATATTCTATTTTTCCTTTTTGAAAAAAATATTTCCATGTATCCCTAAGGGAAAATGTAACACTGGAGGCAGTAAGAGATGCTTCCCTGGCTCTAACTCTGCATGAAGAGTTGGAGATTCTGACTTTTCTTTCAGAACTAGGAGGCACATATCAAAAGGCAACATATATTCTGTCTACAGAAAGATGTATTTTCTCCCATTCCTCCTACTTAAAAAAATGCAAGTAAAACCCCAGGGCATTATATATAAAACAGACATAAGAAGACTGTAAAGTGCAGCTAGTAGGCAGACCAGCCAGGGACCTCAGGATTTGAGAAACTATGTAATGTTAGTTCCTGGGTTATCTCCCCACCTCCCAATATTATTCATCTGTCTTTATCCTTTTGGTAATCTCTTTCATTTGTAGGTGATGAAATGTGTAAGGATTCACTTCAAATGTTGGCATTGCTATGAACAAGGTCTCTTTATTTCAACTAAGAATTAAAATTTTTGATTCTTGTTTTCATGTTCCAATCTCTGAAGTGGTTTAACTATAAAAGTTATCTGAAGACAGCCTCTGCTTTGGTGGTGGTGGTGGTTGTGTGCCATGGAGTTATTTCTGACCCATGTATAAGATTTCAGAGGCTTTAAATCTTTACACGGGCAGAGAGCTTCAGCTTTCTCCCGTGGAGTGGTTGGGTGGGTTTGAATCGCTGACTTTGTGGTTAGAGTCCAGTGCTTATCCTACAGCGCCACCAGGGTTCCTTTATAGTATTGTAGTGATCTTCAAGCTTCTTCAGAAACACTACTGGGTAAATTTAGTTTAAATATATTCAGTTATGAGACATTTTCTCTGGTGAGTTTAAATGCATGTTAATTTTAGACAACTTATGTGTTTTTTCTTTTCTTTAATCAGACCTATTTGTCTAAGTCCTGGTATTGTATGGATGGAAAGCAGCAGCCATTTAGGATGACAGGTAATACCAAATTTGTTAACATTTCTTCTTGTGTAAGCCACCCTTAATGAAAATCATCTATGGGATTACCCCATCCTCACCATAGTCCAGCATCACAACCATACCATCTAGATTCATACTTTCACTAATAAAGAACAAATGGTTTTTGAAATTAGCAAAGATGTGCTTGATTTGTTTTGTTGCTGTTGTTGGTGAGGTGCCATCAAGTGGGTACTGACTCACAGAGATCTTATGCACAACAGAATGAACCACTGCCTGGTTCTTGGCCAACCTCACAATCATTGTTACACCTGAGCCCGTTGCTTCCACGGCTGTGCCAATCCATCTCATTGGGTCTTCCTCTTTTTCTCTGACCCTCCACTTTACCAAACATGATGTCCTTCTCCAGGGACTGGTCCCTCCTGATTTGTTCTGTAGCCCCTGTGATAAAAGGCTTTACTTGTTTTGGTGTTTGTTCAAGTTAACGTTAGATTGATATAATGTAATTTTTGATGCACTTCTTGCAGGCTACTTTTGTGAAGTTGGGTTTCCTGTAGATGATAGTTTATGACAATCTCAACACCCAGGATTACTGTGCTTTCTGTCCCTTCATCCTCGGGGTCTTGCTGCAGCATTTCCACCATGAGCGACTCATTGCTATTACTCTCTGTCCTACTGAATGTCTTCTCCATTTCTAGACACAGTTGGCATGCCATCTCCTGGATCGTGTAAATGTCGGAGAGCATCTCACCTTGGCTGAGGAGGTTGGGTCAGATAATAAAGATGGAAGCTGGGAAGAAATGACGGCTGAGCTAATTTAGCAGGAACCTGGATCTCAGAGTGCGCAGGGCAGTAGGAGCAGGCTCTGGAAGAAGGGGCTAGTGGGAAAAAAGATCCTGGGTTATCTTTTTGCCTCATATATTCCAGACTTAGTACTGAAGAAGGTGGCAACCCAGAAATGCCAACAAGCAATGTCCCTAGAAAAACCTCTTCTAGCCAAAGGGCTAGGGAAGAGACAAGAAAACTTTAAGATAAAAACCACTGTACTTTACTCACATGTCACAAAACAAACTGTGGCTCCACCAGTAAAGGCCAAATGGTGTATGCATTGGGGGTTAGGGGGTTAGACTTTTACCACAAAATTTCAGACTTCCAGAAGGAAAACAAATACTTGGCATAATAGAATTGTTTGTACAAACAGTTGAGGCACAGTGAGTCACTCTTAGCATTTAGGGAATGTTTTATGTCAGTGTTTCCAGAATGCAACCAAGGGCCACCTTTGCAAGTAACCTTTCTGAGGATAGCCATCTCAGGTCTGCTATGCTATCTGTGTTTTTTTTTTTTTTTTTTTTTTTTTTTTTGCTGAGCCACACATCTAACGTCAAAGGAATTGGATGGGCATCCACACGTCTAACTGAAACTATTACTACGGAAAAAGAGGAGAATGGATTTGGAAGGATAATTAGCAGTCAGCTATGGGGATTTACAGACCCTGTGACTTTGCACAAATTGCTTAGGCTCCCTGATCATTTCATTATTATGTGTGCCTCGGGAACAAGGCATTCATTGAACCATGCCTGTACACAGTGCTATCGAACCATAATTTATTGCTCTTATTGTTATTATTAAGGAGCTCTGGTAGCGTAGTGATTACGAATTGGGCTGCGAACCGCAAGGTCAGCAGTTGGAAACTACCAGCCGCTCCGTGGGAGAAAGATAAGGCTTTCTGCTCCCATAAAGATTTACAGCCTCGGAAACCCTGTACAGGGGTCACTATGGGTCGGAACCGACTCAACGGCACTTAACAACAACAACAATCGTTATTATTAATCTAATCTTACAGGGTGTATGCATTGTTTGGGGGCTGGTTTACTACTTCTTGCCCATCCTTCACCCACCAGAACTCTGAAGTTGGTATTTGAAGTGGGATCTAATGTCTCCCTACCAGCTTTTTCTCTTGTAGGAGATTTTTGGGGTACATTTCATGGTGTAACATACATGTCTACAAGCCTTTGGGATAATCCTTTCATTTAGAATCCAAATAACCAGTGTCCCCATCCCAAGCTGACTACAGGGAATTTAAACCTCTCCTGAGGATTCTTGATTTTCTTGGTGGGTCTTACAGGTTTTGGCTGTTGTCTGTCACTTCTCTTTTTGAACTCTTTGGTTTCTCTTGATCATTTCTTGAAATCTTGTATCTAAGTTTTCCTATGATTTCAACCGTCCTTTGTCCACTTTGTCCCAAAATGTGGACACGAACCTTCATTCTTCAGAGCTGAGCTAGCACAAGACTGAAATATTTCTTGGTACATAAAGCTTATGGATATTATAAAGGAGAAAAAGAATGACAATTTACTGGGGTAGGGAAGCACTGTAGCTCTGTAGGATAAGCACTGTAAGTTCAATGATTTGAGCCCACCAGCCATTCCACAGGAGAAAAGTGAGACTTTCTGCTCCCTAACCTCAGAAACCCTATACAGTACTGACTCACCAGCACTTAACAGGCTTCAGAGTATCTGAATTTTTCAAGTCACATCTGCCACAAAGAGCTCTTTCTTGTCCTTTATGTCTGACCTCTTGCTTCTCTGGTACCTTGCTCTGTTGCTGGTATCAGCCACACAGAATGGAGTCTTTTCTAAGTCTTCTTGTTTCTACCAATGGAGGCCAGCCTCATGAGCAAGCCATCAGATTTTGTTGGTTTCTGTCTAGTCAGCTTGACCTTGTAACAGCCTTCTGTATAACACAATGAATTGTTGCTTCGTCCTGTGCCACCTTTATGTTTTAATGTTGGAAATTGATATGTTTGAATCCATTGTTGCAAGTTTTGTATCAGTTCCTTTTATGGTGGTTTCCTTCATTTCATTGGTCCTCTACTGTATTAAACCTGATGTCCTCTTGTAACTATGATCGTTCCTGATGATGTATCCAAATAAGTGAGTTGAAGTCTCAGCATCCTCACTTCTAAGGAATATTCTAGTTGCATGTCTTCTAAGACTGATTTGTTAATTCTTTTGACAGTCCATGATGTACTCTGCCAGCTCCACATTTTGAATGCATCAGGTCTTCCTTTTTCATTATCCAACTTTCACATCCATACGAGGCAACTGAAAAGACCATGGTCTCTGTTAGATGTACCTTAGTCATCAAAGTGACACAATAATGCCACCAGAAGGAACTGTGAAAAACTCCACTAAAACAAAACCCAAGAATACAAACTCTAGGAAAATTGCTCTTTATCTTTCAGCTATATTAAAGCTTTTATTCAGTTCATTCTCTATACATTTTCCTGACTTAGACCCTACTCTCCCAGCCTCGTCTCTACTGCATCTTTCTGTATTTGAGCCATTCAGAATCCCTTCAGTTCCTCCAACATGCTATGTATGTCCAGAATTCCCTGACTTGTATATGATGCTCAATATATTTTTTATCTGAAAAATGGATGTATTTGGCAACTGTGATTTCTCTTTGCTCTTTGATCATGATTTGGGGGAGCCCACTTATGATATGTAGTCTCTAGAAGTTGCTCAGCCACTCTCAGCTCTGCCCCTGTGGACGTGTGAACTTTCCCTTGCCCAGAAGAACTCTTCCCCTGGGGTTAGAATGAAGGGAAGCTTTATTAGAAGAAAGAACTTTATATTGCTGGGGCTGGAAATGGGAATCTTTATTAAATTTCCAACATTGTGTTGAGGTGGTATAGAAGGGTCATGTGTAGTTGTCCATATGACAACTGAGCTGAGGGGAAAAGAGAGGGAAGGAAGAATGATAGCTGAGGAATATTGTCAGTGAAAAAACGGAAATTTCAGGTAAAGAAAGTGGAGGTATATGTACAGGTGCCGACTATCCATTGCCTCTTCTAGAAGTCTTTAGAATGTTTCTCTTACTATTTTTCCTTAAGAGGTAGCTATGTAAGTGCTCAATACTGGAAATTTCCCCACTCACTGGGTGTCAGTATTTGTGTCAGGAATAGAATTGTCTTATATTTGATCATTTATGTATGCTTTCATCATTTAACATATGCTTATTGAGACCTCCAACGGTCAGGTTCAAAGAACCCTGGTGGCATGGCAGTTAGGCACTTGGCTGCTAACCAAAAGTTCAAACCCACCAGCTGCTCTGCAGAAGGAAGATGTGACAGTCTGCTTCCATAGAGATTTCAGCCTTGGAAACCCTGTAAGGTAGTTCTACTTTGCCTTACAGGATCACTGTGAGTCAGTAATGGGTTCTGGGTTCAGGTTCGAGGGCTAAGATGTAAAGATGAATACAGTTTGCCTTTCTCAGGTACTCAGACACTGTGTGGAAGGAAAACTCCATAAGTAAGATGTAATGTGGGATGTGCTGTGACAGACAAGGACTTTAATTGTGTTCCTTTGGAAGGCTGAGTTTTGGGAAATAGTCTGAAGAGGCAAAAATCAGGGCTGTATCAGGTGAGTGGGGCAAGACATCCAAGGAAATTCTTGCGGGACAGCCCCTGCCACCTTTGAAAAATGGGTGTTGTTTAGTTTAGTGCTGTTGAGTCGGTTCCAACCCATAGTGACCCTGTATAGGGTTTCCAAGGAGCAGCTGATGAGCTTGAACCACCGAACTTGCAGTTCAAACGGCTTTGCAGTCTGGTGCATTAACCCACAGCATAGTGCATTGTAATGATGGGGGGAAAAATCCCTCAAAACAACTTTCCTAACCTTTTTCTCACCAATGCAGTTTTCAAGTTTCTGAAAACTTCTTCCTGATAAGCCCCAGTGAGTGTCCTGTGTTCTTTGAGGCTATTTACTTAAAAGGTAAGCCCCTTAGAACGTCAAAAAACAGTTTCCATAACCTTCAAAAAGGATCCAAAGACATGTGTATTACTGATAGACTTGGTGTACAGCCATCCCGATTGCAGAGACATATTTAAATAGGTTTTGGTGTGGAATAAATCAGTGCACGTATCAACTTGAACCCTAGTGGTACTTTTTGAATTAATTTCTTCTGTGTTTGTGTACTAATTGTTTGGTGACGATGGTATTGCCAAGATTAAGCTATACAGGACACACACAGTCTTAGATATGGATTTTTTTTTAAAAAGGCAATTTATTGGTATAAAAACAATTTAAACATTAAACATTATATAAATACAATATAAATATTTCTTCAAAAGTATGTATAAATTAGCAATTTATTTGAGGTAAGCCTATACATTCCATGAAATGATCTGGCTCTGAAAATGACGAGGGTATTATTCAAGCCATTTTATTATTTCAAAACTAAGACATAAAATACTTCAAATGGCACTTCATTAAAAATATAAATATATCACTTGTATAAATTAACTCAACTTCATATACTTAAATATCAATAAATTAAAAATAATTAAAGTAGTGTCCTAATGCTCATACTTTTTAGTTCTTCACAGAGAACAATATAAGTTTTGTACCCACCAGACAGGTTCCTGCCCAGGTGAAGGAATGCCCATGAACTACAATGATCTTGGATGTCCAGGTTACATTATCCGAACAGCCCTCAGGGTGACCTGCATGAAGTCTCTGAGGCTTTGCAAGATGAGGTTAATCGTTGTGTTCCTCAGCCACTCGGTCTGCGACTGTAGCTTAGACAGCAGGCTGGCATTAGCAATTGGGTTCGGGGTGGTTACTTCATCTGGATTCTTTAACTGAAGGAAAAAAAAGTGAATGGATTTTTTAAACATTGACGAAGTCCTTTGCAGTGGAAGGATGCTTTGAGGTGTGGGAACATGTTCAAGGTTGAGGGAGATGAGATTAGTTGGGATTGCCTGCCCTGACTCATCTTATGTGATGAGGTGCTTTTCCTCCAAGCCCACCTGCTTAGACCCCTTTCAGAGCAACTGAGTTATAATCATCCCTTTGTGGTTCTGTCTCCCATTAGGCCATAAGCATCTTGAAGATGGTACCACATCTTCTTTTCTGTTCTGTGCAATAGTGGTTGGCAGATAGTAGCATTTTGTAGCTGTTTGTTAACTGAATGAGTAAGTGATTGAAGGACCTACAGTTAAAGCCTTAGGGGTGGGTTCTTAAGTAGCCTCTAACTCTTGTGTTTTATCTCTGGACTCTCTGTTATCTACCCATCCAGCATCTACTGAGCATCTACTGTGTGCCAGACTGTGGACACTGATCTAGAGGGGACAGAGAAAGACCCACATGGTGGGAAGTATCTTGTTAAGCTCAGCACTTCAAAGTGTGGTCCTGGAGCTGCATCACTTCACTTGGGCCTTGCTAGAAACACAGATCTTAGACCCTACTTGGGACCTGCAGAATCAGACTCTGCATGGTTTGAGGGGACTTCAAAAATTTTGTGGAAAATTTGTATTATCTTTTAATTCCATTTTCCTATGAATCTTTTTGAGTCTGCTTCATAACAAGATGCCCAGAGGATCTGAGGGTACATTCAAGTGTTAGAGGTTTTAAGGAAAATTGCTAATAATGGTCCAGCAGCCCATTCCCACTTTTCGTGGTCAACCCTTCATTACTCGGTATTTGAATAGGTAGAACTACCTTTGCATTAGCTCTTCTGATAAAAAGTAGGAAAAGGGAATTGAAACTAACCTCCCCCCCCCGCCAAAGAAAAAATAAATAAGAAAAAGGAGATGTCACTTAGCAATAAAGTACTAAGATAATTTTTGTATTCTCTGTTCTGTTACTATAGATTACTGAGCATGTTTGGGTCAGCCTCCTTCTGCAGGTGTGTGTGTAGACTCCTGGTGTGGCACTGTAGGATCAGCACTGGACTACGAACTACAAGGTCGGCAGTTCAAACCCACCAACTGCTCCTTGGAAACATTATATAGGGTCTCTCTGAGTTGGAACTGATTCAAATATATAACAACTTTATATATTTATGTGTGTGTGTATATATATATATATATATATAATTTCTTAGTGATGTTAAAATCTACCTCATATAATGTAGTTTTAAAAGCAGTTATTAATGCCCTTCAATGCTCTTTGCATAAGGCATTCTATAAAAAAATACTAAAAAAAAACAACAAAAATGGTTAGCTCTTAGGGAATATTTCTCAGATCTTTCCTGTACATGCAGTAATTTTTTTTTTTTAATATATCAGCCTGGCATCGTCAGGTTCCCCATGCCAGATGAGGGCTGGCAGACACTTACCTTTTGCTTCAGGAGACGGACCAGGGCTTTGGCACTATTCTGCACAGCTATCACTTTTCCCTTTTCACCCTCAAACTTGTTCTGCACGTACTCCAGGTATATTTGGAACTCCAAAAGACCTGTGATGATTTCCACCAGGCAACTCTCCTAAGAAGAAAGATGGAAAAATTGGGGGTTAGTAGGAAGATTTTGAAAGTTAAAATAGGTATCCTTGAGCTACTTCTTCCCATGTCCTTCCAGGGAACTTCAAGTACTTCTTAGGTACCATGTTTAGGGACATCGGACCAATCAGCGGCCCCATTTCACATATCTAGGCAATCAGAGGCACCAATTAATTTTCCTGTAAGCTCAACAGGTGCTGGAACGCAACAATGGGAGCCTTTCTCTAACTCTTCATTCCTGTTGGGCTGAGACCTGCTTTTAGGAGATAATCAGTTGTCAGTGGGGCTACTCTCACTGTTTAGAAGCAGGGCCTACAGAGTGACCACAGCAGAGGGGGCTGGGATCCTGTTAGGAGCTGCCAAAGAGGAGAAAGGTCAACGGACCACCTTCCCCAGGACCAACCAGATAAATCTGATGGAAATCTGATAGATATATGAAAACCTGAACACAGAGAGACCATTTCTAATGAGCCTTTTAATAAAGCTCGACATTTCCTCCTCATGAAAGTTACATGAACTTGACATCTGTCTTCTTTATTGCCTGCAGGTGTCTGTATGTATAAGCACTGCACATAAGAGCTTTGGCTTAAGGAATAACTAAAAGGGAATGTGATGAGTTCATACCTTATCAAATTCTTTTTCAAAGCAGCCATCATTTTTGGTCATCTTTGGAAGGTTCAGATTATTTCCTGCCAGCACTTCAGTGTTTTCACACTTGTCATATTTGTCACACATCTGGGAAGGAATTTCATATGAGTTTTATCATCTAAACAAAATTTACTTCCACTGAGTCGATTCTCACTCATTGTGACCTTGCAGCACAGAGTAGAACTGCCCTATAGGATTTCCAAGACTAAATCTTTATGGAAACACACTGCTACATCTGCCTTCCGCAGTATGGAATGGTGGGTTCAAATACAGCCAACCTTTTGGTTAGCAGGCAAGCACTTTAATAACCACACCTCCAAGGCTCCTCTTGCTTCACCAGGTCTCCCTTGTTATCGCCTATTGTTAAGTGATATTGACTTGGTTCCAACTCATAGAGACCCTGTATAGGGTTTCTGAAGAGCCACTGGTGTATTTGAACCAACTTTTTGGTTAGCAGTCCAGACCTTTTGCTATTTCCTACAGAGCCACACCAGGACATCACATTTATCATTTCAGTGCCTCTAAAGCAAACACCACTAGAGGGCCGATTCATGTTCTACCAAAGCCAGAAAGTTAAGAAGAAAGATCACAACTTATTACCATCCTAGCAAGCCAGGTACAGAACAGTTGAGTACACCTTGATTTAATTCCAGGCTCCCCATATGACTTCAGACTTTTTATTCTGAGTCTGTTTCCTTATCTCCATTTGGGAAAAATTAAACATCGTCTTCGTAAATTGAAATAATTAATTAGAGAAGTTTGGTACTTGGTAACTGATAACAATTTTGATGATATGTGGTATTTAATTTGAACCATAGAATGAATGTTCCAGCTGGAAAGACCTGTGAGATCAGCTAGTCTAACTCTGTGATTTTACAGATGGGGCTCTGAGGTGGTCGGGGATTTGCTCAAGATCACAAAGCTGATTCAGCAGAACAGAAACTAAAATTCTAGCTTCTCATCCCCTCTTCTGGGCTCTTTCCTTACTACCAAACAAAAGCCAGGTCCCTTGCATTTAAAGCACAGCTAAAGAGAATGTTGACACATTGTGAAAAATGTAATTGATATCACTGAACAATTTATATAGAAATAGTCAAATGGGAACATAATTTTCTGTGCACACTTTTACCAAGAACACAGTAAATTATTTAAAAAGAAAAACTAAATAAAACTAAAAAGAGCATTTGTGGCTGTTCTAACCTGCTGTTGATGTTTCCACATTTATGGGCTACATGGTATACATTTTAAGAGTCCTGGTGGTATAGTACATTAGGAGCAAGGTCAGTAGTTTGAATCTGCCGGTTGCTCCTCGAGAGAAAGATGAGGTTTTCTGCTCCCCTAATGATATACTGCCTCAGAAACAATATACAGGGTAGGGTTGCTATGAGTAAGAACTGACTCCACGGCACACTACCACCACCACCACCACCACCACCACCATGGTATGCATTTTAGCAGGAATAACTCTGGGAAAAGTACTGCAGTTGCTATGAGAAGCTACCAAACATTCATTTCATGTGTTACTTCTCTAATCCTTCCAAAGTCCAAGGGCAAAAAGAAAGCAGAAAGACCATACTTTTGATTAGGAAGAAGGGATGACCCTCAGTTTATGCCAAGTGTGGAGCCGGGAATATACTACTCCCTTCTGTATTTCCCAGGAAGAAAGCAATGTCCAGAGACCAGTAGCAGAGGAGGGATACAGAAAGACCTTTGCCCTCCACCTCCCTTTTGGCCTCAACTGGAACCTGTCTCAGAACCTAGCAAAGACCTCCCAATGCCCCTGTCCACATGCAGGCACAAGAACAATGAATACTTTCTCACCACCAGTCAAGCCTACCTACCTCGTTTTTCAGTTCAACAACTTGGGAGAGAATGAAACGGATGAGATTTACAAGTTCTTCAGTTTTGTTTGGAGAGGTGAGTTGTGGTCTGTTTGAGGTGGTATCATCTTTGGAATCTCCTCCCAGGGGTGTTGGGGTGGGAAAAGCAGAAGCCATCACCAGGAGCAGCCCCAGGGAGAAGGCAACTGGACTGAAGGCGCCTGTGCCGGAGGAAAGGAAGAGAGCAAGTGGAAGGAGCTACTTAACTGAGAGCTCCTTAGTGAGCTACTTGCACAGCTGCTGGCCAGCCGCCAGCCCCACCCGCCGACACACCACACGCTCCCTCCCACCCACAGCATTCGGCAGCCAGGCAGCCCTAGGGGTTGGAATTCCCTTCACTTACTGGTGCAGAAGGTGTTCATAGTTCGGTTCCTGGTAGGCAGTTGGAGCTCTCTTTTGTTCCTGGTGGGCTCAAGGGCAGAATGAATCTCAGACATCCCCAGTCTCCTATTTATTGGGGCTTGAGACTCTAATATTGAGACTCATGGGAAAATCCCACATTTGATAAATCATCTTTGTTGGATGGTGGGTGTGGGGCCAGAGCGGGTGGGGCTGATTGGAAAACTTATTAAGATTGTGCAATGTGACGTCCTTTAGAGCATCACAGAAATCACAACCCCGGGGTTGGGGGGGTGAGGGGGGCAGTGGGAAATAGTAATGCTGAGGTCATCATTGAGGCTAGCCCTAGGAGCAAGATCACTCTTCCTTTACTTTCTTTCTTTTTTTTTTGTTTGTATAAGTGACTCAGCACTTTGGCCTGTCTTGAGAAAGTGAAGCTGAAGTCATTCACGAAGTCTTAGAAGAAAAAAAAAACCCCAAAAACAAAAAACTAAAGCTGACTATGCTCTAAAAAATACTTGAATTATCAGATGAACAAGTTAGGATATAGTATTCCCATTAATTTGGATTTGAAAGCATCTAAGATGTTCCGCCTTGAATTCCCTTAGACCACACCACAACCCACCAGCCTGGAGTTACAAGTAGAACAGTAGGATCAATAATTTGCTGTACTTTTATTTCTTGGCTGTCTCCACAACCAGTTATTGAAGAACATCTGGCCAGCCCACATCTCATGAAGCTTTTTCTAGGAGTCTCCAGGTGGAGTGTTTGGTGCACACGTAAATGACTCTTTTTTTGCCACCACATGGTACCTGCCAGTTTCTTCTTCATCTGCTCCAGTCCACTTGTGGAGGTTTGCTCCAGCCCTTCTGTCTCTCTAGTAGCCCCTTAAGGAACTTCTCCATGAAGACTTTGATCTCTGTGTGAAAGTGGTTGCCTTGGGCTCTGGGGCTGTCAGCAGAGCCACCTGGGGTCCTCCACCACAACCTGCTACCTTATTCCTGTCTGGGAGACCCAGAGGTGCCTGGAGGGTACTGTTTCTGCTGTAGTTCTGAAGACATCCATGCCCAATTGGTTTGGACTGAAGTGGGGAGAACACTACTCACCTCTTTAATAGGAACATCAACCGAAGAACTGTGGCATCTTCTGGAACTTGTGTTCACTGCTCCTTCTCCCTATATGACTTGACTTGAATCCAAAGGTGACTGGCAAGAAATCTCCTAACCTAGACAGGCCTCTAGGCTCTGAATCATGCTTCTCCTCCAATGTTGGAACCTTTGTTATTGGATCAAGCTTGTACAGACCTCTCTGCCCTTGGATGACGCCTCTGGCAGGAGGATCCTTCGTTTCATGCAAATGGGCTATAGACTAAGTCACCCTACCGGTCTCCTAGACACCTAGACAGCTCTGGGGATTAGCTCCAGCCCCCAAATGGAATTCTTACATTGCACCAAAACGTTATTTACAAAACAGTGTTAACATCTTAGTCATGTATTTGCCTTGCAAAGGAGATGGCTTCATGATTACTAAAACAATGACCACAGCTAGGGCATTTAAGAGAGGAATGGTTTGCTAAAGATTTGTTTGTTCATAACATTTTAGGACATATACCTGCTGGGGAAATCAAGGTCACCCATTCTTCTGCTGGCTGCCTAAACAGAAGCAGTGGACCTGTGGACTTAGTTGGATTTTTAGTTTGAGAATGACCAAGTGGGAGGATCATTGGAGGATTCTGGTTTTAGAGCTCTTTGGCCTTGAGCTCCTCAGACACTTACAAGCAGAGTTCTTGGTTTTGCACTGAATGGTGCTTCCTCTCCCAGCTACCCTTGGCCTCTTTTTTTTGAGCTACAACTCAGTAAATTTCAAATACTACTGTGACTCAACAACACAGAGCTTTATCTTAACAAAAGTCCTTTTTGATAGGAAGTATAGTGTGGTGCTGTAGGCTAATGCACTGCACTGCAGAGTCAGTTTGAACCACAAGGTTGGCAGTTCAAGATCCCCAACTGCTCCTTGGAAACCCTATACAGGGTGGCTATGCATCAGAACCAACTTGATGACACTTAGCAACAACAAATGGGTACATGATATTCAAATAGGACACCCACACATATACACATAAATACATATATCATAATTTCAACAGTCTGGATGCCACCAATACAATTTACACCTTAGACTACAGATTCTGGGGTCACACAGCTATGGGACCCTGGTGAAGTTACCGCCAGGATCTGTACCCTTGCTTGCTCATCTATTGCTGTGGTGGTTGTTAAGTATCGTCAAGTTGGTGCCTACTCATTGCGACCTTATATAGCATTTCCGAGGTTGTAAATTTTGTTGAGAGCAGAAAGCCTCATAGGTCTCCTGCATAGTGGCTGGTGGGCTCAAACTGCCAACCTTGTGGTTTACAATCCAGTGCTTATCCAACTTGAGTCTTATTCTAAGACCTTTCTAAGGCCTTCTGCTAAGTGTGCCCATCTCAGCAATCTGAGAGTAGCTTTCAGGGTCTTCTCTTTCAAGGGTGAAGGGGACTGGTTTAACCCCAGACCTTGTGGAAGGGGACAGTTGTGTGTGTGTGGGCGTGGGACAAGGTGCAGGAGTTGGGGGCGATGGTCTGCTGCTCCCTTGTATATTGCTGTTATGGGTCTGTTTTAACCTCAATGTCTTGGGCTGATATCTGCTTGTTGGAGAAATGTGTTCTCCCTTACTCCAAAGCATTAACACAACATCATATTTCTATCATGATAGCATCCTTCTTTTGACTCTCAGTGATTTTACCATTTGGAGAGCTTACCCTTTGTATTTTAGTATGTACAAATGGCCAGGAAAAGCTATGTTGTCAGCCTTTATTAACTACTACCTTAATTACTAGATTATATCACTGTTGATTTGGAGCAACTATCAGCTGAGAGCAAGAGGCGCAGGCATATGGAAGAAGAGAAACCAAGGCAGTTGTGCTTCCTTTACCATCTTCTCCGGAGCTGGCTGCACTTCTCAGTGTTGTTGCTCATGACTGCTTGCCTACATGTTGATGGAGTCCAATTAATGGGTCTATTAATGCAATCAAGGCTCTTGTTGTTGTTAAGCGTCACTAAGTCGGTGCCGACTCATAGCAACTCTGTGTAGGGTGTCCGAGGAGTGGCTGGTAAATTTGAACCACTGACCTTGCAGTTCAAACAATCTTGCAGTCCACTCCTACAGCTCAACACCAGGACTCTGTCAAGGTAAAGGGGAAAAAATTACCTTCTCTTTTGTACTTAGGATCCCAGGAAGAAAGGTGTTTTTCACAATTTACAAGTTAAAGCTGTGGTGCTTTTTTCTCTCTGTGTATTCTGGGGGCCAGGGGGTGGGTGGGTCAATGATTTAATAAGAGAAGCAACAAGGAAGAAAAAGGGAAGTCACTGGGCACTAGGAAACTTGCAGATACTTTTAGAGTGCAGTTTCATTTGTCACATGTCACAAGTTTGTAAACTGAAACAGTAGGTGATTCAACAGCTCCTCCTGGGATTGAATCCCTCTTGCAGACACCAGGCCTGCAAAGCTCTGGGAAACTTTTCTGCTTTGGGAAAAGTGCTGGTGTTACTTGGGGAAAGTATATTAAGGACATGGGGCATATTTGTTTGGAAATGGTCAGTTGATTTTGGAGGGCAGCTGGTTTTGGAGACCAAAGCTCTTGACAGCTCTCAGGGTCTTAGCTCTGATGTGTTCACTGCCCTATTTGTGCCCTGCTGAGGGTCTGAACTTCACTTTTCTAAGAGAGAGAATGTTCTGGGGCTGGGCTTAGGTCTCTCAGGACCAGGAAGAGGCACATCTGCCCTGTTGTGTTTTTGATTCAAGACTGTACAAGGAGGCCATCTGTTCTGCTCGGTGCTAAATTACCTTCCCCTGCTGAAATGGAAAATCCCAGGCATTTTAGGAAGGAAGTGGCCTCTCCTGGGGCAACAATGTAGACTCCCCGTGCCTTGGGACCCTCCCTCTTACCCTTCCCCCCTTATCTGTAGGCCAAGAGAGTACAAAGATCTCAAGATGTTAATAAGCTAACTTCTCTGAAACTGGTTTGTTGAGAAATGGCCTTGGTGCTCCCAAAGGAGCCTATTTACCCTTCCTCCTCCCAGTTGAGAAGGTCCCTGAGGCTGAGTGTTGGTGCTTTATCTCTTCTTTATCTGTGGGGCAGGATTTTCCTGTTGGTGGCTGCTGGTTCTGCTTTGCAATGAAGAAACCTCCGCTTGTCAGCTAGAAGAAATAAATTCATGTGTTCTCACAAGTCATTTGAACTATCTTTGGTTTCTCCAAAGATCTCAGTTCTCTTGGTTCAGTGTCATAGACAGAAACCATGCATGCAAAAACCCTTTCCCTCAAAATTAAGGTACTAAGAATCCATTTGAAAGCATCACATGTAATGGCAAAAGCAGGGGATTCTGCTGGCCTGGTTATGATGTAAGTATTTTACCTCCCACTCCTGCCCTTTTGGCTACTTAGTTCTCAAATGTATTCTCCTTAGGAGGCTAAATCCATGAAAGATGAGACTCTCTCCGGTCTTTATGAAGGACTGATTGATTTCCATGAGTTGCTTTGGACATATTGAGAGCTCTGTAATTCTGGCTGCTAATCTCATGGTCAGCAGTTCAAAACTACCAGCGGTTCCACGTGAAAAAGCGCCCGTAAAGATTTACAGCCTCGGAAACCCTATACAGGGTCTCTATGAGTTGAAACTGACTCCACTGCACATAACTACCACCACTGCCAGTATTTCTGGAGACGGGTCTTTCTTGATTGATTGACAGTGTCATAGAAGAATTCAGATCCAGGTAAGAAGGATCAAGAATCAAATCAGGTGATGACTTCAAGCTATTGAATTCTAGTTTGAATTCTGTGTTGTATGCGTGTGGATGTGTGCTATGCAGAGCAGTTTTTGACCTCCAGACCTCTATGTGTGTATGTGTGTGTGCACCCTCTGTGTGAAGACTGGGTATCCAGGACACTTGTGCTCCTTGTTGATTGTTGTTGTCGTCTGCCAGGCCTGTGATGCTGGGTCCATGGTGTTACCACAGCAGCACTCTGTCCCCCAGGGGCTCTGTGGGATGATGGTCTTATGTTTCTTTGGGTGAGGTGCAATCTGCTAGACCAGGCAGCTTGGTTAGTGACCAGGATGCATGGAGGCTCTTTCCTCAAGCCTGAGATTGAAAATTGTCTCCCGGGGTACACAGTGGAGTTTTTTCACTAGTAGGGGTGGGGGGTTGTAATGATCTTTTCAAAAGGGGGAAATGCATTCTCAAAGGCATATTTGGGAAGTTGGTGCTAAATTATTACTGCTAAATGCCTCAGATTCTCCCCTTCTAAACAAATAGACACACAAGCAAGCAATCACCAAACCAGTTGCCTCCCAGTGGATTCTGGCTGGCGGTGAGCTGTTTTTATCAGTGTCAGACTGTACTCCACTGGATTTTCAATAGCTGAATTTTCTAGAAGTAGATTGCCATGCCTTTCTTCTGAGGGGCCCTCTGGGTGGACTCAAACCTCTGGTTAATAGGTAAGCTCATTAACTGTTTGTACCGTATAGGAACTCTTTCATATATGAAGGGGTCTCCCAAAAGTTCATGGAAAAATTCCACTATCTTTTAATTCCATATATCCATGAACTTTTGGAAGCTCCCTTGAATATTCCTTTCTTTGTGATAAGTTTACTTGCTTTGGGCCCAGTTGAAGGTACAAGATGTGTAGTTTGGGACATTCGGGGGTCATTAGTAGATTTGGGTGCTGGGCTGTTTCTGTTCTGGCCTTGTGGATGGCCACTCTGTTGGTCAGGCTGGTGAAGGCCGCATGGGCCTTCCTGTCTTTGAAGTCAAGGTTCAGAAGGAGCTTGGGGCTTTGTACTGCCGGCAGGAACTTTTGGCTGAAGGTAGGGTTTCCCTGAATTACGCTTTTCTTTTTGCTGCTTTTCTGAATCCTGGTTTCTTGTGTTTGGGGAGTGTAGCTGCTGGCAGGGGCACTGGCAGGGTGACTCCCAGAGCTCCGTTCCCTCCTCTGTAACAAGGAGGCAGGCAGGCAGGCAGGCAGGCAGGCAGAGAAATGCTCTCTGCAATTCCCTCCTCCCTCTAGCATATTGTGACTCTGATTCTGTGGATCCTCATTAGCCATGCTTAACAATCCAGTGCCTCCTCTTGATGGAACTACAGGACCAGGAGACTCTAAATGGAGAACTAGTTCTCCAACACCCCAAATTCGGATGCCATCTTCTAGTTCATACCCCAAGAGCAGTTTGTTAACCTGTTGTGGTTGGTTAAAACAGCATCCATTCTTAACATGCCCGGGATGCTGATGCCCACAGGGATGGCTAGATTGGTTCAGAAGATCCCAGAACCCCAAACATCAATACCAGGATGCATCAGTTATTATATTTTTAGTCATTATATAAACAAGAAGAGATCAGCATTCAAAATGAAATGCTTCAATTGAAAAGAAATAATTATGCAAATGATACAAGTTCAAAAGTAGAAAATTAATAAAAGAGAGAGAGGTAAAGTGAACAAAAGCAATGGTGCATAATGATGGTATTACCTATAGGTGTCCATTGTTACCATTATGGTATAAACACCTTTGTCATTTTCGATTTAATTACACATATAAATCTATATGAACAAAATCTGTCTTGGAAGAAGCACAGCCAGATGCTCCTTTGAAGTGAGGCTGGTGACACTTGGTCTCATAGGCCTTGGACATGATGTCAGAAGGGACCCATCCTTGGAGAAGGACAGCATGCTTGGTAAAGTAGGTCAGCGAAAAAGAGAAAGAGTCTCATGGAAATGGATTAACACAATGATACACTGGTAACCATGGGTTCAAACCCAGCAATGATGGTGAGTATGGTGCAGAACAGGACCACACGGCGTTTTGTTTTGCCGCTCATAGGCTCACTATGATTCAGAACCAACTTGATGGCAACTAACAATGGCTTCCTGGTGTGGCACTGTAGGATAAGCACAACCTTGCTAACTACAAGGTTGGTGGTTCAAATCCACCAGCTGCTCCTCAGAAACCCTATACAGGGTCGTTATGAGTCAGAACCGACTCAAAGGCACTTAACAACAACAACGTAGATTTAAATATATGGGAAATAGGAAACTACCATACATAGTTTCTTTCAACTTGCTTTTCTTTATTGCACTGCTTTCTTTGCATAGCATTCTGAGTAATTCTTTGCATAGCGGTGAACATCCCAGTCAGAGCTCATCTAGCGAGGTTGATGGATGATGCCCGTATATGCATACCACTTACTTTATAGGATACAGAATGAGTTCATATCATAATGGGGATAAGATGCATTTAGCAATTACTAAGTTTCTTGTTCATGGTTGTTCCAGGAACGCTGGCGGTACAGTGGTTAAGTGCTTGGTTATTAACTGAAAAGTTGGTGGTTCAAGCCCACCAGTGGCTCCACAGCACATAAACAAGGCAATTTGCTTCCATAAAAACTGCTGTTGTTAAGTGCCTTCAGTTTGTTCCGATTCATAACGACCCTGTACTGAGTTCCCAAGGAGCAGCTGGTGGATTATATATAGCCTTGGAAACCCCGCAGGGCAATTCTACTGCATCCTATAGGGTGCTATGAGTGGGAATTAAATCTACAGCAGTGGATTTTGGTGGTTCATTGAGTAGTGTAATCTCTAAAACAGTATGCTGATAGTTTGACATCATGTAAGTGAAATAATGCAGTTCAGATGAACTTTACTTTTCAGCTTGTTCTAGTGACGTGACCGCAGGCCAGGTGTCAGTAGTTTGCTGCTCCTCACTGGTGAAGGAACCTATGGGGAGTTGTTGTGGGTGATAATGTCATCATCTCCCCCCTTCTTCTGTGACTCACTTCTTTTTAAACCTTGAAATGCCTTACTGGGGATTGTTTTATGAAGCAGAAAAATGTACTTCTTAATAAGGAGTTTGCAGTCCTGTGACATTTATCTCCCTTCCATCTCTAGTTCTGGTTGTGTCTCCCTCAGGTGACCTCTGACACATTGTGATTGTGTCACTTGTGCAAGAGAAACTGCATTTCCTGTGGGTGCTGAAACTAGGCCCAGCACCCAGCAGATACCCTCCCTTGATGATGGTTGGAGAAGAAGTTTGGGTGAGAGATGTATAGTCATGGCCCCTCTTGAGGGCTGAGACACTGAAATGGACTACTTGTGGAGTGATTTCAGCATAGTTACCCACTAAGAGTTTGGGAAAAATTCACTGACTCCTGTTGGTAACTTGGAACTCCAAGTGTCTTGGAAATGGATAAAGGCCACAACCTGTCAGTTTGTCGTACTATGGCCACTTTTATGTGTTGCTATAATGCTGGAAACTATTCCAATGGTGTTTTGAATATCAGCAGAAACACCAATAGTGAATAGGTTTCAGGGAAGTTTCTAGAATAAGAATAGGAAGGAAGGTCTGGAGATGTACTGCTGAAAATTTGTCAAAATGAAAACTTTATGTATCATAACTGAATAATGTCTGAGAGAGTGCTAGATGAGCCCCCCAGGTTAGAAGGCACTCAAAATACACAGTGCCTTCAAAAATGATTGTGAAGATGGTATGTTGTTAAGTGCCGTGGAGTCGGTTCAGACTCATAGCGACCCTGTGCAGGGTTCTGAGGCTGTAAATCTTTACGGGAGCAGAAAGCCTCATCTTTCTCCCACGGAGCAGCTGGTAGTTTCGAACTGCTGACCTTGTGGTTCGCAGCCCGATTCGTAACCACTATGCCACCAGACCAAACAATGTTTCTTTTTGTTGTGCATGGGGTCACCATGAATTGGAGTGGACTTCCCAGCACTAACAACAACACATTAGAGTGTAAACATTTTTTTAGCACATTTTTTAGCACATTTACTTCACCAGGGAAATACGACAAAAAAATCAATGGGATCCAAAATTGGTTCTTAAAAAGTACCATTTAGGGAGTAGGACAAGGATGCAGCAAAGGTATTAAGGACTATTTGATCTTCTTACTTTTCATACAGCTTTTTGTGAAAAATAATTTTAGTGGGAATTTGGAGAAGGTTTACAGAGTAGTTTTCTATTCAGCAACTCGTACGTTTTGCAATCTCACTGATTGCAATCCCCTAAGCGTAACATCACTGACCCCACATTCTCCCTGTGTTTCCTGTTTCCATTCCTACTTTTTTCCTAACGTTTCTGAACTTTCTTCTTGAGTAAATGCTGTCCCTTTGACCTCAAATGTTTGATTATTCTAAAGTGTGCTTATCTCACGCATATTCTTGTCCTTCTTATAGACCTATGATTTGCTGAAAATTGAGCCATGGGGGTGAGTTCATTTCCAGACCTGAAGAGTGGCTAAGGGTCATAGCTTCAGATGTTCTAGTATTCCCTATCTGACCAGTAAGCTTGGTTTTGTTTATGGTTTTGAGTTTTGTTCCACATTTTTCTCCCACTCTATCCTGGACCTTCTAATGTGATCCCTTTCAGAGCAGTTGGTAATAGTAGCTAGACATCAAATTATTCTGGTCTCAGAGTCATGGAGAATGATGTTCACGTGGGCAAGTGGATTAATTGTTTCCATGTGTCTTCAGTTTTCATCATTCTTTCTTCTAAACTGAAAGACCAATAGTTGCACCTGAGATGGTTGTGCATAAGTTTTTAAGACCCCAGACAGGTGCCATCGATATCAATATATGTACTTTACATTAACCATTTTTCACCCCCTTCATTGATATGCAAGTACTATGCTTGCATCTTGTCAGTCTGTTTGTCAACCCCAGACACTACTCACCAAATTAGGATGTAGAACATTGTCTTTGTGGACAATATTATGCCAATTTTCCTTGTGGTCTTCTGAGACTGGTGTTGAGTCCCAGGCCCAGTGACTCATCCCCTTAAGTTACTGGGTTATGTCTAAACTAGTAAACATAACCCAGTAATTTATGTTTTGGGTTATATGTCATAACTTTATCCCCTATTTGCTCTACCATATTCTTGAATAATTTGCACCAAAGTCTTTGGGTAGTTTTGATATTTTCAGTGTTAAGTTTTCCTATCCATGAGCATGGTGCATTCTTTTCTTTATGCAGTTCACTTTTGGTTTATTATAGCACTGTTTTATCGGTTTCTTTGTATAGGTCTTTTGTTTCTCTGGTAAGATTTATTCCTAAATATTTCATATTTGGGGTGGCTATTGTAAATGGTATTGTTTTCCTGATTCCCTTTTCAGAGCTCTCTTTATTAATGTAAAGGAATCTGATTGTTTCTTGTATCTTGAACCCTGTCACTTTGCTGAATATTTCAATTAATTCCAAGAGTTTTCTTGCTGAGTCTATGAGATTTTCTATGTATAGGATCGTATCATCTGCAAATGAAGATAGATTTTCTTCTTCTTTGCCAATTTAGATGCCTTCAGTTTTCCTTTCTAGTCTTATAGTCCAGGCCAAGTCTTTCATCACAATATTGAATAAAAAGTGATGGTAAAGAGTATCTATCTGGTTCCCATTCATAAGACTAATGTTGGCTATTGGTTTTGTATATACGCCCTTAATGATGTTGAGGAATTTCCCTTCTATTCCTATTTTGTTGAGTGTTTTTATTAGGAATGGGAGTTGGATTTTGTCAAATGCTTTTTCTGCACCAGTCAATATGATCATGGAGTTCTTTTCCTTTGTTTTATTTACGTGGTGGGTTACGTTGAACTATCCTTGCATCCTTGGCATGAGTCCCACTTGTCATGACATAATACTATTTTGATAGGTTGTTGAATTATATTGGTTAGGATTTTGTTAAAAATCTTTGTGTCTATGTTTATGAAAGATATTGGGATATAATTTTCTTTTTTAGTGATGTCGTCTTTGTTTGCTTCATAAAAGGAACTCAAGAGTATTCCATCCTTTTCCTTTAATCTGGAGTAGTTTGTTATGAGTCTGTTCAAATTTTCTATTCAGTCTGTGTTACATAGTGTGTTTCTAGAAATTTGTCCATTTCTTCTAATTTTCAGATTTGTTGGAACACAGTTCTTCACAGTATTCTATTGGTAAATGGTATTGTTGTGACATTGGTTCTGCTGTGACATTGTCCATTTAATTTCTTACTTGATTTATTTGCATTGTCTATTTCTTTTCCTTTGTCAGATTTTCCATTTGTTGGTTAATTTTGTTAATCCTTTCAAAGAACCAACTTCAAGTCTTGTTGACTCTATTGTTTTTCTATTTTCTGATTCATTTATTTCTGCTCTAATCTTCTTCTTCTTATTATTTTCCCAGTGACTGTAGATTTATTTTCCTGTTCTTTTTCCAATTGTTGGAGAGGTTAAGTTAAGGTGGTGTTTTTGGTTCTTTGTTCTTTTTGGATATTATTGTGCTGATAGCTATAAATTGCCCTCTGAGCACTGATTTGTTGTATCCACAACTTGTGTCTATTGTAAGTTTAAGTCCTCTTTTACAAGATGAATTCTCTTCACTTTGGGTGGGCTGAGGAGGAGGAGGAAAAAGAGGGGGTTGTTCTTGCTATCTTAAAGGTGGAGAGGGGGGATGAGTTGAAGGGAGATAGAAGAGGAGGCAGAAGAAGCAGCTATACTTGGTGTAACTTTATATGTATTGAAAAAAAATTGCTTTTAAGTGGATTTATGCAGTTCAAGACCACATTGTTTAAGGGTAAATTGTCCATCATTTGAGTTGTTCGACCATTTTCACCCTCCTTTTCTCAGTTGTCCTTCCCCATTGACATACATTTCCTGCCCCCAAGGTCCCTATCTTGCTGTCAACTTGATGTTGTCCGTTTGATTTCATGTAGATAGTTTTAAAAAACATAATAATGCTCAAGGCAGGCAATTTTTATTAGGTCAGCGAAAGCATTATTTGGTTTTAAGAAGACTTCAGGGACTGTTTTTGGTTCAAGGTTTAAAGGTTATCTCAGTTAGTAGTTATAGGGGTTCATCCAACCTTCATGACTTTTGGAGTCTGGATTCCATGAAAATTTGAAATTCTTTTCTGCATTTTTCCCTCTTTGATCAGGATTCTTTTATGGAATCTCTGATCAAAATGTTCAGTAATGGTAGTCAGAAGATGTTCTGGTCTCACAACAAAGGAGAAAGTTGTTTATGGAAGCAAGTGACCACCCATTCCCTACTTTCCTCCTAGCCTTGTCTTCTTCTGTTGCTCCAGGTGAATAGAGATGAGTTATCTTGCTTGGATGGCCTCTTGCAAACTTTTAAGACCCCAGCACTATGTAATGAACTAGAAGGTAGAAGAGAAGTATTAAATATGATATGAGGCCAATTAAATGGGATGTCTCATGAACTATGACCCTAAACCTCCAAACAAAGAAACAAATCCTAAGAGGTGTTTGGTTATACATGAACAGCCTCAGTAGCTACTTAAAAAAAAAAAAAAAATCACTGTTAAAAGCATATCGATCATACAACTTTTGCTACTTCAACTTTTAACAGGTGTATAACTTGTTAACAGCAATTACAATAACAGGCTGAGCAATCCTACCCTTAATTAATGTGGTTTTTCCACCACTATTAACCCTTTTTACCACCTCCTTCTTATAACCACTAATAATTTTTTTTTCTCTATATATTTGCAGTTTCTTGACTTTTTAAAATATAAGTACAATAGTTGCCCCTTTGTGTTTGACTTATTTCACTCAGCACAATGTCTTCCAATTCTTTCCATACTGTAGCATGTATCAAGACTTTATTTCTCCTACTGGCTGGATAGTATTCCATTGTATATATGTATCACATTTTGTTTATTCATTCATCTTTTGATGGACATTTAGGTTCTTTCCACCTTTGCACTATTGTGAATAGCGCTGCAGTGAACATTGGTATCCAAGTATCTGTTTGAATCTCTGCTTTCGTGTTTTGGGTATATACCTAGGAGAGGAATTGCTGGGTCATTTGATAGTTCTAAGTTTAGTGTTTTTGAGGAACCACCACACTGTTTTCTACAATGGCTGTACTATCTTGCATTCCCACCAGCAATGGGTAAGACTCCCAATTTCCCCATATTCTCACCAACATTTGTTATTTTCTGTATTATCTTAGTCATTCTAGTAGGAGGGAAATAGTATCTTACTGTGGTTTTGATTTTGCATCTCTCTGATGACAAATAATACTGAGTTTCTTTTCATGTATTTTGTGGCCACTTGAATGTTGTCCTCTTTGGTGAAATGTCTTTTCAAATCCTTTGCCCGTTTCATGATTGGGTTATTTGTCTTTATTTTGTTAAGCTGTTGAAACTTTCTGTATATATTAGTTATTAAAGTCTTGTTGGATAGTTTCCAAAGATAGTTTACCGGTTCTAAAGACAGTCTCCCAGTCTTTTCACTTTATTTGTAAAGTCTTTTGATGAACAAAAGTTAAAAATTTAAAATTTTGTCTTTTGCTATTTGTGTATTTGTTATTATATTAAATTGTTGTTGTTGTTAAGTGTTGTCAAATCAGTTCCAACTCAGAGACCCTGTAGAGGGTTTCTGAGGAGTGACTGGTGAGCTTGAATTGCCGACCTTGCAGTTCAAAGCAACCTTGCAGTCCAGCACATTAGCCCACAACATCACACCGGAACTCCATTATATTAGATAAGGCATTGTTACGAGCTAGGCCTGACAGCTTATCCTTGCCTTTTTTGGAAGGAGGTTGTTCGGGTCAGTGCATAGCATTTCTATAACCCATCAATGAAGGATGTTACAAGTATTAACAGATAGGACTAAGCTACCAGCTCTGTCAGGAAGAGAGAATGAGCTCAGGTTAGAACTTGTACAGAAATAGATTTCCTTCGATATTTCCCAACTGGGAATTAGATCAGGCCTTGGTTAATCCGGCATACAGGCTGAGCTCAGCTCATCTAAACTATATGACACGTTAAGGGCTGAAGATAGGTCACAGAAAGAGAATTGGATGTAGCAAGGTCCGACGTCTGAAGTTCTGCTTTGTCATTGTCCTGTTCCCAACAGAAGCTGATGAATCAAGAGGCTCCTTTGCGGCACAAATTCACAAAGGATACAATGAGCATTTTTAGAGTCCCCCAAGGACTGCTTGTTCTTGGATCACAAGTTTAGCTTTTGCCCGTATCAGAATCACAAGGAATCATTTCGCTAATGTTATCTTTGGCATTGAGTCTTATTGTGTTGCATCCTCTGATTCATCTCTGCTATAGTTCTGTTTCATACTTCTAGGACAACACATTAGGAACACAAACAGTTCATTAAGTCCAACCTTCTGCCCTCTTCTAACAGTACCCACTGATGACAGGAACCTGCTTAATACTCGCCTGTACGATAGCCAAACTTCAGAATATTGAGTAAATTATAAAACTCCCTGGTAGAAACTTGGTTCCATTGCATGGCATTGCTCCCAGGCAGGTCACGTGATGCTTTGTACTACAAAGGTGTTTTTTTTTTTTTTTTAATATCTCCAAAGGATGTCAGTCTTTTCAGAACGGTTTCAGTGCACAGTAGAATGACATCTTGTTGATGTTGTGACGTCTGTATGATCAGAACTTCCCTTAAGACTCTTGATGCTTTGGGAAACTTCCAGGATCCGTTTCCAGGACTCCTGAGCAGCTTCTCTTCTGGGTTTGCCTGCAATGTCATGGACTGATCTAATCTGCTTCCCAGAAGTGCCATGGTGGCACAGCCTTGAGACCCAAGCTGTCTCGGTTCAGATCCCTGCTCTGTAATGTACAAGCTGTGGGATACTGGGAAGTTGTTCAACATCTGGGCTTCATTGTTCTCATTTGTAAAACGGGACGTGAGTGTTGCACATCCAACAGCTATTTGGTACCTGTGTAAAGGGCTTATCACCCTGCCTGGCACTTAGTAAGGGATCAATAAATATTATTGCTGTTGTTGTTAAGTGCCTTCAAGTCGGTTCCAACGCACAGCAACCCTGTATAGGGTTTCTGAGGAGCAGCTGGTGAGTTCAAACCACTGATCTTGTGGTTCAAATTGACTTTGCAGTCCAGCCCATTAACCCACAGTGCCACACTAGCTATTATTAATGGACTCCGGTATGGTACTGTAGGATAAGCACTGAACTGTGAACCACAAGGTCTGTGGTTCAAACCCACCAGCTGCTCCTTGGAAACCCTATGTAGGATCGCTATGAATTGGAACCAGCTTGACAACACTTAACAACAACAACATTAAAATTGTTATTGTTACTGTTACTATTTACCACTCCATATTTGAGAGTTTCATGAAGGCTCTGTCTTTCAAATCCAGTAGATAGCACAGAGGCTTGAACTTGCTATCTGTTGGGAATAGAAAGATGGAGCACTTGGAAAATTGAGTCAGATATTCATATGGAAAGAGAAATAGTGATAGAAACAAGAACAACAGTAAGAGTGTATGTTCAGGACTAATGAATGAAAGGTGGGCTCTCTTTTCTCATGATGGGTTGGAAAAAAAGCATCAAAGATTGGCAAGTGAAAAATAGTCTAATTCATCAAAGTTTCTTTGTACGCTTTTTAAAAGTCACATAAAATATTTAACTTGCCTAGTTTTCAATGAGAATCATAGACTGTGGTACTTTTTTGGACATATATATACATTTATTCTGTATCACAGACAATGCCCTTTACAAGAAAAACCATCCATTTCAGAGACAGAAATACTAGTGTAAATCTCAGCGCCATCATCTAATGCCTGTGTGGCATTGGGCAAGGTACTTGATCCTTTCCCTGTGCCTGAGTTTCCATATTTGTAAACTGTACAGATGGAGCTTCTCCCCTCAGGGTGGTTGTGAGAATGAAGTGAGACCATATCCATGCAGCACAGGTATGGGATATGTCCAAAAGTCCAAAAGTTATGCTACAAAATCATAGAAACCTTTGTTAAACAAAAAATCAAAACTATTTTTTCTAGGCTATTTTTTCTCAACATATTTTCCATCTGGTTCTACACATTTCTGAAGACTGTGTTTCCATCTTTCTAACTCTTCCCTGAAGAATTCTGTGTTATTCAGTTTATACCCTGTCAAAACAAGTTTTGACATCCTCGATTTTGACCATGTAAAATGACAGTTTTGACATCCTCGAAGTTTCAAACCATGTCGCTTTCAAATGTTCTTTGAGTTTTGGGAACACAAAGAAAATGGAGGGGGCAAGTTTAGGACTGTAGGGTGGATGGGATAAAGTTTCTCAGGGAAATTCGTGTAGGACAGCTCTTGCTGGCCTCAGAAAATGGGAAGATGCACAGTTAAGATGGAAAAAAAAAAATCCTTGGGAACTTTCCTGACCTTTTCCTCACCAATGCAGTTTTCAGTTTTCTGAGAACGTCTTCCTATTAAGTCTCCATGACTGTTCTGTTGTGACCTTGGAGAAAATCTGTGAAGATGACCTCTTTGGCCTCTCTAAAGAAGAGTCTCCATAACCTCTGAGCTGGCCTTGCATGTAACTGGCTTAGCAGATCTCTTTGGAAGCTGTTGTTTTCACTGGGCTACTTTTGGAGGACACCTAAGGAGTCATGGCGTGGGGCTGTAGGATAAGCACTGAACTGCTGCTAACCAAAAGGTTGGTGGTTCAAACCTACCAGCCATTCTTTGGAAACCCTATATAGGTTTGCTATGAATCAGAACTGACTGGACTGATCACAGAGACATGTTTGAACATGTTTTGTTTGGAATAAGGGCATACAGGTGTGAACTGGAACCCAGGTAGCAATATTTTTTGACTTACCCTCATACTAGGTTATCTCAACAAATCAATCTAGTAAAAAAATGATTGCTTTAGCTATTGTTATTATATTAGAAGGAGGTATTATTATTGCCTAAGCAGGATAATGTACTGTATCGTACGGTCAGTGGTTCAAACTCACCAGCAGCTCCTTGGAAACTCCCATACAGGGTGACTATAAGTCAGAACTGACTTGATGGCACTTAACAACAACAACATATTGATGGCACTTAACAACATACATATATATGTTGTTGTTGTAAAGTGTGGGGTTCTGACCCATAGCGACCTTGTATAGGGTTTCTGAGGAGCAGCTGGTGAGCCTGAACTGCTGACCTTGCAGTTCAAACGGCTTTGCAGTCTGGCGCATTAACCTACAGTGCCACATCAGGACTCTCTCTCTATATTTGTTGTTGTTAAGTGCCGTGGAGTCGGTTCCGACTCATAGCAGACCCTGCATAGGGTTTCCGAGGCTGTAAATCTTTACAGGAGAAGAACGCCTCATCTTTCTCCCGCGGAACCGCTGGTAGTTTCGAACTGCTGACCTTGAGGTTCACAGCCTGATTCGTAACCACTACTCTACCAGAGCTCGCTAGCTCGCGCGCTCTCTCTCGCTCTCGCTCTCTCCCTCCCTCCCTCCCTCTCTCTCTCTCTATATATATATAGTTATTTTTTTCTCTCTCCTTTCTTTTATTTTGACAGACGTTACAGATATCCATGGCACAAAATTCAGCAGGTCCTAAAGGAGGGGGCAGAGTGAAAGCTAACGTACTTCTTACCACACTTAAACCAACCAATTCACCAATTTAGAGGCAACAACTACTCCCGGTTTCTTGTATTACCTTTAAGAGATACTCCATGAATCTACATGCATAATTATTTTTCTCATGATTTACTTTTAATCTACATAACGGTGGCACACTAATGATACCGTGTATACTTTGCTTTTTTTGTTAGTGCATGTGTTTTAGCAAAGTTCGTGATCAGGAGTTACAGAGCGGTCTCCTCTTTTTTAGCACTTGTATTCCATGTATTTAACTAATCCCCTCTGATGGAATTTTAGGTTGTTTCCAATCTTTAGTTATTACAGACAAAGCTACAATGAATAATCTTGTCTATGTGTGATTTCATGCATGTGAGTGTATCAGTTTCCTAGAAGTGGAATGCTGATTCAAAAGCTATAGGCAATTTTGAAAGAGACAGATATAGGTTGTACAGATTTACACCCATTCCAGCATGGTGTGGAACACTTATTTCTTATAGTCTCATTATCACATGAGCCTATCAGTCTACTTGATCTTTGCCAGTCTGATGAGTGAACAACTTATCTCAATGAAGCTATATTTGACACCTCTCTTATTATGGGTGTAATGGGACATCTGGTGAGAGATTTGAGAGCCATTTTTAAATTCTTTCCTGTGAATTCTATGTTCATGTACTTTGACTAATTTTCTGTTGGTTACTAATCCTTTTGGTATTGATTGGAGAAGCTCTTAGTATACTCCAGAAAATAAATTTTATCCTTCACATGAGTTTTGTTTCTCAATTATCTTTGTACTTAGTTAATAGTATATTTTTGCCATGCAGAAAATGTTAATTTCTAAGAAGTAAACTTGGTATTCTTTTGTTTATGGTTTTTAGATTACGTGACCCACCATACATTTGCCAGTTTGTCTAACAGTTGTGGCTTGTGTGTTGCTGTGTTGCTGGAAGCTATGCTGCTGGTATTTTGAATGCTGGTGTCATTGCTGACATCAGATGGCTCTTGGCTGAAAGGAGAGAATAGCAGAAAGATGTTTACCTGTGCTTTATTGATTATGCAAAGGCTTTCAATTGTGTAGATCCTGACAAATGATATGGAACATTTAATTGTGCTAAAAAGGAACCTACACATAGACCAAAAAACAGTCATTTGAACAGAAAAAGGGAACAATGAATGGTTTAAAATCAGGAAAGTTGTGTGTTAAGATTGTATTCTTTTATTGGTTTCCCTGGCCTACTGTTGTAAAATAGACAATTGAATGGGATAGAAAGGAATGTTGGGAAACATGATTACAGAAAACGTAAAAGCCCATCTTCAGCCTATAACTGATTGGAATACCTAAATGGGGTTATAGAACTTGCCCAGTGAAATAGCTCTCTTGCAAAGCCTTTGAAGACTATAGGACCTTAGGTGGAATCCTGAGTCCCATTCAGAATCTTATGAGGTGGGACATTCTTGCTAGCAAGGACAAGCAGAGCAGTCTGGAACAGCTAGAGTGACAGAAGATACATCTTCAAAGAAAGATGATCAGGGAAAACCCCAAACAAAAATACCAATATGACTGGCTACTACAAGAATAAGCAAGCTCTTCACCAGGAAACCATTAAGGGAAGCAGTCAGGTTCCTTCAGGACAAACTCCCCTCTTAGACTGAAACTCAAAGGGAACACCTGAACAGGCATGTAAGCTTGCTGGCGACCACATTGGTCTACTGGTGAGTGGAAGAGGGGGAAAGACAGCAAGGAAGAAATGGGCTGAATTCAACCACAGTTCATTGACTCCTGTTGACCTGGAGATGAGATAGAGAAGTGGAAGGGCTGGTTGGTCCAAAGTGTGGTGAGATCTGGGGACACTTGAGCCCATGGACAAGGACATAGCCACAGAGGGCTAGAGCTGAGAGGGAAACATCCAGCTGATACGAAGTGAGGGAAGATGCACAAGAACACCCAAATTTGAAGATAGTACCCATTTGACCTAGCCTCAATAGCTTGATAATCAGAACTCAACTAGAGGAAGATTACAAAAAAAATTTTTTTGATAAAGGAAACAAGAGTAAATTGCTATAATTTGATGAACATGACCTATACTCATGGAGGTAGCAACTCTAAATACCAACAGAGAGGGAAGGAGTCTTCACATCAAGTATTGATGATATCCCCTCTATACACAGGGTAGATAGGGATGGGCAACTTAGACATTGGCTACCTAAAATGTTGTTGTTGTTGTTGTCAGGTGCCATCGAGTTGGAACTGACTCATAGCGACTCCATGCACAGCAGAACAAAACAAGGTCCGA
This sequence comes from Chrysochloris asiatica, assembly GCF_000296735.1. Classification (NCBI taxonomy): domain Eukaryota; kingdom Metazoa; phylum Chordata; class Mammalia; order Afrosoricida; family Chrysochloridae; genus Chrysochloris; species Chrysochloris asiatica. Next base: position 30,511,376 of record NW_006408524.1, read on the forward strand.
TCCTGGGCCAACCTCACTACCGCTGCCACACTTGAGTCCATCAATGATGCCACCTGGCTGATCCATCTTGTTGGAGGTCTTCCTATTTTTCTCTGACCCTCCATCCTACCCAGCATGACATCCTTCTCCAGCACTGTTCCCTCTTGACAATATGTCGAAAGTATGAGAGATGAAGCTTAACCATCCTGGCCTCCAAGGAGCACTCTGGCTGCACTTCTTCCAAAACAGATCTATTGGTTCTTTTGGCAGTCCATGGCACTTTTAGTATTCTCCTCCAACACCACAACTCAAAAGCATCAATTCTTCTATGATCTTCCTTATTCACTGTCCAGCTTTCACATCCATATGAGGTTATTGAAAATACCATGGCTTGGGTCAGGCGCACCTTAGTCCTCAAGCTGACATCTCTGCTCTTCAATACTTTAAAAAGTTCCTGTGCAGCAGATTTGCCCAATGCAATACATCATCTGATCTCTTGACTACTGCTTCCGTGAGTGTTGATAGTTGATCCAAGTAGAATGAAGTCCTTGACAACTTCAGTCTTTTCTCCATTGATAAGAATGTTGTTTATTGAGGATTTTTGTTTTCTTGACATTGAGATGCAACCCATACCAAAGGCTGTGCTCTTTGATCTTCATCAGTAAATGTTTTAAGTCTTCTTCACTTTCAGCAAGCAAGGTTGTATCATCTGCATATCACAGCTTGTTAATGAGTCTTCCTCCAATCCTGATGCCACATTTTTCTTCATAGAACCCAGCTTCTTGTATTATTTGCTCAGCATACAGGTTGAATAAGTATGGTGAAAGAACACAGCCCTGTCGCACACCTTTCCCAAATTTAAAACAGTCAGTGTTTCCATGCTCTGTTCAAACAACTGCTTTTTGGTCTAGGCACAGATTTCTCAGAAGTACAATTAAGTGTTCTGGAATACTCATACTTCTCAATGTTCATAGCTTGTCATGATCCACACAGTCGAAAGCCTTTGCATAGTCAACAAAGCATAGTCAACAAATATCTTTGATATTCTCTGCTTTCAGCCAAAATGAGGGGGCAATAAAGGCACAAAGTGACTGGCTTACAAGGTTTCAAGAGGGAGTTTAATTTAAGAGTATGGGGGAAAAGAAAGTGTCCCCACCGAATAGTTTTCGTCTTGTCTAGATGGGTCTGGTGGAAAGAGATGGGGATAAGATTCTTATGATTCAATAGTGAATAATTGTTATCATGACTAATTGCGACTGTCATAATTGTAAAGGTAGACGTTTTGTAACAAAAACAGGGGAGTGGTTAATCTTATAGTCCAGAAACAGAGGACACTAGGGCCATCAAGGGAGAAGAGCACAAGCAGAATGCAGGACCTTATCCAGAAAAGCAGCTACACCAGAGATGGAGTCATGGAAAGAGGGGTGGGGGGAGAGCGTCTGAGGACTCTAGATTCATGGGAAGAGAGGGACTAAGAGCTTGTGGCCAAGAAGCAGACTTGCAGAATGTGCCATTTGGAGGTATAAATTATTTTATATGCCTGTGTCCTTTGTTGTTTTTTTTAAAGCTAAAGTGAATAGGGAGAAATACCGTTAACTGATGGTACATGGAGGGGATTATAATCATTGTAATGAAACCAGGTGTATGATTTGTTGAATGTAAAACTGATGATCTGCCCTGTAAACTTTCACTCAATCCATAATAAAAACCTTAAAAAAATTGTATTATTTTCCATACTTACTCAATCTGTATACTGAGCAAATAATCCAAGAAGATGGATTATATTAAGAATGTGGCATCAGGATTGGAGAAAGACTCATTAATAGCTTTCAATATACAGATGATACAACCTCTTTTATGGAAAGCGAAGAGGATATAAAATACTTACTGATGAAGATCCAAGACCACAGACTTTGGTATGGATTGTACCTCGATGTAAAGAAAACAAAATCATCAACACTGGACCAATAAATGACATGATAAATGGAGAAAAGATTGAAGTTGTGAAAGACTTCATTTTGCTTGGATCCACTATCAATATTCATGGAAGTAACAGTCAAGAAATCACATGACGTATTGCATTAGACAAATCTGCTGCACAAGACCTCTGTAAAGTGTTCAAGAGCAAAAATATCAGTTTGAGGACTAAAGTGTGTTCAACCCAAGCCATGGTATTTTCAACAGCCTCATATGCATGTGAAAGTTGGAAATGAATAAGGAAGACCAGAGAAGAATCAATACATTTAAATTATGGTGTTGGAGGAGAATATGAAAGGTATCCCGGACCTCCAGAATAACAAACAAATCTATATTGGAAAATGTGTAACCAGAATACTCCTTAGCCAGATTTTGTCTCTCAGACTTTGGACACATTATCAGGAGGGATTAGTCTCTGGAAAAGCACGTCACACTTGGCAAAGTGGAGGGATAGTGAAAAAGAGGGAGACCCCAATGAGATGGATTGGCACAATGCCAGCAACAGTGGCCCTAGTGTCACAGAAATTGTGAGGATGTGCAGAACTAGGGTTTTTTTTTTAATTTTTTTTTTCCTGTTGTACATAAGGTTACTATGGGTCAGAACTCAACGACACTTAACAACAACCATCTCAAGATTATGTGGCATACTTAAAAAGGCTTAGTCTAAGCTGGTACCATAAAAGTATTTTCCAAAATTTTCTTTCATCTCTAAATAAATAGCCTGTGTTTGTGCATTACTTCAAAACCTATGTCAGATGAGGAGGTAAACCTTACAGTGTATCTAATGTAAATTTGATGTAGCAAAATGCAAGTATCTCAGGGCGATAGAGTGAGCAGGTTTTTTTCTTCTTTGCTTTTTTTTTTTTTTTTTTTTTGCCTAATTAGACACAAGTTTGCTTTTATATGTACCTGTCTTTTACGGCATCCCTGAAGCCTACACCTCTCAGATGCCAGCTGGGCTGCCTGTTGGACTTTGAAAATTGTCTTCCTTCTGCCTTGAAACAGCATTACCCAATTCTAAAGACTTGTTGTGAATACTAAGGTAACATCTGAGTCTAAATTTTACATTACCTCTGGCATACCTGAAGTTAATGATCACTACTGCTTTCTTGGACTGGGACTGAGGTGGATTGCATGCTATCATGCTGGAAATGATGTCTTTGGCATTTTGAATGCTGGCATTACTGCTGAATGCAGAGAATACCAGAAAGATGTTTACCTGTGCTTTACTGACTAGGCAAAAGTGTTCTACTGTGTGGATCATAACAAGTTATGGACAATATGAGAATGAGTATTCCAGAACATTTAATTCTGCTCATGAGGAACCTGTTCATCCACCAAGAGGCAGTCAGCTCAAACAGATCAAGGGGTCATGGCGCCAGGATTCTGTGCTGTCTTTTCTTTTCTGCTGCTCAATGCTTGCTAATTCCACATGCTCCTCAGGCTGTTGTGATTGTGTAGAACATCACAGGTAGCATATGGAGGGCTTGCTCTAGGCCTTGTGCTTGAAGTCTTCACCATGGTCTTCTAGGGGAGCAAAAATTACCTACTGCAATTTTCAGTTGAGAAAACAGAGAATTAGAGAAGTTAAGTAACATGCTGAAGATTGAAAAGGACACAGCTGAAATTTGAACTCAGGGCCGTTGGGCTCATCAATCCTTCTAAGTTGCATGTCTAATGATTATACTAAGTGGTCCCAGGTACTCCTCACTGTGCCTTCTGGATCCCAATTCATCCTTGCATGACTTCACTTACCCTTTTTCTCTCTTTCTCTCTCTAATAAAAAGCTTGTATTGTGTATTTGGAAAACATCAGTTTTGCACCCAATGTATGTATTTTCTTTCATTGCAATGATTACAATCCCCTCCATGCACCATCAGCTAACAATATTTGCTTCAAATTTTTTTTTGTATGCACAAAAACACACAGGAATATATAATCATTTAAATAAACAAAGGGCACATTCTGCAAGCCAGCCACCATCCTCCTAGCTGCCAGCACACAGCCTTTCTTTTTCCATGAGTCTAGAGTCCTCAGCTGCTCAATCTCTCCATGCCATCACCTCTGCCTCCATCTCTGGTATCAGTGCTTCTCTGGTGAGGATCCCAGGTTCCACTAGTGCTCTTCCCTCTTGATGGTCCTAGAGTCCTCTCTTCTTGGAATATAAGATTAACTACTCCCCCCTTTTTGTTAAACAAATTCTACCTTTACAGTTGTGACAATAGCAGTTTGTCATGCTAACAATTACTCACTATTGAATCAAATGAGTCCTATCCCTATCTCCTTTCACCAGATCCATCTAGACAAGATGAAAACTATTTAGTGGGGATTCTATATTTCCCCACACACCCTGAAACTAAACTCCCTCTTGAAAACTTATAAGCCAGCAACTTCATGCCTTTATAGATTCCCCTCTCTTCCCATTTTAGGTAACAAGTGTCTAAGTTGCCCATTCCTATCAACCTTGTGTACGGAGGCGATAGGTTTGATCCTTGATGTGAAGATTCCTTCCCTCCCAGTTGGTATTTTGAGTATAAGTATAGGTCAAGTTCATCAAATTATAGCAATTTATACTTGTTTCCTTTATCAGATTTCTTTCTTATCTAGTTGAGTTCTGATCATCAAGCCATTGATGTCAGGTCAAAAAGTTTGAGCATTCTTGTGCATCTCCCTTCACTTTAATCAGCTGAATGCTTCACTCTTAGCTCTAGCCCTCTGTGGTTGGGTCCTTGTCCATGGGTTCAGGAGTTCCCGAGTCTCCCCAAACTTCTGACCAACCAGATTTTCCTTTTTTCTCTCTCTTCTCAAAGTTGACAGGAGTCAACTTCCACTCACATCTAGACCAATGCAGTCACCAGCAAGCTTACATGTCCTGATTCTTTTTGGATTGCTTGCTTTGATGGTTTCCTGGGGAACAGCTTGCTTGCTCTTGTATTAGCAAATCAGACTTCCATTTTTGTTTTTGTTTTTTTTCCCCTGTGGGTCTTTCTTTCAAGAAGTATCTTCTGTTCCTGTAACTGCTCCGGGCTGGTCTGCATATCCTTTCAAATTGAAAATGGCCCACCTCAGAAGGTTCTGGATGGGGCTCAGGATTCCAGCTAAGGTCCTATACAGTACAAAGGCTCTGCAAAAAGCCTTTTTCACTGGACAAGTTCTAGAACCCCTTTTAGGTATTCTAATCAGTTACAGGGTGAAGTCAGGCTTACAAGCTTTCTGTAATCATGTTTCCTGACATTTTTCTCTATCCCACTCGAGTGTCTATTTTGCAATAGTAGGCAAGGGAAACCAATAAGACAGCCAAGCATCTTAACATTGTTTCCTCTCTTTTACCCATTCAGCCTATGCTCGGTCCCTGTATTTCAGAGTCCTGTTGTTGCAAGGTTGTGCATATTTCACTAGCCCTTTTTCTTTTACATAACCAACCTCACTCCCCAGCTCTGATCTCTCTCCTGTGCTCTAGACAGCCCACTGGCCATTTCCACTGAGGTGTCCCACAGCATGTGAAATTCAGCATGCCTGTCTGTGTTGGCAGAAGTGCAGCCAGAGTGATCCTTAGAGGCCAAGATGGTCAAATGTCATCTCTCATACTTCAGACATGTCTGGAGAGGGATATCGTGTTTGGTAAAGTGGAGGGTCAGAGAAAAAGAGGAGGACCCCCAGCTAGATGGATTGACAAACTGGCAGCATCAATAGGCTCAGGTGTGGCAACAATTGTGAGGTTGGCCCAGGACCGGGCAGTGTTTTGTTCTGTTGTGCATAGGGTCACTGTGAGTCGGTACCAACTCGATGGCACCTAACAACAACAGCAACAACAACAACATATTTTCTAAAATTGTGAGTCTAAACAGATAGGAACTGTTATTTTTCCATAGTCACTGCTTAGTGGTTACGAATTGGGCTTCTAATCTCAAGGTCAGCAGTTTGAAACTGCCCGTGATTCCACAGGAGAAAGATGAGACTTTCTGTTCCTATAAAGATTTACAGCCTAGGCAATCCTATACAGGGTCGCTATGAGTGGGATCCGACTCCACAGCACACCACCACTGGTATAAAAGCACTGAGTTCAGGTGGAGCACTGAGCACAGGCCATCGTCTCAATACTCCAGGTATTTCAGTGACTCAGCCTGCTTTGCATGTCTGTTGTTAAGACAACTGAATATTTTTGGAAGACTGGTTGCCATTTCCCTACCAGTTAAGGCAGTTTGCTTATCCTGATGGGAAGGCCATTCATTTCCTAAAACTGAACCAGCTTCCTCCTATAGTGTAACTAACACTGAAGGTTTGGATTTGTTTAAATTCCCGGAGAGTCTGTAATTAGTAATCACAGAGAATGCCTGTAGGACATTAGATCTGAAAACAATTGCATTCCAGAGGGAAGAAGAAAGTTAACTTGAGGGGATTTCAACCTTCTGGGTAAAGGATTGGTTTCATGCCTCTGCAGTTGATCACAACAGGACAGAAAGCCCATTGCCAACTGTAGTTTACCAGGACTGTGTTTTTCTTCTATTTTCTTAGCTAATTAAAAATAAATAAAGGTAACACATACTTGTGACCAGGCAGAGCTGACAGTCCCTTGAAATGGCAGTGCATGACCCTCAATACCCTGCTACAGGCTCACAGATGGGGACAAACAGGAATTCTAACTCTTCACACAGGCTTGGGAATTTGGTTTTATTTTTATAAATATGAAAGCACACAAGGCACATTATCCTGCAACTTGTTTTGGATACACCTACCCCCCGGGCCAGTCAACATGGCTTTCATTCTTTTGAACAGCAAGGAGATTTGGCAGCCTTATAAGATAAGCACTAGACTGCTACCCACAACGTTGGCAGTTCAAAGCCATCCCTCACTCTACGAGAGAAAGATGAGTCTTTGTGTTCCTATGAAGACTTACATTTTGGGAAACCCTATATAGAATTGCTGTGAGATGGAATTGACTTGAAGGCAGTGGGATTTTTTTGGTTTTGGTGTTGTGGGTTAGGTGGTGGACTGCTAATTGCAAGATCTGTGGCTCAAGTCCACCAGCCACTCTGCAGGAGAAAAATGAGGCTATCTATCCCTGTACAGATTGAGTTTCAGAAGCCCTGTAAAGGGTCACTATGAGTTGGAATTGACTTGATGGCAGTAGATTTGATTTAGGTTGGATGTTGTTGTTGTTGAGTGCTGCTGAGTCAGTTCTGACCCATAAAGACCCTGTATAGGGTTTCCGAGGAGCTTTAACTGCCGACCTTGTAGGTCAAACCAAGTTTGCTGTCCAGTGTATTAAGCCACAGCGCCATATAGTAGATTCTGTAATTTGTTCAGCCCTCTTTATCTTGATAAAGTTTTCTTTCTCTGAAGACAAAGCTGCAGAATACTCCTAAATTATTTGTAGTTATGCACCAGACATCCCAGGCTACTTCTAACCTCTGGGCCTTTGCTCCTGCTTCCATCCCTCCTTCCCCTCTCCCCTGATGTTCTCTCACTCATCTATTAGCAATCAATCTGCAGCACTTTCAGAACCATCAGTCTATGTAATACTGCAGTGACTTCCTACTACTCATTGGCATCTAGTCAATTCCAACCCATAGCAACCCGACGACAGAGTACAACTGCCCCCACAGGGTTTCTGAGGCTGTAAATCTTTAAGGAAGTAGATTGTCACATCTTTCTGGTGAAAGGCTGATGGTTTCAAACCACTGATCTTTGGCAAGCAATCAAGTGCCTTAACCACTGCGGAGTTACTAGCCAAGTGTTTTAATCAACTGCACCAGTCAAGTGCTTTAACCATTCTAGGACTCCTCACAGTGACTTACAAGCCTCAAGTCTCACTGGCTTAACACAGTGTAAGTTTACTGCTGGGTCAGTCAAAGTTGGCTACAGGGGTGGGTCATTCTCCACGACAGCCAACAGACAGTGATCCTGGCTGGTAGAGGCCCCACCCTGGGCTTGTCTTCAGGAAATAGTGCCTGTGGCCATTAGTTTGAAATTGCTGAATGATCTCTCCCAGCTGGTGATGGAAACTGTGATGGTGAATAGAAACTGCTCATTGTCAGCCCCCCATTGGATGGTACTCAGTGTATGTGTCATACCTGCCACATCCTAGATAGGCCTCTGGCTTGAATACCCTGTACCTGAACTATCTGGAACACACAGTTTACTGAGCTTATATGGCAAGAAAAGAGAGCACTTGCTGGCAATGAAATGTATTGACCTAGAAGTGACTGCATAACTCCCACTCTTATCCCTTTGATCAGCACTGTTACTCAGCTCTGCCTAACTGGGAGAAGGCAGAAGGTGTAAGTCTGTCATAAGGTCAGTGAGAAAGGACACCTGGGCATAGGTAAGCACTAGAAGCCTCTGCTATAGGCACAATGTCCCCATTCTCCGTATGTGTATTGTTATAGTTAGATGTAGTAGTAGAATGGTGATTTATGTGTGTCTTCCCAACTAGACTGGGTTCTTCTTGCGTGTAAAGGACTGTGTCTTTCTCACCTTCATATGTACAGCATTTAGAAGAATGTCTAGTATATGGTGCATGGTGGTTGTATGCCATCAAGTTGGTTCTGACTCATAACGACCCTGGATAGGGTTTTCAAGGCTGTAAATCTCTGGGAGCAGAAAGCCTCATCTCTCTCTCTCTTTTTAAAAAAACTTTATATTGTGAATTGAGTGACGCTTTACAGAGAAGATCATGTGTTATATTCAACAAATTATATACTTTACTACATTATATGGTTACAATATAATTTATAGTATATAACCTTCCATGCACCAACAGTTTGCAGCATTTACTCCAACCATTGCATTCCTCCCTGTGCCTCCTGCCACCCCCATCTTTCTTCTACCAACCTTCCTATGGTTGTATATTGCCTGCCCTGCCACCCATGTCAAACCATGTCTACCCTCAAGCACATGTATTAAAAAAAACCCATGCAGGGATGTATAATCATTTAAACAACTACAGGGCACATTCTGGAAGCCAGTTTCCTGGCCGCCAGCATACAGCCTCTCTCTTTCTATGAGTTTAGAGTCCTGAGCTGCTCAATCTCTCCATGCATTGTCTCAGCTTCCATCTCTGATGTTGCTGCTTCTCTGGATAGGGTCCCAGGTTCAGTTCATGCTCTTCTCTCTTGATGGTCCTAGGGTCCTCTGTTCCTGGAATGCAAGATTAACCACTCCCCTGTTTTTGTTACACATCTTCTACCTTTACAGTTGTGACAATTACAATTAGGTATGATTACAACTACTCACTATTGAGTCAATGAATCCCATCCCCATCTCCTTTCACCAGACCCATCTAGACAAGATGAAAACTATTCAGTGGGGCTTCTACCTCCCCCCCATCCTCCATCCCCTCACACTCTGAAACTAAACTCCCTCTTGAAAACTTGTAAGCCAGACACTTCGTTTGTGCCTTTATAGCCCGCCCCCACCATTTTAGGTAGCCAGTTTCTAAGTTGCTCATCCCTATGAATCCTGTGTACAGAGGGGATAGGTTTGATCCTTGATGTGAAGACTCCTTCCTTCTCAGTTGATATTTTGAGATACTACATCCATAAGTTAATCAAACTGTAGCAATTTATACTTGTTTGTTTTACCAAATTTCTTTATCTTCCCCTAGTCAAGTTCTGGTCATCAAGCTCTCAATGCTGGTCATCAAGCTATCAATGCAAGTTTGGGTGTTCTCATGCATATCTCTCACCTCACTTCATATCAGCTGGATAATTCACTCTCAGCTCTAGCCCTCTGTGGCTAGGTCCTTGTCCATGGACTCAGGAGTCCCCAGGTGTCATTACACTTTGGACCAAACAGCCCTTCCTCTTCTATTTCTCATCTCCAGGTCAACAGAAGTCTATGGAACATGGCTGAACTCGGCCTATTTCTTCATTGCTGCCTTTCTCCCATTTCCACTCATAAGTAGATCAATGTGGTCGCCAGTAAGCTTACATGACTGTTCATATGTTCTCTTTGAATTTCAGTCTTGGAGGGGGTTTATCCTGAAGGAACTTGATTTCTATCCTGATGAACAACTTGCTTGTTCTTGTAGTAGCCAATCAGACTGCTGTTTTTGTTTATGTTTTTTTTTTCATACTGGTCTTTTTTCATTTTGTTTATGTTTTTTTTCATACTGGTCTTTCTTTCAAGAAGTATCTTGAAAATAGATGAAAACTATTCAGTGGATAATGAGCAATACATCTTGATTGCATGTTTGATCGATTTCAGATTGAAGAAGTTGGTAGAATTCTATTTCATCTTCACTGGCTTTAGTGGTTGGTGCATAAATTTGAATAATAGTGGTATTAACTGGGCTTCCCTGTAGGC
>NW_006408524.1:30523948-30526431 GCF_000296735.1 Chrysochloris asiatica
AAAATAAAATGATCCCTATGCCTAATTAATCTGTTTTCCCTTATCCTAATATATTTTTATTATAGCATTTACCACTCCATGAATTTATTATTTATCTATTTGCATACATGTTCATTGTCCTTCTCTCCTACAATTATGAAAAGCTTTTTGAGGGAAATGACTTAGTGCCATTCACCACTTGTAAAGAATGGAGTGGGAGGGATACCTGACCTCCTATGACTTCATGACAGAGGAGAATTGAACTCATCAGTCTAAGGCTAATTCCTATCAGGAGGAGGTGAGACGTGCCTCCACCTTTGAACCTTCTTACCAATTCTGACAGCAGTCATCCCACCCATAGCACACACTACTCTGCTAGGTTTGAAAATTTATTGCAATGACCACACAGAATTTGTAGATAAAACTCACGATTATGGGGCTTATTAGGGAAGTTAACAGGTTACAGTTCAGGATTAGAAATGTCCCGGATACAGTTGTTGGGTCAGAACAGCCTCGTATTACCTGTGCCCATAGGCAGGTCTATCTCTGGTCCTTGGCCTTTCAGTCAAGTGGCCTTTGGGCCTCTGATCTGCTCAGGGGATGTTACAGAGCTCTTTAAGCACTGCTGATTAATGTCCAAGGGGCATTTGACTCTGCCTTAAGTCTGAGCTTAAAGTGCTCTTCTCTAGCAGTGTGGGTCAGCAAACCTAGCTCCCCCAACTAAGTGCCTGGAAGCACACCACTCCGCAAGCGAATGTCCTGTCCAAAGGCACTCAGCTTTACTTGTTCTGTGGACCAGGAAGTTCACTGCACTGTCTTGTGCTCTGGCTCTTGGTTCTGATGTCAGTCCTCTGATGTTTTTCTGGTGTCACAGCTTTCTGTCCCTGGATTGAGGAGGTCCCATGTGCGGGGATCTTGTGGTCCAAAGGCATACTAACTTCTTGACTCTGTTTTCTTCCTTTCTTTTGTTTTTTTGGAGTTGTCAAAGACTTTATTTTGCTTGATTCAACCAACAACACTCATGGAAGCAAGCAGCAGTCAAGAAATCAAACAATGTATTGCACTGAGCAAATCTGCTGCATAAGACCATTTTTTTTCTCTTTAAGTTTTTATTGTGGATTGAGTGAAAGTTTACGGGGCAGATCATCAGTTTTACATTCAACAAATCACACACCTTGTTTCATCGCAGTGATTACAATCCCCTCTTATACCTTCAGTTAACAGTTTTAATTCACATTAGCTCTTTTTTTTTTTTTTTAAAACACTCAAGCATATATAATAATTTACCACCAAAGGACACATTCTGCAAGTCTGCTTCTTGGCCACTATATCTTAGTCCCTCTCTTCCCATGAATCTACAGAGTCCTAAGCCGCTCACCCTCTCCATGTCCCCATCTCTGCCTCCATCTCTGGTGTCACTGCTTCTCTGGGTAAGGTCCCACATTCCACTTGTGTGTCCTTGATGGTTCTAGAATCCTTTGTTTCTGGACTGTAAAATGAACTGCTTCCCCATTTTTGTTACAAAACTTCTACCTTTACAATTGTGACAGTTGCAGTTAGTCATGATAACAATCACTCACTATTGAATTGTAAGAATCTTATCCCCATCTCTTTTAACCAGACCTATCTAGACAAAATGAAAACTATTCAGTGGGGACTCTTTCTTCCCCAGCACACTCTTAAACTCCCTGTTGAAACCTTGTAAGTCAGTCACTTCATGCCTTTATTGCCTCCTCATTTTAGGTAGCCAGTGTCTAAGTTGTCCATCCCTATCTACCCTGTGTACAGAGGTGATAGCATGGATACTTGATGTGAAGACTCCTTCCCTTTCTGTTGGTATTTAGAGTTACTACCTCCATGAGTATAGGTCAAGTTCATCAAGTTGTAGCAATTTACCCTTGTTTCTTTTAACAAAAATTGTTTTGTTTTGTTTTTATCTTCCTCTAGTAGAGTTCTGATTATCAAGCCATTGAGACTAGGTCAAATGGGTACTATCTGCAAATTTGGGTGCTCTTGTGGCTCTCCTCTCACTTCATATCAGCTGGATGCTTCATTGTTAGCTCTAGCCCTCTGTGGCTATGTTCTTGTCCATGGGCTCATTTATCCTGAGGTCTCACTACACATTGGACCAGCAGCCCTTCCTCTTCTCTCTCTCATCTCCGGGTCAACAGGAGTCAATGGATTGTGGTTGGACTCAGCCCATTTCTTCATTGCTGCCTTTCCCCCTCTTCCACTCACCAGTAGACCAACATGCTTGCCAGCAAATTTACATGCCTGTTCATGTGTTCCCTTTGAGTTTCAGTCTTAGAAGGGGGATTTGTCCTGAAGGAACTTGATTGTTTTCCTTGATGGCTTTCCAGCAAACAGTTTGCTTATTCTTGATACTTTTGTTTTGGGTTTTTCCTGATGATCTTTCTTTGAAAATGCATCTTTTGTTGCTCTAGCTGTTCCAGGCTGGTCTGCTTGTCCTTTCTAATGGGAATGTCCCACCTCATAAGGTTCTG
>NW_006408524.1:30528206-30536387 GCF_000296735.1 Chrysochloris asiatica
CCTCAGTCATTTTATCTTGTTTCTGGACATGTGCTGATATGGTCATCTGTTTCTGTTTTTTGGGCATATTCAGGGGTTAGCTGAGGCCTTAAAACTTAGATGGGTGTGTGTTTTGATAGTTTTTATGTTTTCTGATTGCCTTCAGGTAGATGTGATCAGGAGGGCTTCCCTTTTCACTCTTCTTCCTGAGAAATTTCAGGATGCCACTGTTGGTCATTATGACAAACTCAGGATTTAATTTTCAGCCTGTTTCCTTTTTAGTCTGCCTGTCTTGCTCCACAATCCCTTTTTCCTAGTGATAAACAGTTCAGGGCCGGCTGTGGCTGGTTTACACTGCCTTTTGGTTTTAAGTGGAAACTGTCAGTTTAAATTTTGAGGAGGTCTGTGCGCATGTGTAGTAGAACTCTCCGGGGGTGAGGTGGGGCGTCCACTCACTCAGGCACCCCCACTAGTCACCAGAATGAAGATGTGCAGACAACAAGAGGCCAATAAACAGGTATGAAAAAAAATAATGTCCACACCTTTATCTGTGTGATTCTGTCAGGCGTCCGTGGCTGCTCTGATCCTTCCCTGTTTTGGTCTCGCCCAAGATGGCAGCTCTAAGAATAGCTGAGCACTTTGAATTAGAAAGCCCTGGATTTCTTGCTTCTGCTACAAATTCCACTGGCTGTAAACCTTCCAACTTTGTAAATATTCCTTTATAAGTGGTTCAGAGTTCTGGGACCATCCCCTAAGTGTGCTTGGTCCAGTATTCTGTGTTGTTGCTGATGGAGCTCCTCACTACAGTTCCACCTGATCCGCCATCTTGTTTTTCTCCTCCTGACTCTTCTTTCTTGCTGGTATTGAGGTCCTTCTTCCTGTATCTGAGATGGCTTATTTTATAAACAGCAGGATGGCAAAACTGACCATTCTGCACATTAGAAATCAAAGTTTTTATGATTTTGATTAATGCTGTTGACAATCACTTACAATTGAGTCACATAATCCTGGCAGCATCTTCCCCCACCTTGTCTAACTCAGACCAATCAGAAAAAGAGGAAACACTCCAATTCTGATGGTTTCATCCAGTTGTTTGGTGGGAGTTACAACGATTATGACTAGAAGCATATTAAGTAATTCACTGTGCAGCACCATTGTATCCCAGTTCCTAAAAAGTACCCAGTACCTGATAATCCTACCACCCGTCTGTCAGTCTGTTGTACTGTGGTGGTTTGTGAGTTGCTGTGATTCTGGAAGCTATGCCACTGGTATTTTAAATACCAGCAGGGTCACCCACGGTGGACAGATTTCAGATGAGCTTCCAGATGAAGACAGACCGTGAAGAAGGAGAGATAAACTACTTCCGAATATTTAGTCACTGAAAACCTTAGGAATAGCAGAGAAATACTGTCAGATATAGTGCCAGAAGTAGAAGAATTGATGCATTTGAGTTACGGTGTTGGTGGAGGATATTGAAAGTATCATGGGCTGCCAAAAGAACCAGCAGATCTGTGTTGGAAGAAGTGCAGCCAGAATGCTCCTTGGAGGCCAGGATGACCAAACTTTATCTCTCATACTTGGACATATTGTCAGGATGGACCAGTCTCTGGAGAAGGATATCATGTTTGGTAAGGAAGAGGTTCAGGGAAATATAGGAAGACTTCCAATGAGATGGCTTGACAAAGTGGCAGCATCAATAGACTCAAGCATGGCAACAATTGTGAGGTTGGCTCAGGACCAGGCAGTGTTTTGTTCTGTTGTGCATAGGTTCGCTATGAGTTGGTACCGACTCGATGGCACCTAACAACAACAGCCTGATAATCTCTCAATAGATATTTAATGAATGAATCAATGGCCCTTTAACTATTTTGAGCCCTTTGCTTAATGGAATTGTTTCTGATATATGTAATATAAAAGTTATTCTGACACTGCTGTTCCACTGATATTCAAATGTGATGGAGTCTTACAAATTTGGATCCACTTTTGTTTAGATAAGGGATAGGAAAGTTCATTAATGCTAAAAAAAGAAAAAAAAAGTATTTTAATTCTTTATGCAGAAATAAAGGAGCCCTGGTTAAACAGTGGGTTAAGTAGTGTGCTCCTAACCATAAGGTTGGTGGTTCAAACTCACTTCTGCAGCAGAAAGATGAGGGTATCTTTTCTTGTAAAGATTTAGTCTCAGAAACACTAAGGAGTGGTTCTGATGTGTCCTGTAGGGTTGCTATGAGTTGGAACAGACTTGATGGCAATGTGTTTAAGAAAAAAAAAATTAATGTAAAAATAGAATATAAATGGGAAATGAGATAGAATTTAACAGTAACAACAGTACTTCTAGTAATGGCTATTTAAAACATTGGGAAAAAAAATGGGTATTACAAAAGTAATAATGTTTCCCTTCCTGTATACACACTCCTGGTATCACTCCCTAAAGGTAACTTCTAACAGTTCAAGAAATTTTGCATAATATTTAATTTAATGTAGTGGGTCACAGATTAACTCACTCCCTACTCTTGGATGAACAAAGTGTAAGCCATTTGATTTTTGGTCTTGCTTCCTAAAAGCTGGACCACAACTAAGGCTGATGAATGAAAGCTGACCAGGCCAAGAAGGACCACCTAGGGGCCTGATGCTGAATAAGACTTATGAGGCATGATGTAATCTAGGTGGTGAGACCCAATAAGTGACTGCTCATAAATCTTGCATCTCTTCATATATATCCTTTTGCTGTTGTTATATTAAAATTGTTACTGCCTGTATGGCATTTCCTGTGAGTTCTTTGCCATTCTAGTGAATTATAGAACCCAAAGAAGTAGTGTGGGTTATCTGATCTAAAGTTAGAGGGAGTCATGTAGACTCCCAAACTTGTGACTGGTACTCATTTAGTTCCGGGCTACTGGGGATGAGAGAGAGAAGGGTTGTGTAAGCAGTTGGAATCTAAACTAAATAGGAGAGAAGCTGAGATTTTCATAGGCTAGAGCTGGCATGTGGGATGGGATTTGTTATCTACTATAAAATCTGGTATCAGAAGTGGGTGACCTTAGTTTCCCTGAACTGATTTGCACAGTGCTACACCTTTTTTTTTTACTCACAAAGTTCTTTCCCACTAGGCATTAGGGAAGCCTAAATCTGTCAGTTAATGGTTGCTAAGTCTCTTCTCCTTTCAGTCGTCTCCTTTTGATTTGACACAGTGCCTTTCTAGGAAATGCTCTGTGCTTTGTTACTGTATTCCTCTGCCTGTTTCTCCCCAAGATGGGGCCTAAGTAGACCCATTAACTTACTGGGCATCTGTGGCTTGAGCACCTGTCATTGGTTGCTTTACCTTCCTCTGTAGCCTGCTGGTTATCTTGTTTTTGAAGCCTGTAGCTTGTGGGCCCAGAGGCCTGTGCTCCCTCAGCTTGCTTCTCCCTGCTGACTGGGCCCATCTGTGATTTCCTTCAGGGCAGCCTGGGAGTTCTCAGCAACAAGATTCTGTACTTTCATATCCCCAGGGTTCCTCACTCTCAAACCCCCAGCCTTTTGTCTAGAGATCTCCATTGTAAACTGGCCAGCCAACACTACCAGTCACGTTCTGTGGCCCTTTCCAGGGTATACAGGAACGTGTGTGCATTCATTCCTATATCACGTGACGTATGAAGCAGTGCCAGGAGGTGGGCTGGGGAGGACTGAGTTACCAAACTCAAGCCCTTCTTCTGGTTTGTCACACCAACAGAATTTTTTCTCTGAGGCAGTGTGGCAGGGGAGCACTATGTGAAGCAGTGTCTTCCCAGTATCTCAAGTGGGAAAGGAGCAAGAGACCCTCTGCTTTCAGCTTTTCCTTCAACTGAACACTCAGTTTCTGGGATTGTGGTTTCAGAGGCAGGTTTCTCTTGTGACTTATCTATTCCTCTTCTGTCCAACTCCAGTGCTATGTCTTAGTCTAGGCTTAATGCAGAGGTGAAAATAAGCTTTACTGATAAAGGGAGATAAATTGGGATGCACTTAGAAAAGTGAAATGTTATGGATGTATAGCTCTTCGTTAAAAAGTGAGATCATACTACATACAATGCTTTGTTCCTTCTGCTTCAACATACCTTCTTAAAAATCGTTTGATACTGACCCTGCACTTCCTCTACTTGCTATATAGCTTCAAGGAATAAGAACTGTAACATGAATAAATACATGTATTTATATGCACATCCATGTTCATCACAGCACTATTAATAATAGCAAAAATGTGGAGACAGCCTAAATGCCCATTAATGGAAGAATGGATAAGCAAACTTTGGCACATACACACAATAGAATACTACACAACATCAAAGAATTGTGGCGAATCTGTGAAACACTTCATAACATGGATGAACCTGGAGGACATTATGCTGAGTGAAATTAGTCAATCTTAAAAGAACAAATATTTCATGAAACTACTCTTATAAAAAGTTAAGAAAATATTTCTTTGCTAAATGAAACATTTTGTGATGGTTACCAAGGGTGGGAGGGCAGTGAGAGTAATTCACTGGCTGCATGGGAGACATGTGTTTCTTAACTTGGGTGTTGGCAGTGCAAGATGTAATAACACTAATGAGATATGCTTACTTGGGATCATCAACCATTCAAGTCAAAGGAAAAAGTCTGAAAGGGTTGGAAAGAGAGTGGAATGGGAACAAGAATCACAGGTACAAAGTAGGAGAACTGATGTTACATAGAGTGATTGCAGTCTATTGGAAATAACACCAAGTGTATGATTTGTTGACTGTAAAACTGATGGTCCACTTGGTAAACTTGCACTCAATTCACAATAAAAAGTTTTTTTAAAAAAGCTATTTATTTTGTTAGTTTTGTACTGATGGGTATTTAAGTTATTTCAAGTCATTTTCTGTACAAACATGCTGTAGTGAACATTACTATATGTAGTTATTTGTTTTGTTTTGTTGTTTTTCATATCCTTTTTTATTTTAAAAAGTTTTTATTGTGAATTGAATGAAAGTTGACAGAGCAGATTATCAGTTTTGCATTCAATAAATATTTTGTTTCATTGCAATGATTACAATCCCTACCATGTACCATCAAGCAACAGTATTTACCTCTCTCCACTCCCCCTCCCCCCTATTTTTTGATGTACACATACAAAGCTGAAAGTACATATTTGTTTAAATGCCCAAAGGGCACACAGGCTTCTATAAGCCAGGCTTCTGCCCACAGGAACATAGCCTTTCTCAGTTCATGGGCCTAGAGTCCTCAGCTGCTCTCTCTGTATGCCATCACCTCTACCACTATCTCTGCTGTTGCTGCTTTTCTGGTTAGGATCCCACGCTCCACTCATGCTCTTCCAGCTTGATGGTCCTGGGGGGTCCTCTGTTCCTGAAATGGGAGATTAACTACTCCCCCCTTTTAGTTGCACATCTTCTACATTTATAGTTGTGACAATCACAATTAGTCTTGATAACAATTACATACAGTTGAATCATAAAACCCTATCCCCATCTTCCCCTATCCAAACTAGACCCATCTGGAAAAGAGGAATATTATTCAGTGGGATAGTATCGAAAGCTTATAAGCCAGCCACTTTGTGCCATAGCGCCCTCATTTTTGATATCCAATGTCTAAGTTGCCTGTCTCTATCTACCCTGTGTACTGAGGGGGGATAGGCATCATCCTTGATGTGAAGATTCCTTCCCTTTCAGTTGGAATTTTGAGCAATGATATCCATAAGCTAACGTCCCATTCATCAAATTGTAGCAATTTACACTTGGTCCCTTTATCAAACTTCTTTATCATCATCTGGTCAAGTTCTGGTCAGCTAGCCATCCAAGCTGTGTCAAATGGGTACTATCATTGCATATCCTTTTGAGTGTGTCCTTCAGATTTATCTCTAGCAAAGGAATTGCTGGGCCAACTGGCATGTGCATTGAAACATTTCTAAAAAGGTTCTACCACTTTATAATCTCATCTACTGGCATACAAGTGACTGTTTCCCCCTAAGATAATGGTTTTTATAACCATGCAAAGATTAAGAGAGCACCATGATATATTTGGAAGAAAGAGAGGAAGAAACAAGAAGGAAATAAATTGATTATTTAGTGAGATGAAGTTTCTGCTTCCTCAAAGATTTAAAATCTTGGAAACCCTATACAGGGTCTCTATGAGTCAGAACCAACTCAATGGCACTCAATAACAACCATCACCACCAGTATTATATGGGGGATACATCTGTGGGTGTTGGGATTTATACTGACCTGCAATTGTAAAAACTGGCATGGGAAGCATCTGACTTCCTCTTCACAAAGGGAATGGAGAATCAATCTCAGCATCAGTCCAGGGCCGATTCCTGGGAGACTGAGGTCAGTCATCCTCCAGCCTTCCTTACCAATTCTGATGCCAGCTGTCCCACCCCAAGCACTCTCTACTTTTCACCTGCATTCAATAATTCATTGCAATCACCATGGAGAGCTCACAGCCCAAACTCGCAATTATGGGATTTGTTAGGGAAGTTGCAACAGGTTACCGTTGAGGATCAGAAATGCTCAGGACACAATTCTTTGGTCTGGACAGCCTCTTTCCTGCTGGCCCTGAAGGCAAGTTTCTCATGAGCCCTTGGCCCCTTGACCTGGCCTCAGCCCTGCTCTGGTAATGTTCAAGTACCATGGATCAGCAAACCTACCTTCTCCAATTAAGTATCTGGAGGCATTCCACTCTATAAACCAACCTCCTACCCAAAGGCATTCAGTTTTACTTGCTCCATGGGCCAGTAAGCCCATCTCTGCTATTCATTAACTCTGTGAACTCAGTTGCCTCATTTATATGGATTGATGTGAAAATCAAATGAGAAACTACATGTAAAGTATCTAGTGTTCAATAAAATACTATTGCTCTCAACATTATAATAATGCACCAGGTACTATGCTAGATGCTTAATACGTACTGCACATTGGAGAGAATATGAAAGAGCATGAGACTTGATCCCAGGCTGGTTGGAAAACATAACAAAAGAAGCCCATTAGAAACTCTCAAGGAACAATGAAGACTATCAAAAGCCCTAAGTATCCCAGAGACCCAGACATACTTTTGAGATTATATAATTTA
Source organism: Chrysochloris asiatica (assembly GCF_000296735.1). NCBI lineage: Eukaryota > Metazoa > Chordata > Mammalia > Afrosoricida > Chrysochloridae > Chrysochloris > Chrysochloris asiatica. Next base: position 30,535,248 of record NW_006408524.1, read on the forward strand.
AAAAAATCGGTTCCAATGAAGTAATATCTTCCTGAGAGTTTGGTGCTTTGAATGACTCTCTTGAATTTCACATGGCTTTCTTGTGACAGCATCTCATAGTCATATGAGAAGTTTATATGTCAAACCTCATTTTTCAAAAGTTCAATTACAATGTTAGGTTTACTATGGTTTCTATAGAGTTAGCAACCTAAAATCCCTTTGAAAAGTTAGTAGGTTCTGAGTGAAACATTACTTCAGGTAGAATTGATGTAGATTTGGCTATTTCAATGACTTTCAAAGGGAAATTTTAGGCTTTTTTTAGGATTATTTGTAAAATGTCAAGAGTCCTGTGTGATTCTCTGGTTGAAAGTGTGGTGTTGCTTGTTCTAGGTTACTAGAGGAAATGATGAAATAATGAAACCTAACTATAGTATTGTGTCATACTATAGTATTGGTATGGAGAGAGAAAGCTATAGCTTTCCCTCAGACTTGGCCGTGTTACTTAGCACTGTGATACTGTGGAGCATTGTTTGGGACTTTCTTCATTCTTCCCTCTATGACTCATTTCTTGCAGTTCTAGCAGGAGACAGACGACTGGATTTGAGCCCTCCTCTGTCTCTTATTACTTGTATGACCTTCAGTAGCTCTTTTAAGTCTATTCTTCTTTATTGTCCAATGGAGACAAGTGTCCATCATACATTTACATACACCATCCGTACATCATACATTGGGCACATATACATACATGTGTCATATATATTTCTGTTATAATGTAACTTTCACATTTTGTATTTTAACAAATACTTCAGGAGATTCTGATATGGAAGGTGTGAGAAAGCTTTTGTTATATTGAAATCTGGTGAGCTGAAGGGACTCACTTAAGTCCATACAACTTATCAGTAGCAAAGTCCAAAACTGATCTAGTTTCCTGAGTCCTGGTCCAAGGTTATGCCCATAAAGGCAATGGCTTACGTTGGGGCAGAGGAATGCCCTTTAGTGTTTTTTCTTACCATAAAGGGGCTGAAATATTCCTCTTGAAAAAGACAGATCCTAGACTGACCCACTTTTTAGTTTCACAGTTTATCAGCTCGCTCGCTCCTTCTTGAGAGCATTTGCCAATGCCACTCCCTTCTTCCTCAATTTCTAGATACAAATCTGTCA
>NW_006408524.1:30536487-30552942 GCF_000296735.1 Chrysochloris asiatica
TCCCTCACCCCATGTGTAATTTTCTGGAAGTCTGGTAGTTATATCAAATTTATCTACTTTTGTCTATTTCCACTCTTACCACTTTGGTCTAGTTTTATATCATCTCTAAACATTTTCTGATGGGTCTCAGAGTGAACTTTTCAGTGTTAATCTACCTTGTCTCTGCCCCTGGTTTAGAACCCTTCAGTAGCTTCCTGTTACTTTTAAGTTGGAGATACAGTACAGCATGGCCTCCAAAGCCTTGCAATGTCTGGTTCTTCACTCCTAAATCTTGTACCACTCGTCTCCATTCTCTGTTCTTTCTTCCAATTTCCTAAATGTACCTGCCCCTTCCTGCTTCAGGGCTTTTGCACATGCTGCTCTTTTGGCTGAAATGCTTTTTCCTTCAAATCTTAGCTGAAGGTTCACATTCTTAATAAAACCTCCCCTAACTTCTTCATCAAGGCCTGGTGTGACGCTGTGGGCTAATGCATCAGACTGCAAAGTCATTTGAACTGCAGGGTCAGTGGTTCAAGCTCACCAGCTGCTCCTTGGAAACCCCATACAGGGTCGCTATGAATCTGAACTGACTCAACAGCACTTAACAATAACTTCTTCACGTTTAAGAGGTTTCTGTAACAGGTACTTCTAGAGGCATTTTCTTCTTGTATGTATTTATTTATCACCTTAACGTTGCTGCCGCCGCTGTTGTGAAAGTGCGGTCAAGTAGCTTCCAATTCATAGTGACCCTATATGGGGTTTCTGAGGAGTGGCTGGTGGGTTTGAACCACTGACCTTATGGTTTGCAGTTCAGTGCTTATCCTACAGCACCACACCAGGACTCCAATACACATTTATGTAATTATTCAACTAATTTCTGTCCCACTCTATCTATTGTATATTTCAGGAGAGCAAATAACAAGACTGATTTTGCTCATGTTGTCCCTTTCGTCCAGCTGTGCCTGGCACACAGTTGTTGTTGTCTTTGTTAAGTGCTGTCCAGTTGGTTCCAACCCATAGCAATCCTGTATAGGGTTTTAGAAGAGCAGCTGGTGAGTTTGAACCACCAACTCTTGATTCAAACTGACCTTGTTGTTGTTGTTAAGTGCCGTCGAGTCGGTTCTGACCCATAGCGACCCTGTACCTTGTAGTCCAACGCATTAACCCACAGTGCCACACTGGCACACAGTAGGTCCTAAAATAATCACCCAAAAAACTGTTTAGTGAATGAATGAGTGTTTATGTTCAACTCTTCCTCAAATCTCCTCTTGATCTTATCTAGCCTATCTTTCATTCAGATAAAATTGGGCATATGTAATATGCATTCCATTATCATTATGTAATTTGCATTCCATTATCATAATGTAATTTTTGCATTTCATTTTGGCCATCTTCATGATACTTTCTAATCTGAGCATCTCAGATAGGAAATAGCTGGGGTCTCATGACTGAAAGGAAGGGAAGTACTTAGTAAATCGCTCTTCCTCTCTCTCTTTTACTTGACTGCTGGGGAAATCCCTTTGACCATGAAACCCAAAGACAGAGTTGGGCTGGTTTGCCTCTAGGCTTGAGCGTAGATAAGAGAAAAAGAAAGAAAGAGATCCATAGCTATTTATAGTCTGTTGAATTCTTTTAGCTGTGGAAATCATAGCATATAGGTGCTGAAACTTTCTGTTCTCTACTGTAATTTCATGGATTTCATACTATTATAAATCGTGAGCAAATTTTTGCAACTCTAACATACATCTGGTGTGGTACTGTGGGTTAATGCTCTGGACTGCAAAGTTGATTTGATCTGAAAGGTCAGCAGTTCAAATTCATCAATCACTCCTTAGAAATTCTATACAGGGTCGCTATGGGTTGGAACTGACTCAATGGCACTAAACAACAACAACAACTACAACATACATCTAGATGAGAACTCTGATTGGAAGATGATTGGGTTAGTGGTGCAGTGAACCTCCCGGGTGTATGTTGAACAAGCCAAGAAAACTATTGCCCTGTGTGGCATCTGGGAGTATCCCCAGGAACCAGAAAGTTGAAATTGTGAAACTAGGGATTATTAGAAGCAGAGTCTGCAATGCCTTGACACTTAGTAAATGCTAACAAATGTTCTATTACTATAGAAAGCAAATAGGTACTTGTGCTTTAGTTTGGAAAGAGCATAACATACACAGTCACCTTTTCATCCAAAACATTAAATATATTGATGGCATCTGTCTTTCTACTTACGAAGACTGACATACCTTTTAAAAAAAGTGCACTGCTTTTAAAATGTAACCTTTTTAAAAAAATGTATTCATTTTTTTAAGTTTTTATTGTGAATTATGTGATAGTTTACATGGAAAAACATTAGCTTTTACATTCATCCTATCATATGTCATTTCAGTGCCATGATTACAGTCCCCTCCATGCATCATCAAACAACCAAAGGATGTACCCCGCAAGCCTTTTCCTTGCTCGTCAGCACACAGCCCCTCTCCCTCTCTGGGTCTAGAGTACCCAGCTGCTCCATCTCTCCACGTCATCGTCTCTGCCTCCATCTGTGGTGTCACTGCTTCTCTGGGTAGGGTCCCGCACTCCACTCTTTTCCCTTGATGGTCCCAGGGACCTCTGTTCCTGGACTGTAAAGTCAATCACTCCCCTCCTTTTGCTACAAAATGTCTACCTTTACATTTCCAACCCTCACAGTCAGTCCTATAACAATTATTCACTATTGTATCACAAGAGACCTATCCCCATCTCTTTTCATCAGCCCTGCCCAGATTGGATACGACTCAGTGGAGATTCTACTTTCCTCCATGCCCTCTGGATCCATAAAATGTAATCTTTAAAGGAACAATCTATAACATTCTTCAAGTGTTGGCGAAGAAGAAACTCATGTGTGTGTGTACATACATGCACGTGTTCCTTTTGTTACATAACTTCTGAACTCCAGACTGAGCTAAAAGAATTTAGCGAGAACTAGGTCCCCTCTGTAACCTTTACCATGTATTAATTCTCTATGGACCTTATCAGAGTGTATAATTATACGTGTTTTGTGTATTTTTTCTTAAGTTAAATTCTGACTTTCCTTCTGCACCCTAAGCTCCATGGGAGCAGGAATCTATTTTTGATGACTTCTCTATTCACAGAACCTAGAACGATTTCTAGGACTCCTGGTATAGTGTTGTACGATCAGCAGTTCAAATACACCAACTGCTTCTCTGCAACCCTGTACAGGGTAGCTATGAATTGGAACCAACTCGATGGCACTTAACTACAACAGAACCATTTCTATTATACAGTAGATGCTTAGGAAACAGATTACAAATATCAATTCACTTAGTCCTCCTAGAAGTCTAAAAGGCAGCCATTATTGTCATCCCTTTTATAATGAGGAAGCAGAGGCACAGTGCTGTTAAGTAATTTGCTAGTTGGTCGTGGAGCCAGGATTTGAACCAAATCTGTCTGGATGCAGAGCTCTACCTTAATTGTTATGTTATTCTGTCACAAATAATTGTTGAACGAATGAAGGTTCCATAGGACCAGGCATGCAGCAACCTTGACTATGTGATGTATATTCCGAGTTTCATTGAGTTAGGAAGGCCTGACTAGGGTGTGTATTTGAAGTGGTAGGAGGGGCAGGATGAAGACTTGGTCAGTGTAGTAGGTAAGTCTGGTCAGAGGTACTTTAGGAAGCAAAGTGGTCTGACTTGGTCTTGTTCATTCGATTCTCTCTTTTTTTATTCTGACCTGTAAGTCAGGCTCTAGGTGGTTTCTGTATTGGAGGCAGAACAGCCTAAGTGGGAAGAGTGTTTTCAAAGATTCTTGAAGCCAAAGATAACACTGACATGCTTGTTGGCCATGTAAAACCCTGTCTGACAATATAGATAAGCTGAGCTGGTGAGGGTAGAGTAGGTTGAGGTGGTTCAGAGAGATGTATGCTGCCTCGTGACATGATTACTTTCTTAAATACATTTTTATTTATTAACTAGGTGTTGTAGGGTAAACACTGAACCACAAGGTCTGAGGTTCAAACTCACCAGCCACTCTTTGTAAACTCTATCTGGTGTCGCTACTCGATGGCATGTAACAACAACAGAAACAGGTCTTTAAAACATTTTTTAAATGTATTCATATTTATGGTTTTTAAAAAAGAAACCAACCAATGTAGAAAGGTACAAAGTGAAGAATAAAAGTATCCTTATCCTCATTTTTTTTTTCAGATGCCTATTATGTGTGTTGTTGTTGTTAAGTACCATGGAGTTTGTTCCGACTCATAATGACCCTACACAGGGTTTCTGAGGCTGTAAATATTTACGGAAGCAGAAAGTCTCATTTTTCTCCCACTGAACATCTGGTAGTTTCGAACTGCCGACCTTGAGGTTAGCAGCCCGATTTGTAACCACTATGCTACCAGAGCTCCTTCTATTATGTGTACTATTTACTTATTTAGTATCTCATTTTTTTTCTCCCACATACATTAGAACATGCTGTGTTCTACAATTTTCTTTATATTTAAAAAATTGATTTATTTGGGGGAACTTCTAAGTTAAGATGCATAATTTTTTTCCTTTCTAAAACTCCACTTAAATTATAGATAGTGTTTTTTCAAGACACAAGACTAAAAGAGAATAGGAATGAAAAGCTCTTCTAGTTTTCCAAGCAGAAAGGCAGGCGATGAGTGGCAACTGACACAGTGGAGTGAGGGAACCAAAAAAGCTCTGGATGGGTAAAAGCTCAACAGTGTGTAGGCCCCTTACCTCTAGAACTGTTTATTAGGGTGGCAGGGAGTGGGAAACTTGGGTACAGTTGAAGGCCTGTACTCTACTGAGAGAAAGGGGTTAAATACAGGCTGAAGGTTTTCCCTACTTGGGCCCCTGGGCTCAGCTGTCAGGCCTTCACCTTCTAGGTAGGACCTAGAAGAGTCTCCTTAGGAATGTGACCTATGCAAGGTTGAACACAGAATGATAGTGACTCTGGGTCACCCAGATCGCTCTAAAGTGAAGCTGAAAGTCAGCAAGCTCCATCCTGTATCCTACAGCTTCTAATCAGCATTTTACCCCCACTTCTTTGAAACATGAGCAGACAACCAGTTATGTGAGTAAGTCCTCCAACGTGGGAGAGTCCAAAACAAAGAGAAAAGCAACTTGAAGGAACAGATTTTGTAGGTAGAAGAAAACCTGACATTCATATCCTCAGGGGAAATTTGTCTCCTATGAAATAGAAACAGGATGGTCTAGAAAAGGGATATCTGGAAGCAAAAATAATTCTTGAAGATTGGAAACATCAGAAATGAAAACTTTAAAAAAATCTTTGCATTTAAAGTTGAGAAATTTTTCTGAAAGTAGAACAAAAAGGAAATCAAGAATGGAGAGCGAAGAGGAGAAAATAAGAGAATGTGCACAGGATGTTTGCCAACCCTCCCATGAAAGGCCCAGAAAGGAAGAAGAAAGAACAGAGAACATGGAGAGGAGAACAATTTTCAGAACTGAAAGACACAGATTTTGAGATTAAAAGGGCCAAGTGACTGCCTAGCTAGCACAATGGATGAAAAAAATATTCACAACATCATTGTGAAACTATTACATTGGAAATGAAGATTCTACAAGCACCCAGAGAGAATAAACAACTCACATACAAAGGATCAGTAATCAAAAGGGCTTTGAACTTCTCAACAGCAGCACTGGAAACTTAAAAATAGTAGCCAATGCTTTCAAAAAGATAAAAACATTGACTAATTTCATAAATTTTCATTCCAAGCCATACTATGAATGAGATGAGACAGTAACAATAAGATACTTTCAGACATGCAAACTTAAAAAAACACACAAAAAAGTCTCCCTTTGTTGGAAGCTCCTAGAATCCATTCCATATTGATAAGTGGGTAAATCAAGAAAGAGGAAGACATAGAATACAGAAACCATGAGGCCCATCACTGGGGAAAGGGGGAGGGAATCTCCTGGGTAGTGGTGAAGGGAGATCTCAGGATGATAGTTATGCATGAGATAAAAAGGATCAGCAGCACAGATTGAATCAGTGTGAATTAGAAGGCAGGTTGGGAACAGTTATCACCAAGTCTTCTGCTATGGTGCTATCTTTTTCACCAGATAAAACTGCTGGGGACATGGAGGTCAATTGACACAAAGTTGTCCACACGGAAAATTATTATACCTCCTATTTTGTTAAGTGGAGAGTGGGATCTTCATAGTTTGTTAGTGACCATCTCAGGTGCAACGATTGGGCTCTCTCCCTGTCCAGAGGAAAGAAGAATGATGAAAACCAAATATACATGGAAACAATTAGTCCAAAGGACCTATAGGTCATATGAACCTCAAACTCCATGACCCTGAGGTCAGAAGAACTGGATGGCACCTGATTACCACTACTGACTGCTTTGAAAAGGTCCTGGATAGAGTGGGGAAAAATTGTGGAACAAAATTCAATCATAAACGTAAACATAGATTTACTGGTTGGAGAGAGATTGATGGAACCCCAGGAACTATGGTCCTGAAACTGAACTTGTCCCATGGCTCAATTTTCAACCAAATAGCTGACAGGTCTATAAACGGGACAATATACTAGGTATGCACTCCTTAGAGTAATCAATCACTCAGGATTAGATGGGCAGTATTTGCCCAAGGGGAAAGTGAAGAAAGGGTTAAGAGAGAAGGAGGAAACAGAAGCATAGAAAGGTACTAGGATGAAGGATGCTATGGTGTGGGGATTGCAATCAATGATATGAGACAAAATGTGTAAGACTTGTTGACTATAAAATGAATTTGCTCTATAAACTTCACCCAATTCGCAATAAAAAGTTTTTTAAAAATAGTAAAGTAGAAAAATTGTGAAGAAAAGAAAAGTGTAATGAAAGACATGAAACCCACTACAGTCAAACTACTCAATAAGAATCTCTGGTATTATTTTCATAACAAATATTTATATTTGTTATTATTGTTAGGTGCTGTAAAGTTGGTTCTGACTATATAGTGATCCTATATAGCATATCCGAGGAGCAGTAAACCCTGTGTAGGGTTTGAACTGCCAAACTTGTGATTCACAGTCCAGTGTTGATGCTACAGTGCCAAATGGGAAATATGAATTATGCTGTTTTGACTACCTATTTTTCTGTTCAATGTGTATGAGCTGTTTTTCTTTGTCAATAACTATTTTTCAAATACAAAACCAAGAAAACTAGGGGATGTACTTGATTAAAATGAGGGTATAAAGTCAGAAAGTAGAAGATGAGAGGCCATTCAGAACAGATAGATTTCCTGATTCAATTATCTAGTGGAACATGTACTGAAAGGCTGATATCAGATAATGTGGAAGAGTATAATAGTATAATTATTAGAAAATTATATATAGAACTTCACATACTCAAACTAGTAAAAAAAAAAAAAAAGAATGATTAAATTTGGTAAAAATGATAAACAAGAAAGTATTACTGTATGTGATAGTTAAGGGTTTGTGTCAACATGGCTGACGAAGAGTCTCAGTGGTTTGGCAGTTGAGATGTAACTTACCTCCATGATGTGATTTGATGTAATAAACCAATTTGATTCATGGGAGATTCCCAAAGTTGTGTGGAAATAAGAGAAACAGGAGAGAGACTTGAGCATAGAAAGAGGGACCTACTACCACCAAGATAGAAGAGCCAGGAGTGGTTTGCCCGCTGGGCCTATGGTCCCTGCATTCTGAAGCTCCTAGATCCTGGGGAAGATGGATCCAAAGGTGTATGGAGATCTCCAAGGAATACTGGGGCTACCAATGCTGAAAGGAGACAACGACCTTTCCTTAAACCTGGCACTCTAAATCTGGACTGCTAATCTCCTAAAGTTCTGGTTGTTAAAGCCATCCACTTAGGTTATTTCTGCTATAGCAGCACTAGAGATCTAAGACATTTTATGACACTGTAGCTTTTTGTGATTAATATTTGCTTGAACATTCTGATAGTTAAGGTTTTGGGTCAACTTGACTGGGTCAGAATCCTCAGTTGTTAGGCAGGTAAGATATAGTTATTCCCCCAACGATGATATCTGATATAATGTAATCAACTCTATGAACAGCCAATCAACTAAGAGAAGCTTCCTCAGGGGTGTGGCCTCCTTTCAATATCTTCGACACTCAAGCAAGGCTTGTTTGCTCTCTGCTGGGTCTGGATCTTGTCTTGGCTCATCCATTGATGTTGAGTCAGTGATCTGCTCTTGTGTTGGTGGTTTTGTGCTGTGGAGTCGGTTTTGAAACTACCAGCTGTTTCGAGGGAGAAAGATGAGGTTTTCTGCTCCCATAAAGATTTACAGCCTCGGCTCCATGATACTTAACAATGACTCTTAACAGGAGCAGAAAGCTCATTTCTCCCACAGAATCGCTAGTAGTTTCGAACTGCTGACCTTGAGATTAACAGCTCAACTTGTAACCACTACAGTACCAGAGCTCCTTAGTGGCCTGCTCTACTACCTGCCAGTCCTAGGAGTCATCAGGAACCTGCCTTCTTACCTGCCAGGTATGTTTGTCTGCCAGCTGTCTGACCTGCCTATCTTGGTTTATCAGCCCTACATCTATGTGTGGCAGTCCTGCTGTGGCACCATTGGATAAGCACTTGATCTCCAGGTTGAGTTGAACTGCAAGGTTGGTGGTTCAAACTCGCCAGCTGCTCCTTGGAAATGCTAGATACAGGGAGTCAGAACCGACTCACCAGCACTTACCAACAACAGCTGCTAAATGAGTCAGAAGCCTCCAGCTTGACATCCGACCCACAGTTTAGGATTTACCTGTGCAATTGTGTGAGTCAGTTCCTTGATATAAACCTCTCTTATACATACACACACGCACACACACACACACACACATAAGCTTCACTGGTTTTGCTTCTCTAGAGAACCCAGCCCAAGACCGACATTTAATGTATTAACTTAATCTAAGAGTATGATGTATTACCAGGTCGTGTGAGAGAAAGAGAAGGATGACAGTTTTTGGAATCTTCATTTACACATAATAGGAAGTCAATAATGAATCAAAAGACCACTGTATCCCCAGATATTGTTGTTAAGTGCCATTGAGTCAATTCCAATCATAGCAATCCTGTATAGGGTTTCTGAGGCTGTGAATCTTTGGGGAAACAGAAAATCTCTTCTTTCTCCTGCGGAGCTGTTGGTGGCCTTGAACCACCAACCTTGTACTTTGCAGTCCAGTACTTATCCTCTATAGCCACCGCACTCCCTGTGTTCCCAGGTATTACTGTCAAATATAGCAGCAGAGCACTTAACCGTTTTTAAACTAGTACTCCTCAAAGAAATACTAACAAGCCACATATGTAATTTCAAATTTCCTAGTAGCCAAATTTTTTTAAAGTAAAAAGAAACAGATGAAATGAACTCTAATAACTATTGTTTAACCAAAAATATTCAAGAATCCTATTGTGGCACTATATGATAGTCACTAGCCACATGTGCAAGTCCAGGTTTGGTGCTATAGAATAAGTAGTGGACTGCTAACTGAACTCACCACCTGTTCCTCAGAAACTCTTTGTACAGTTGCTGTGAGTCAGAACTGATTTGATGGCACTTCATAACAACAGCATTCAAGATGTTATAATTTTAACATGTAATAAATATAAAAGTTACTAATGAGACATTTTACTTTAAAAAAATTAAATCTTCAAAGTTAGTATATAGTTTACAGTAATAGTCATATTAGTTTGGACTAGCTGCATTTCCAGTGCTCAGCACCCACATGTAAAGGGTTTCCTAGGAGCAACTGGTTGATTTGAACTGCTAACCTTATAGCTCAAACCAACCTTTTGGTCCAGTGCTTATCATATAGTGCCACAATAGGATTCTTGAATATTTTGGGTTAAACAAAAGTTATTAGAGTTCATTTCATCTGTTTCTTTTTACTTTTAAAACATTTGGCTACTAGGAAATTTAAAATTACATATGTAGTTTGTTAGTATTTCTTTGAGGAGTACTAATTTAGAACGGTTATGTGCTCTGCGGCTAATTAAAAGGTCTGCGGTTTGAACTCACCCATGGTTCCTCAGGGGAAAAATCTTGGGGAATCTGCTCCTGTAAAATTGTTGTTGTTGTTAAGTGCCATCGAGTCGGTTCTGACCCATAGCGATCCCGGATAGGGTTTCCAAGGAGCAGCTGGTAAGCTTGAACCGCCAACCTTGGAGTTCAAACGGCTCTGCAGCCTGGCGCATTAACCCACAGCGCCACATCAGGACTCCAGCCTAGGAAATATTATGGGGTGATTCGACAGAAAGTTTATAGGACAGGCTTGGTAGTAGACAACAACTGTTTAGAAATAAAGTACTGTGTAAATGCCAGAAGAAACAGCTAAGATACGTGAAATGATTTACTCGGTGCCAGAAACTGGGGGATTTGTGAGGGGAATTGGCCTGCATTTGGTTTTAGAGCTTCCTGTTTCTTCCCACCTAACATGTTGGGAGTCAATTCTTTTTCCAAGTTCAAGAAGAGGACTGCTTTCTTTCCATTCTAGATCCGTTCTCTCATCTCATTTTGTGTTACTGCTGACCTGTTCTAGTGGTTTTCAGGGGGTAGTCAAGTCATAGAATAAAGAAACTTATTTTCAGCCTTTGTTTATGAGTTCTTTCAAAATTCTTTCTAGAATCCTTATCAACCGCATTCTAATGAGTCTTAGCCACCCATCAAAGGAATCTGTATGAAGTATGCTGCTTATCACTGAGAAATGGCTTCCCTTTTCTTTATATATAGTCTGGTCCTGCTCAGTCCCCCTTTCCACCAGCAATATAGCACTAAGGTCTGTGCATTCCTTCTGGCTGTAAAAGCATCTTCTTGCCTTTTTGCCTTTCTTAAGAACTATTGCTGTTCAGATTTACAGAATGTGCTCAACAGAGGAAATCTGAAAAACAACAAAAAGCACAAGGGGAAAGGGAATCATAATCTTATTACCCAGAAATGATCACTATATATCACAGCAATACATATCTGCTTCTAGGCATTTTAACTTATGTTACAAAAGAGCTATCACAAATCAGAAATCATCTCACCCCAGTATTAATGACAAAAGTTAAAAGAAAAAAGCAGACAACAAATACTGATGAGAGTGTGGGAAAACCAGAACCCTCATACATTGATGGTGAAAGTGTAGAATGGTGTAACCACTATAGAAAACAACATAGTACTTGCTTAAAAAGTTGGAAATAGAAATACCATATGATCCAGCAATCCCTCTATATACTATCTATCCTAGGAAAATAAGAGCCACTACACAAACAGTTATATGCACACCCATGTTCATTGCAGCACTGTGTACAATAGCTAAAAGATAGAAACAATTTAAATGCCCATCAATGGAAGAATGGATAACAAACTTTGATAACACACAATGAAATACTATGTAACACTGACGAATAATGATCAATCTGTGAAACACTGCATAACATAGATGAACGTGGAGGACATTGTGGTTGTTAGGTGCCGTAGAGTCAGTTCCAACTCATAGTGACCCTATATGTAACAGAACGAAACACTGCCTAGTCCTGCGTCATCTTCACATTGCTGTTGTATCTCATCCCGTTGCTGATGCCACTATGTTAATCCATCTCCTTGGGTGGGGTGGGGGAGTTGTCTTACTCTTTTTCGTTGATCCTCCACTTTACTGAACTTGATATCCTTCTCTAGGGGCTGATTCTTTCTGACAACATGTGCGAAGTATGAGAGATAAAGTCTCACCATCCTGGCTTCCAAGGAACATTCTGGCTGTGCCTCTAACACAGATTTGTTTGTTCTTGTGGCAGTCCATGGCAATTTCAATATCATTCTCCAACACCATTATTCAAATGCATTGATTATTCTCCAGTCTTTCTTATTCATTGTCCTATTTTCACATGCACATGTTGTTGTTAAGTGCTGTCAAGTTGATTCCGACCCATAGTGACCCTGTGTAGGGTTTCCAAGGACCAGCAGAACCACTGACCTTGCAGTTCAAACACTGTGTAGTCTGTCGTGTTAGCCCTCAGCACCACACCAGGACTCCTTACATGCACATGGGACAATTTAAAATAAGATGGCTTGGATCAGGCACACCTTAGTCCACAAATGGATATATTTGCTCTTGAACTCTTTAAAAAGGTCTTGTGCAGCAGATTTGCCCAATGCAATATGTCATTTGCTTTCTTGAATGCTGCACCCATGCTTCCTTTAATTCTTACACTCCTTCTCCTGTCTTCGTCATTCTTCTTCCTACCTCCCTCTTATTGTATATTGTCTTTCCTATCACCCAAATTAACATGTATCTACCCTCTAGAACTTCTGGTGTGGTGCTGTGGGTTAATGCGCTGGACTGTAGGGTCAGTTTGAACTGCAGGGTTGGCAGTTTGGGCTCACCAGCCCTTCCTTGGAAACCCTACATAGGGTTGCCATATGTCGGAATCAACTTGACGGCACTTGACAACAACAACAACCCTCTAGTCTGGATTACTTCCACTACTGGTGACCATCAAAGAATATTTCTTTTCCTGACCTTTTATAATAGTGGTTTCATAAATCATATGCTTTGCTTCATTACAATGACTGCAATCCCCTCCATATACCAGCAGTTAACTGTATTTACCTCTGTTCACTTTAACTCTTACATTTCTCCCTGTGTCTCTTGCTACTGTCATCTTTCCTCTTCCAACCTCTTTCTTGTTGTATATTGTCTGCCTGGTCATCATGTTAATATGTGTCTACCACCTAATCCTTCCACCCTACTTCCTATCTTCCCCATAACCATCATACTAAGTTTCTTTTTTGAAGGAAAACTTTTATCATTTTACAACAGTGGTCTCAAACAATTGGTGTCCTTTTGTGATTGACTAATTTCACTAAGTATGAGGCTTTTCCTTGTTGTGAGACGTTTTGTAGATTCATCCTTATTCTTCAACACTGCATTTAATCCATTTACGTTTGGTGCAATTATTGGTAAGTATGAACTGATTGCTTTTACTTTTCTGTAGTGCTGCTGGTGTCTTTGTTCCACAAAATTTTCTGTGTTGAGTTCATTTTGTTTGTGAATTTTCTTTTCAGTTTCTTCATTTCTGTTGTGCTAATGTTTTCAAAATCTTTTTGGTTTTCCTCTTTTTTTTATTATGATGTGAAGGTGTATTCATTTTCTTTGAGGTTACCCTGTAATTTGGCCATTTTTCCCCTGCTTGAAACAGTCTTTTTTCTCTTGAAATCTACTTCACTTCCTGTCACTTGGAAGTTCTGTATCTACACTATTCCCTCATTTTGCTTTGTAGTTGACTTCATTATACATTGATACCTTGTTGTTGTTGTTAGGTTCCATCGAGTCAGTACCGACTCATAGCAACTTTATGCACAGCAGAATGAAACACTGCCCAATCCTGGGCCAACCTCACTGTTGTTGCCATGCTTGAGCCCACTGATGCTGCCACTTTGCCAGTCCATCTTGCTGGAGGTCTTCCTCTTTTTCTCTGACCCTTCATCCTACTAAACATGATATCCTTCTCCAGTGACTGGTCCCTCCTGACAATATATCTGAAGTATGAGAGATGAAGTTTGGCCATTCTGGTCTCCAAGGAGCACTCTGGCTGCACTTCTTCCAACACAGATCTGTTGGTTCTTTTGGCAGCCCATGGCTCTTTCAATATTCTCCTCCAACACCATAGCTCAAAAGCATCAATTCTTCTACCTATGGTCTTCCTTATTCACTGTCCAGCTTTCACATGCATATGAGGTTATTGACAATACCATTGATATCTTGGATTCACTATTTCCAGTCTTATAGGCTTGTTTTACTTTAAATACTTCTTAATTTGGATTGAGTTGTGGATGGTGTTGTCATGAATGGTAATCTCAGGTTGTCTGTTTTTGTTGGTTATTAGTTCAGAGAACACCTTTGAGCATTTTTTTTTTTTTTTTAAGGTTTTTATTGTGGATTGAGTGAAAGTTTACAGGGCACATCATCAGTTTCACATTCAACCATTCATATGACTTGTTTCATTACATTGATTACAATCCCCTCCATACATCATCAGTCAACAGTGTTTCTCTCTATCCTCTTTGGCTTTTCTCCTTTTTTTGGGGGGGGAGGGGGGAACTTTGCCTTTTTGGAATTTACAGTCTTGGCTTTTAGGGAAGGTTTTTACATTTATCTGTGGATATCCAGGGCTCATGTATGCGATTACTAACAAGCATAACTGAATAATCAGATGAGGGACAGTTTGCTATGTCTGCTAGGTGGCTAAAGTCTGACCCTCAGAGCCTATGGTTTGGACGGTCTGCAATGCTTGGGCCCACAGGGCCTTGAACTCCTGGTCAGGTCTGCACGGTCTACATCTGTTTCCCCCTTATTTATTATTTGTTTAGGGGACTGAGCATTTTTTTGCAAAGTTGTTCTGGTCATTACAAATTTCTGTAATTTTTGTTTATCAGTAAATGTCCTAATTTCGCTGTCATACTTGAGGGATGGCATTGCTGGGTATATGATTTTTGTTTGTCAATCTTTTTCCTTCAGAGTTTTGTATATGACATTCCATTGCCTTCTTTGTCTACATGATTTCTACTAAGAAATCAGAGCTTAGTCTTAACTTTTTAGTAGGTAACTTTGTTTTTCCTGAACTACTCTTTCCTTGTCTTTGGTTTTGGAAAATTTGGTTATGATGTCTTGGTTATTTTCTTTTGGGATCTATCCTGTTAGGGGTTTATTCAGTTTTTTAAAATATGTTTTTCTTCTCGTCTTTCATGATATCAGGGAAGTTTTCTCTCAATAACTCTTCAGTAATTTTATCTGTGCTTTTTATTGTCTCTACCTGTTATAGAATTCTGATCATTCGTAAATTATTCCTCTTCAGGTCATCCCACATAATTCTTAGGCTTTCTCTGGATTTTTTTTTTTTTTTTTGTCTGATTGTTCTTCTACCTTTCTAGTATTGAGAGATTTATCTTTCAACTCACTTTGGGCTTCCATTTCCTCATATATTATTCTTTGTCTTTTCAACATATTATCCATTTCTGAAATCTTAGTATTAATCTTCTGTATTTCTAATTACAGGCTTTGTTTTGTTTCAGAATTTGCATTTATTTTGTCTGTTTGTTCTTGTCATACTTTCCTGAATTTTTCTGAAGTTTTCATTGTATTCATCTTGCTTCTTTGATCTATCTGTCCATCCTTTGAAGGCACCTAAATATCAGTCTTTTGAAATTTTTCTTAGTTAGTTACATTTCCTTTTCTTCCTCAGAAACATATTCTTTTTCTGCATCTTGGTCATTTGTTTGAGCCATTCTCTCTTGTTTCTTTCTGTGAGCTAAAATTTTCTGTTGATTCCAGGGCATTGTGGTGTTGTCGTCTTTTTATTTAATTGATGATTGAATATTGATGTGTTCTTAGACTCTCACCAGCTGTCTCCTGTGGTTGTAGTTAGAGAAAGGAATCATGTGCACCATTCACTGTTCATTCACCTCAGTTTAGGGTGGGTTTGAGTAGTGTTGGCTATTGTCTATCACCAATCAGGTGCTACAGAAGCTGATATTGGCTCTTGCCCAGTGGGTCAAGTTGCAGAGGGTATGATTGTAACTGGGCTGTATGAGTACTGTTGTTTACTCTTTTTCCATCACCTGTGTGAATCTAGTTTTCCAGGCGTCCTTTTGTCACCAAACCTTCTCAAAAAAGCTCAAGATGGTTGTGCTGGATCTGATTGGCTGTTCACCAGTAAGTCTCCCTCTCTCCCTATCCCTGCTCAGCCTCTTCTCCCAGTCAGCACTAAATGCACTTCTCTAATCTTTCCTCTTTTGTTCAGTGTTTCAGGATTTTAATCTGTGTTTGTTTCATTTAGTCTCCCATATCTTTGTTGAGCTCCTAGTGTAGCACTGTAGAATAAGCACTGGACTGAGAACCACAAGGTCAGCAGTTCAAACCCACCAGCTATTGCTTGGAAACCCTATACAGGGTCACTATGAGTCAGAATCTACTTGATAACATTTAACAACAACAACATCTTTGTTGTAGAGTGTCCTTATAGTGCATCTACTTAGTCCACCATCTTGCCTGAAGTCCTTTTTTCATTTATTTTTGAAATGTTTTTCCAAATTCTTCTGAAGTTTTTACCCCCTACATTCTCCTTGCTTCTTTTTCAGTTTTCTCCCAATCTGTTTGAGGTACCTAAATAACATTCTTAAAAAAAAAAATGTTTATCAGGTAATTCCTATACCTTTTCTTCAGAAATGTTTTCTGACTGCATGTTGGTCACTTGTTTGAGCCACTCTGTCTTGTTTCTTTGTATGAATGGAAATTTCCTGGAGTCTTTGAAATATTGTGGTGTTGTTCTATTTGTATGTAGCCAATTATTATATGTTGTTGTGTTCTTAGGTACCCACCTGTCTCCTGGTGGATGTGATTAGAGAATTGAAGTGTGTGTAGTGTGTAGTTTTCTGTTCACTGTTCATGCCACTGAGTTCTGGGTGGGTTTGGCTACTTCTGCCTTCTGTCTATTGTTGATCAGTT
>NW_006408524.1:30554503-30557242 GCF_000296735.1 Chrysochloris asiatica
CTGACCTTAAGGTTCACAGCCCGATTCGTAACCACTACGCCAAGAAGAATGTAGTCATTGCCAATTTCAGTCTTTTCTCTGTTGATAAGAATGTTGTTTATTGGTCCATTGGTGAGGATTTTTGTTTTCTTTACATTAAGATGCAATCCATATCTATACTCGTCTGTCAGGATCAAATGTAGGGGCTCTGATATATGACATAAATATGCCATCATGAGAACACTGAGAACACAAACAGAAGACAAAATAGATGGCTGGGACCTTCTAAAAATTAGACATGTGCATCAGAGAATTTCACTAAAAAAGTAAAAAGAGGTCCCACAGCCTGGGAAAAATGTTTGGACATATCAGACAAAAAAGTCTACTCTCCAAAATCTATAGAACACTACAATGCCTCAACAAGAAGAAGACAAATAATCCAGTTAAAAACTAGGCAGAGGACATGAACAGATACTTCACACAGAAGACATTCAGGTGGCCAACAAGCATATGAAGAAATACTTATGATCATTATCCATTAAAAAGATACAAAATCAAAACAAAAATAAAGTATCATCTTACTTCAGCATTAATAGTGAAGTTCAAAAAACCAGAAAACTGCAAATGCTGGTGAGGGTGTGGAGAGACTGGGACCCTCCTACACTGCTGTTGGGACTGTAAAATGGTGCAACTGTGGAAAATGGTATGATACTTTCTTAAAAAATTGGAAATAGAAATATCATATGACCCAGCTATTCCTTTACTTGATATATATCCTCAGGATGTAACAGCGGTGACCCGGATAGATACATGCACACCCATGTTCAATGTAGCACTATTCACTATAGCAAAAAGATGGAGACAACCTAAATGCCTATCAGCAGAAGAATGGTTAAACCAAGGTTAGTACATATACACACTGGAACACTATGCAACATTGAAGAATAATGATGAATCTGCAAAACACCTCATATTATGGATGGACCTGGAAGACATTATGCTGAGTGACATGAGTCACAAAGAAACAGCTATTGTATGAGATCACTGTTGTAAAAGGTTCTTGTTATTATTTTAATGAAAGAAACACTTTATGATGGTTGTGGCGCAGGGGGTAGAGGGAAAATTATTCACGGGTTAGAGGGTAGACACATGTTAACAGAGTTCATGGGGCAGGCCATATACAACAAGAGGGGGCTTGGTAGAGGAAAGATGAAGGTAGTGTGAGTTGAGGGGCGGAATGTAAGAGTTAAGTGAATAGATGTCAATACTGTTAACTGGAGGAGATTTCACTCACTATAATGAAGTAAAGTATATGATTTGTTGAACATAAAACTGCTTTGTAAATCTTCACTCAATTCACAATAAAAGATTAAAAAATAAAATAAAATAGGGCCTGGGGTAGACCCTGGGATCTGTAGTTTGGAAATCTTGTTGTGCTTAAATGCCATTGAGTTGGTTGCAACTTATAGCAACCCTGTATAGGGTTTCCGAGGAGTGGCTAGTGAATTTGAACCACCGACCTTGCAGTTCAAACAGATTTTATAGTCCAGTACTTATCCTATAGCACCATACCAAGACTCCAGTTTTGAGATAGGAGGTCCATAAATCATCCTTTAAAAAGCACTATTTCTTTAAACTTTATTTCAACATAACTATGTTTACAGAAATACACTCATAATGGTTAATATAATGCAATTAAAGTTTACCTTATCCTACACAATTTGGACCAAAAACTTGATACATGGTTTAAGATTTAAAAGAAACATGAAATGATATTCAATATGGTTTATTTTTCACTGTTTACAAGTACAACTGTAAGAAAAGATCCTCCCTCAAATGCTGTTAAAACAGGAAGCAGGAAACATGAAAAATTTACCTTGGTTTGCTTCAGAAAAACACATGTATTGTACTGTAAAAGTTTAAAAAATGGATAAAACAGTTTTGGAACTTCAATGCCAGTTTACAAAAGTTCAGTAACTAATGAATGTGTATGGGGGTTGGGGGAAGCCTGTATACATATGAAACTGTCAGAGCTACCTGATTTTGTTAATATTGCATTATTTAACCAAATCAAGATTCAGGTAATTCCTTGACTCTGAATGAACACTGTCATCTCAGTTCACCTGCTTAGTCAACAAGACAAATGTGTCTCATGGACCATCTTTAAGCTTTTCTGATTTATACAGAAAAAAACCCACCACGTTTTACCTCAGCCTTCCAGTCCAACACTGATGATGTACTGGAGGTAGGGTATTCTTTCCAGTTAACATTCAGAGGGTGACATGCTAGAGTGTGTCTACTTGGGTTTAAATTGGTATCAGCACTCATGCAAAACAGTCTCCAAAGACTAGGTGACTTTAGAAGTGACGCTGAAAAATCAAAGGGCTCCTTACGAGGCACTATTTTGAGTGTATAACTAGAACTTTTATGTCGGTCTACTGTATCTCATAACTGGTTCAGATACAGAAATCTTGCCAACAGCTAATATAACAAAGCACTCCTTGTTAGAAAGTACTATTTTTATACAATACAGTCCTCCTAGATTAATCACCAAGCCTATTGGGTATACTCCCTTGGCTTAAATCAAGGAAGAAGAAACTGGTATTCTGGCTCAGTTGTGTGTGAAAAGTAAATATTTTATTTCATAATATTTAACTGATAGCATCTATATTGTTGAGGGAAAAATAATTTTTTAAAAAATCCTTTGCTAAAACAAAACCTCTGCCACTAAGTCGATTCTGATTCATAGTGACCCTATAT
>NW_006408524.1:30557546-30569437 GCF_000296735.1 Chrysochloris asiatica
GCTTTCTGCTCCCGTAAAGATTTACAGCCTCAGAAACTGTATACAGGGTCGTTATGAATTGGAACCAACTCCATAGCACACCACCACCATTAACACTTCAACCAGATTCTTGTATAAAATTCTCTCTTTTCAACATGGTTTAAGCCTATGAATTTGGAAGTTTTTTATTGAAAAATAGTTTTTTAGTATGGGATTATATTATAAAGGTTAACCATCAATTTAATCAGGAAGAAATGTTTTGCATTAATGTCTGTTGGTGGTGTTAAAGTGCTATCTAGTCAGTTCCAACTCATAGCGACCCAGTATAGGACTTCCAAGGAGTGACTGTTGGGTTTGAACTGCTGACTTTGCAGTTTGTAGTCTAGTGCTTATCTTACAGAGCCACACTAGGATTCTGAATTTATGTTGGGAATATTTTTATTTTAGCGGCTTTAAATAGACTGAATACATGTGAAAAAAATTGATTTTAATTAAATTACTTGGTCATATTTTGCTATAGTAGATTATGCTTTTCCTACTAGAAATTGATCTTACATACATGTTAGGTCAGATTTGTCTTCCCATATTTTCAAACATCAAATAAAAGTGTTCATAATTTCTAAGTTATAAATGAAAACAGATTTTATTATGGTTTTTGGAAAACAGTCCAAAGATGCTATTCATTGCAAAAGTTTCTTGCCCTGGTGGGTGGGGCCTTATGAGAGGGTGTTGTCATTTACTTCAAAGGCCATCTTAATAATAATAATTAAAAAAATGTCCAAATACAATTTATTATAATGAATACAAGTTGGACAGAGGGATGTGCCTGATTGTAAAAGAGTCTGTGAGATCAAACCCTAGTGTAGTTCTGGAACTGAGCTCTATGTCAGACCCTAGGACACTGAGAGATTGATGCAAACACTATGACAGGTAGATGGCTAGATGGCGCAAGGTCAGATTCCCAAAGAACTCTTGAGTTCAGGTGCCTAAGAATCTAAAATTCACCCATAGAGATTATTTTTTATCATCAGTTCTCTTTTTATAATTTCCTGAAGAGATGGCTTAATTAGTCTCCTAATTCCTTGATTTATCAGAAAAAATAATGAAACACAGAGCTGGGAGGAAAACCAGGAAAATATGAGGAGACCACGTTCGTGTGAAGAACACTTGACTGGTTTGTCCCAAGCCAGCCTTTTGGCGTTGCTCTCTTCTCTGTTTACCTTGCTTGACTTGTCCTATGTTCCCTGCACCAACCTGTCAATTTTGAGGGTTGATTAAGCTTCGGCCTCCAGCTTGGGCCTGTGCAGATTCTGTTTTCTATCTGGTCTCATTTGGAATCTTAGATGCGTATTGTTTGTAGGGGTAGCGTAAGTGATGATGTTGCTATTGATGCTTTTTGGATCACAGTCTGTTTCACTCAGTAAAACCTGGGAAATAACATGACATCAGATGTAATGACTCCCACCTTCCTGTCAAACCCTGTTTCATGGGCTGAGGGAGGTGAGCTCATTATGGTACTTACCTTTTCAGGAGGAGCTAGGAAGTGATTCCTGATCATTTGGCACTTTGTCAGTTTATGAATTAGTCAAGTGCCTACACATCTAACACATACAAAAGTTAAAAAAATTTTCAAATAGCTTTATATTTAAAAATACTGTTTTAAAATAAGCTTCAGTAACTTAACTTTGCACTTTACCACATTTAAATTATTTAGACCCACTTATTCTATCATGGTATGGTTTCATTGTACTTTAAAAAAATTATTTTTCATTTTTGATAATTTCTTTAAGATTAAGATTCTTTCATGGCTTCTTCCTTGTTTTTGTTATTTTCTTCCTTTAATTCACTAAGCATTTACTATGTCCCTGGCACTGTCTTTCAGGAACTTCTGATTTCAGGAAAGTTGGTTGGGGAGAGTATTAGCTTTTTTGCTAGGTTTTGGTGGCACAAAGGTCTGTTGGAGCAAAGAGAAGGTAACCTAACCTCATCTCCTCTTCCTTCCTCCCTAGATTGTAACACTAACTTTTAGATTTTCCATTTTCACTAAAAAAAAAAATCCCATTTTTCTAAGAATATCTACCCTAAACTAGTTACATAAACATTTCCCTTTACTATTATTATCAAAAAGCTTTCATGAATTACTTGAGTGGTTTGCTGTCATCTCAAGTCATCTGCCTGCTCATCTTGATGACCACTTCCCCAGACTCTTTGATGTTGTTGATATCTAGAATTTCTATTCCTACTGCTTTAGCAAACATGTAGCTGAGTCTTCTAATGTTTTCTTCTCCTCAGAATTATCCTCAACTCCAACCCCAGTGACCCTCATTTCTGTCTTAATTGTCTAGTTTTGCTGCACCAGAAACAACACAAATGGATAACTTTAACAAACAGGAATTTATTTTCTCACAGTTTAGGAGTCAAGAAGTCCAAATTCAGGGAGCTCACTCTTGGAAAAGGCTTTCCCTCTCTGTTGGCTCTGGGAGAAGGGCCTTGTCTTTAGTTTCTGTTTCCTGGATTCTGGGCTATCTCCGTGTGGGTTAGCACCTCTCTTTTGCCATCTCTGCTTCCTTAATCTGCTCATTTTATATCTTGTAAGAGATTGACTCAAGACATACCCTAACCATAGGTGGAATCCAGAATCCAATCCAGAACTGACTTAGGTAGGAAATTTCCACTGGAAAGGACGAGTAGACCAGCCTGGAGTGGCTAGAAGAACAAAAGATACTTTGTGAAAGAAAGACAAGAAGTGATTGGCTTACAAGCTTTCAAGAGGGAGCCTACTTCCAGACTGGGTGGGGGAAGGTAGAATCACCACTGAATGATTTCCAATCTGTTGGGACCAGGCTGGTGAAAGTAAATGGGGATAAGACTCTTGTGGTACAATAGTGAATAGTTGCCATCAGATCTGACTGTGAAGCTAGGAAATAGAGTGGTAGATGTTTTTTGACAAAAGGAGGAGAGCGATTGATTTTGCAGCCCAGGAGTGGAGGTCCCTGGGACCATCAAGTGAGAAGAACGGAGAGG
Organism: Chrysochloris asiatica; assembly: GCF_000296735.1. Classification (NCBI taxonomy): domain Eukaryota; kingdom Metazoa; phylum Chordata; class Mammalia; order Afrosoricida; family Chrysochloridae; genus Chrysochloris; species Chrysochloris asiatica. The sequence goes on from NW_006408524.1 coordinate 30,560,550, forward strand.
AGGACCCTACCCAGAGAGGCAGTGACGCCAGGGATGGAGACAGAGAAGATGATATGGACAGATGGAGCGGTTGGGAGCACTGCACTCAGGGCGGGAGAAGGGCTGTGTGCTGGTGGCTGAGGGTGGGAGTGGGGATGGTGGGGGGGCGGGCCTGTGTGGTGTACCCTTTAGGGTTATATGATGATGCATGGAGGGGACTGTAATCATTGCAGTGAAACGAAATATGATAGGGTGAGTGTAAAGCTGATGTTCTCCCATGTAAACCTCACAATAAAAACTTAAAAAGAACAAAAAACACACCCCCACTGTACATTGTCTCCTTATTAGCATGACCAAAGCTACCTATTCTCAAATGGGATTATAACCACAGGCATGCTATTGTTAAGTGCCATGGAGTTGGTTCTGACTCATAGCGACCTTGTATAGGGTTTCCAAGGAGTAGCTGGTGGGTTTCAGTTGCCAACCACAGCACCACACCATAGGCATAGAGATTAGGATTTACAACATGTGACTTGGGGGGCGGGGGGATACAATTCAGTCCATAACAATTTACATTTCGTTTTAACCTTTCACACCCTGGCACCACCTTGGATTTTGCCATCCAGCAGAGTTGCTTCATCCATGAGGTCTTAGAGGCTAACACCCACCCAGGTCACAGCTTCTGATCACCCTGACTTGTCACTCCCTTTTTCATGACATCAGTTCTTGGATCTCACTGGGCTCCATTCCTTTCACTACTCTGGTTTTCATGTGGATCAGTCCTCTTCTTTTTTAACTTTGTTTCCTGAGCAATACAGACCCTATCTTGTACCATTCTGTGTGTGTGTGGGTTTGGGGAGGAATATATACTATGGAGGTGGTGGTGCGCTCTGGAGTTGGTTCTGACTCATAGTGACCCTGTATAGGGTTTCTGAGGCTATAAATCTTTATGGGAGCCGAAAGCCTCATCTTTCTCACGTGAAATGGCTGATAGTTTCGAACTGCTGACTTTGAGGTTAGCAGCTGGACTTGTAACCACTACGCTTTATTTTAGATTATCTTTGTTTATTGATATAGAATTTACCTATAGTAAAAAAAAAAAAAAAGCAAATCTTAGATGTACAGTTTGAATAATTTTTTTATATATGTATCGCCTGTGTAATCTCTACCCAGATCAAGATGTAGAACTTTTCCATTAACTCACAGATTCTGTCAGACTCTTTCCTAGTCAGTAATTATCCACCAGAGATAATCACTATTAGGACTTTACATCACCAGAGATTAGCTTTACCCATTCTTGAAATTCCTATGAATGGGAAAGTCTCTACTTCATAAAAATCAAGATTTAAATGAGTTAACAATACTGGCCATCACATGTTGGGAATTAGGGCTTTATGAGTGCTTCATCAGCTCCAGATGGGTATACACACACACATCTATTATACTAGTGAGAAAAGAAATACTTGTCTTGATATGCTCCTGAGAACTTTCCTTTTTACTCAGAGTTGTGTTCCCTGGACCCTCTCCTCTCTCATTCTTGGCATCTTTGTGTCATTTAACTCAATGTCTTGAGCTATGGAAATCTCAACCCCATATCCAGCTACAAAAGGCAAATAGTTCTGTGTCTTTGATTCCACTTTCATTGAGAGGATTGCAGCTGGGCCCCAAACAAAGGTATCTTTGATAGCCAACAAAGTATTGATTTGGGGGAGACAAGTTCTTATGCAAACGGTACCATATAATCATAGGGGAAGCATGTTATACCTGGATTTTAATACAGAAGAAAGCCTAGTTTGCTGTATTTTTGATTGTGTACAATTCTTCATACCTTACTATATAAAATATACAAGGTATCATTGGTCCAATTTGTCCACAACCTATGTTGTATAAAAGAGGATAAACAGTGTTAGGATTCAAATGAGCAAACCATGTGTATTGCTTGTGTTAATCACTTTATAGTATTCACATGACTTCTTTTTGTGTTCCTAGGAACCCATTTTTCCCATCCACTTACTCTCCCCAGGGAATTTCATCATTTTCTGTTGTGGCTTCAGTCATCATCTCTAAGGGTATGATTTCCACATACGTGCATCTCAACACAAACTTGGACTGAATGCTTAATTCTAGTCCACCCTTCTTGGACATCATCACTTGAGTGCCTCACAGATACCCACAGGCTCTCCTCTCCTCCAAATCAGCTCATCCTTCTGTAGTCCAGATATTGGTGAATGGTACCACACCCAGAACCTCTGAGTCCATTTGAAATTTCTCTTCACCTCGCTTGTGCACTGTACCATATCAAGTTCTCCTTGATCTGTTCCTTCCTCTCAGTGACTTCCATTGTCACGGCCTCAGTTCTGCCGCTATAATCTCCTACCAGATCTTACCATGGACTTTTGCTGCTCTGTTTCTCCTCACCTGTACTGTTCTTACTGCCAGGGGGATCTATCTGATACAAGATCTGATTAGGTCGCTGTCTGATTTTAAATGCCTCAGTGGCCCTCCATTACTTACAGGATAAAATCTTAACTCTTTAATTTAGCATGCAAGTCTTTCATGATCTGGCCCCTGTCCATTTGTCCAGACATAGCACCTTGTCCTCCCCCTTCAATCTCTAAGCTTCAGTAAAGGAGATCTATGGTAGTGTAGTGGTTACGAATTGGGCTGTGAATCGCAAGGTCAGCAGTTCGAATTTACCAGCTGTTCCACAGGAGAAAGATGAGGCTTTGTGCTCCTGTAAAGATTTACAGCCTCAGAAACCCTGTACAGGGTCGCTATGAGTCAGAACTGACTCCACGGCACACAACTACCACCACCACAATGTTGAATTATCGTATATTTCCTAAATATACTATGCTTTTGTACAACTTTTCCCCTGAAATCCCCTCTTCTTACTTTATACCAGGAAGAGTGGAGCAGCCTGTCTTTTGAGTCTTTCTTAACTTTTTATATCCATATGCATAGTTCCATGGATTTCTTGTGGATTAGCACTGGACTATGAACCGTAGGTGGGCAGTTCAAACCCACCAGCTGCTCCTTTGAAATGCTATTCAGGGTTGCTAGGAGTTGGAATCAACTCGACGGCACTAACAACAACAGCATAGAGCCAAGTACCTGTATTGCAATTGTCTGCATTGTTCATCTCCTACTTGCTTATGAGAGTCCTGGTGTGGCGCTGTAGGACCGCAAAGTTGGTTTGAATCACAAGGTCCACAGTTCAAACTTACCAGCCACTCCTCAGAAGTCTTATACAGGATTTCTATGAGTTGGAATCCACTCGAAGACACTTAACAACAACAATAACAACTTGTTTATAAATTCCTGGAGAGCGGTTTCTCTTTTATCATTGTACTTAGTGTCCATCTGTTAAATGAAAAAATGAAGAGAGTAGCATTGTTTTGGGTATTTCACAAAGTAAGTTGGGCACCATTTCTACCTTCTTAGATTAGTGTAGTGGTTACGAATTGGGCTGCTAACCTCAGGGTCAGCAGTTTGAAACTACCACCTGTTCCGCAGGAGAAAGATGAGACTTTCTGCTCCCGTAAAGATTTACAGCCTCGGAAACCCTATACAGGGTCACTATGAGTCGGAACCGACTCCATGGCACATAACCACCAACCACCAGATTTATCTATGGAAAGAAAAGTAAAAGACCAAGCAGTAAAAAGCTATTATTTGGGAGATACTTGCCTTTGGTTTATTAACAATGGGATGAGGGTCTGTGATGGGGATAGACACAGGGAAATTACCTTCTCTTTCTGATTAATCTGTGGAGCCTTAAGCACCGATGGAGGTGGGGTTCAGGATCTGGGACCTGGACTGCTAATGAGGTAGACACTTCAGAGGATGGGAAAGGGTGTTCCAGGCCTTAGGTGTGGTTTTGAAGAGGTTCCTTAGAGAGCAGATTTGTCTTAGAGGCAGGGTCTGTAGGAGAGAAGTGAGATAAGCAGTGTGATAGTGAGGTCATTCAGGGTGTACTGAGGAGCAGCAGAGCTCAGACTGCTTGAACCAAGTTCCTTTCAAGTGTGCTCAATTATTCCACCCATGGGGGTCACATCTAAGTCAGCTGTCATGTCTCATTGGTTAACCTAGTGTACTCAACAGTTAACTGACAGGACCACTGAGGAGAGAAATTAAGTCAAGAAAAGCTTTCCTTGCTGACTTTCCTCCACTTCTTCCCCCTATACTCCTTTATTTACAAATTCAGTGTTTCAGCTGACAATTTTGGGAGAAGTCATTTGATGTCATTTATAACATTTATTTGAATTGCAAGGTTGGTGGTTCAAGCTCACCAGCTGCTCCTCAGAAACCCTCTACTGGATTGCGATGAGTCAGAACTGAGTCGATGGCACTTAATAAAAACAACTAAGGAGCTCTGGTAGCGTAGTGGTTACGAATTGGGCTGCGAACCTTAAGGTCAGCAGTTCGAAACTACCAGCTGCTCCGCGGGAGAAAGATGAGGCTTTCTACTCCCGTAAAGATTTACACCCTCGGAAACCCTGTACAGGGTCGCTATGGGTCGGAACCGACTCAACGGCACTTAACAACAACAACAAGGTGGCCATTGTTCTCTTTTGGGGTAGAGGCAAGCTGATGTATTATTGTTAAGTGCCATTGAGTCTGTTCAGATTCATTGCGACCCTGCAGAGAGTTTCTGAGGAGCAGCTGGTGAGTTTGAACCACCAACCTTGCAATTCAAACTTACCTTGCAATCCAGTGCATTAACCCACAGCACTACACCAGGACTCCCAAACTAATGTATACATGTACAAAATATTCATTTAGATATGTGTTCAATTTGTGCAAAGCAGAATGTTTACAAACTTGCTCACGGCATTATTGGCTTCTGTACAGCGTTGCTATGAGTTGGAACCGACTCCATGGCACATAGCAACAACAACAACAACAACAATAATTAAAGCAAGGAGCCCTGGTGACACAATGGTTAAGTGCTCAGTTGCTAACTAGATGGTCTGCAGTTTGAACCCACCAGTGGCTCTATGGGAGAAAAGACCTGGTGATGTACTTCCGTAAAGATTACAGTCTAGGAAACTATGGGTGTAGTTCTACTCTGTTATCTAGGGTTCTTATGAGTAAGAATAGACTCAGTAGTATACAATAACAACATAATTGAAGTAGTTGAGTATCAGAGTGGTTAAGTGACTTGCCTATGCTCATAGAGTGACTTAGTACAAGTGACTTCAACTTTCCAAGCTTCAGTTTTCTCATCTTTAAAATGGGGATGAGAATACTGAACTAGATGCTATAGTTATCCCCCCAAAATCTATTCTACTCTTCGCAGCTACCTCACACTTCCCCCTTTTTAAAAGTGTCAGAGTAGCTCTCAACCTGCAATGCTTCCCTTCTGGAGATATTTAAAAGTGTATGAAGTCAGTCTCAATTGTCACAGTGACTTGAGGGTGTCACTACTGACGTTTAGTGGTTGTTTACTAACATATGACCCCGTCAGAATACACTATAGTAAAGCCAAAATTGAACAAGCTCATTTAATAGTTAGACTCCTGGTATGGTGCTTGTAGCATCAGCACTGGATGGTGAACCTCAAGGCCAACAATTCAAACCCACCAGCTCTTCCTCAGAAACCCTACACAGGTTTGCTATGAGTCAGAACAGACTCAACGGCACTTACCAACAACAAATTCAATAGTTAGAGTACAGTCAGCTTTTTAATCTCTCACTCTGTAACATGATCAGACAGCCATGGAAGATTAGACCGCCTAGAAAAGGAGAACAAAACAGTCAAATAAGCAACTGGGGAAAGCTAACTTGGAGGAAGAAAAAAAATTATATAAGGAAAAGAAACTTTCAAGAAAAAACCAAATAAATAATCTTTACTAATATATTTAGAGCTATAAGATCAAATACTTTAACCTCCAAATGAGAGTAAGAAGCTAGAAAAAGGAATGATCAGAAGACATTTTTGAAAATGGCACAAAAATGAATATTTCAGTCAAATGATTAAGAGATAATTCTGAGGAAATCTCTCAGAAATTTGAACAAAAAGACAATGAGATAGAAAAGGGGAGAAAAAGTCAATGAGGTAAAATAATTAGAGGCTCTGTCCAGGAAGTACAGTATCTGAATCACAAGAGGGTTTGAAAGAAGGAACAGAGCAAACTGAGAAGAGGAAATAATTGACAAAGTTGTTCAAGCACATTTCTCAGAACTGGGAGACAGGAGGGTTTTTGGCTGAAATGCCTACTGAATGTCTAGCACAATGCTAGACAGTTGACCTACAGCCAAGATCTACATTGTGAAATTTCAGCACACTTGAGTCCAGGAGAAGATCTTAAAAGAATCAAGAGAGAAAAATCAGATCACAAAAAATCAACTATTAAAATAATTTTAGACTTCTCAACAGCAACACTAGAAGGTAGGATACTATGAAATGGGATATAGAACAAAGGCATGCTTCTTCTGAAAAGATTTAAACATTTTACTTTCCAAACAAACTTTCTCAAGAACCTACTGTGGACGGAATGCCGCTAAAACAATGGAGAAAACCAAACTAGAGAAAGACGAAGACACAGGGAATGGGAGAAAAGTGAAGGGAATCTCTAGGGGGTGGTAATGGTAAGTTCCCAGATGGAATCTGCACTAGGGGTGAAGTAGAACTAGCTACATTTGGGCAAACCAGAACATTCCATGAAAGGATTCTTCACAGAGATGAAATGGCTAAAATACCTCGTGTAGTTGCAATCTGGCGCTGTGGATTAATGCGCCAGATTGCAAAGCCTTTAGAACTGCAAGTTCAGTGGTTCAAGCTGCTCCTCAGAAATCCTATACAGGGTTGCTATGGGTCAGAATTGACTCAACGGCAGGTAACAACAACAACAACAAAATGCCTTGAGGGGAAATTTAGAAATTTGGCAGGAAATTGGGGATTTGAATTGCTGATAAGTCTGTAAAAAACACTGTAAAAAAAGACTTTTTACTCATTTGAGTTGAAACACAATGCTGTGTAGGAAAGGAGAAGTCATCATGGTATGCCACATGTTTCAGCTCTGAATAGTGTCTGGATAGTTATAATAATGTAAATAACAAAATCGTTAGATAAACTATATTAGAATAGTATGAGGGAAGAGAGTTATGTGTGTTTAGTGGATGGGAAGAAAATAAAATCTTCATCTAACTTTGTGAGACGTTAACGGACAATGTCTAATACTGAGAAATCAGAGAGCAGCAATATAAAGATAAGCATGTATTTAGAGACATACCCATCTTTAAAAATCAAAAATGAGTGCCTCCAGGGAAAAAACTTCTGTTTTTCTTAATGGATCATAAAACTATTCAACTTTTAAATTGTGTACATGAAATTGTTGAACATCATCCATTTCTTTTTGGTACAGTGGTACAGTGACTCTGTTATATTCCTTCCATTTTCAATATTTTCCCCATAGAATCCTTCAATACCACAAGTCGAGGCTTGAAATTTTCTTTCTTTCTTTCAGCTTGAAAAATGCTGACTGTGTTCTTTCCTTTTGGTTTTCTAACTCTGGGCCTTTGCACATTTCATTATAATATTTTACTTTGTCTTCTTGAGCTGCCCTTTCAAATTTTCTGCTTAGCTCTTTTACTTCCTCATTTCTTCCATTTGTTTTAACATCTCCATGCTGGAGAGCAAGTTTTAGAGTCTCTTCTAACATTCATTTTGGTCTTAACCTTCTTTCTTGTCTTCTAATGATCTTTTGCTATTGACCTGTAGGATGTTCTTGATGTCATTCCACAAATTTTCTAGTCTTGAACATTAGTGTCTAATGCATCAAATATGTTCTTGAATGGTCTCTAAATTCAGGTGGGATATGCTTAAGGTCATATTTTAGCTCTCATGGACTTGTTTTAGTTTTCTTTAGCTTCAGCCTGAACTTGCATATGAGCAATTGATGATCGGTTCCACAGTCTGCTCTTGTCCTTGTTTTAGCAGATGATATTGAACATTCCCACCATGTCTTTCCACAGATATAGTCAGTTTGATTTCTGTGTATGCCATTTGGTGAGGTCCATATGTATAGTTGTCTTTTATGTTGTTTAAAAAAGATACTTACAATTAAAAATTATAATTACAATTACAAAACTTCATCATCACTTGCGGTTCAAGCTAACCTTACAGTCCAACCCATAGCGCCACAAGAACTCCTTTCTCTTCCTTGTAGGGGTATGGATATTATCCTATCATTAACCCATAGCGCCACAAGAACTCCTTTCTCTTCCTTGTAGGGGTATGGATATTATCCTATCATAGACATCATTATACTTCTAGATCTTGAAATGTTTGTTTGATAATGAATGTGACATAATTCCCCTTCAATTTGTCATTCCTGGCTTAGTAAACCATATGATTGTCAGAATCAAAGTGGCCAATACCAGTCCATTTCAGCTCACTGATGCTTAGGATATTCAGCTCCCTAATGCTTTATGCATTCTATTTCATTTTTGAGAATTTACAATTTTCCTAAATTCATACTTTGTACATTCCATATTCTGATTGTTAATGGATGTTTACAGCTGTTCTCTTCATTTTGAATTGTTCCCCATCAGCAGATAAACGTTCTGAAAGTTTTACTCCATTCGTGTCACCACGGTCTACTCTACTTTCCCAGCCATATTTTGAGTACCTTCCAACCTGAAGGGTTCACCTTCTAGCACTGTATCTGGTGCTATTCATCATGTTTTAATAGTCAATCTTATGGTGCTATTCATAAGGTTTCAGTGGCTAAAACATTCCGAAGTAGTCCGCCTCCCCTTTTTCCCAGTCTGTCTTTGTCTGGAAGCTCAGCTGAAACCTGTTCACCATGGGTTTACCCTGCTCGTATTTTAAATACTAGTGACATCGCTTCCAGCATCACAGTAACATATAAGCCACCACAGTACGAGAAACTGACAGACGA
>NW_006408524.1:30570922-30572781 GCF_000296735.1 Chrysochloris asiatica
TGTCCATAGCTTGTCATGATCCACACAATTGAAAGCCTTTGTTCAGTCAATAAAGCACAGGTAAACATCTTTCTGGTATTCTCTGCTTTCAGCCAAGATCCATCTGACACTAGCAGTGAGCTTTCTCATTCCATGTCCTCTGGTCTCATGAAGGTGATTTAAAAAAAAAACCAAAAACACAGTCCTTAACTTTTTTTTTTAAGCCAATTTTTTATTTAGTTACAAGATGACCTTTGGGATTAGTTTCAATTCAAGGTTTGAAGAGTATTTCAAAGCAATAGTCCCAGGGAGTACTCTAATTTCAACCAATTTAGTAGATATGTTTTTTTTTTTTGTTCTTTAGGAAGTTCTTTCCCACAGTTTTCCTCCATTCTGTCAGGGGCCATCTATTGTGTCCCTGATTAGAATTATCAGTAGTGGTGGACAGGCACCCTCTAGTTCTTCTGGTCTCAGGATAGACGAGGCCATGATTTGTGTATACTACTTGTCCTATAGACTTATTTCTCCTTTGAGGGTTTGGTTTCCTTCTGTTTTATGCTCTTGATGAATAGACCAATAGTTGTATTTTAGATGGTACTCACCAAACTATGTAAAACATAACTTCATAAACGATATCATGCAAAGTGACTAAGATGCAAACTGACACTAGACTATGTCGATTTTTGGTTATGTCTCAGAAGTATCCACAACTGAGACTCCTTTGTGCTTTATTACATATATGAGTGCATATAGACACGTAGCTGTGTATACATATCCATACACACTTATTTATATACTTATACACATATTCAAAGAGCCCTGCTGGAGTACGTGTTAGGCTACTAACTTCAAGGTCTGTAGTTCAAACCCACCAGCTGTTCCTTGATAGAAAGATGAGGTTGTCTTCTACTGTAAAGACTGATTGTCTAGGAAACCTTACATAGCACCACTATGAGTTGAAATAGACTCGCTGGCAAGGAGTTATTCATGTATTCACTGATATTTTTGAAAGCTTGTTAATCAGTTGAGCAAACAACAGACCTCTAGTCGGTGATTGATGTTGGGAACGAAGAAAGTAAAATCAGCCCCTTATCTGGAGGAGTTAATAGTTCATCACCTGTTGACTCATTGAGTCAATGAAGAACTGGAGACCTTCACTACTGTTTTACTTTTTCATTTTGAACAACTATATAACATTAAAGAAAATCAATGATTTTATCAAGAGCACATGTGCACATCAATGAAAAAGTTAAATATTGCTAAAAGGCTTTCGAATAACAAAACTAGATAGTTAGTTCCCTTTCACTTTCACCATTCCCCTAGTTCCCTTTCTCCCAGATGCAATTGCTTTTGATTCTTTCGGCATCTATGTCTCAGTACGGCCTCCTCGTGTGGTGCTATAGATCCACACTGGATTGTGAACTACAAGATTGGTCAAACCCACCAGCGTGTCCTCTGAAACACTACACAGGGTTGCTATGAGTCGGAACCAACTCGACAGCACCTAACAATAACCACAGCATCTCAGTACTTCTAAAAAAAATGTCTGGATTACACTGTTTCAAATCATGACTTTTATACATTTTCTGTTAAGGATTGTGATAGATGAGCATCAAATTCTTACGCCATCCTCTTTTCTGTTCCTGTGCTCTACCATAGCAAGGTAATATAATTAAAAAATTATTATTATTATTTTTTTAATGAAGTTATTAAGATAGAAATTAGATAGTGGTTATGGCATAACTGTGGGGAACATTGCCTGGAAGGGAGAATGTGAGAAATATCTGGAAAAACCTGCTGTGCATCTTAACTGGAGTGCTGCTTGCATGGATGCACACCTTTATCAAAAGTTACGGAACTATACACTTAAGATTTATGCT
>NW_006408524.1:30580646-30584791 GCF_000296735.1 Chrysochloris asiatica
TTGCAATTCAAATGACCTTGTAGTCCAGAGCATAAACTCATAGTGCCACACCAAGACTCTAATGGGTGGTGGACACCTTCTAATGGTGGTGGTTATGTGCCGTGGAATCGGAACCGACTCATAGCAACCCTGTACGGGGTATCCGAGGCTGTAAATCTTTTCCCCACAGAACAGCTGGTAGTTTCGAACTGCTGATTTTAAGGTTCGCAGCTTGATTTGTAACCACTATGCTACCAGAGCTCCTTCTAATAGGCACCTTTTAATAGACACAGTGTCAGTCAGCATAGTCTAATCTATCAATCCTCTTTTTAAAAATTGAGGACAGCTCAAACTCTCTCTATCTGGGTCAATTACATGCCATGCCTGTTGCCTTCACTGTTAACCTTGGAATTCCCTCTGCTTTTCTTCTGAGTTGGATTTCCTATCACTTCTTTTTAGATTTACTCTCGTGTTTAGTGGAGAACACCCTCTAGTAGTCAAGTTCAAAATGATCTTCCCATTGTCCCTAGTGTTCTGAAATGACTTGCCTGGCATGCGTTTATGTTCATCCATTGTACTGGGTTCTCAGTGGCCCTTCAGGAAATCTGAAAGCTTGAGTCTTTCATTTCTGAGGAATTTGCTTGAGTTATTTTGTTAATGAGTTCCTTTTCTTGATTTTCTGTTCCTTCTTTCTGAAACTCTTGTTAATCAGTTATTGAAATTCCTGAATGGGTCCTCTAATTTTCTCATTTTTAAAATTTCTGTGTTTTCCCCTCTGTCTTTTTGCGCTCCTTCCTAGAGAAGGCCTCAACTTTATGTTTTGATCATTCTTTTGAGGTTTTAATTTCTACAATAATATTGATTAATTGTTAATACCTGTTTTTGGTAATATGAAAATCCCATTTCATAACTTTCCATTCTTGCTTCAAGAACATGATATGTAGTCTCTTAATTTCCTGATAGTATGAATACTTTACAATTTTTAGTTTTCATTACTGTGTATTTTGTTTTCTTCAAGTTGCTTTAATCTGTCTGTTTGTTCTCTAGGTTTTTTTCTTTACCCCTCACTTTTCTAGGGGCCTCTGGCATGGCGCTATAGGATGAGCACTGGACTGCAGACCACAAGGTCAGCAATTCAAGCCCACCAGGTGCTCCTCTGAAATCCTATACAGGGTCACAATGAGTTGGAATCAAGTTGAAGGCATTTAACAACAACAACAACAGGCTTTTCTTAAGTATATGGTAGCACTTAGATGTGTGCTCAGGATTAGAAGACAGGCTAGAAATTGATTGGAATTTGAATTTTACAGTTGAGTCTTATTGACTTTGAACCTCATTGCAGAATGTTTTGGAAACATTTTAAATGAAATATCTAATTTGGTCTTTTCTAGCTTTGTTTTTTGTTTTTCTTTTTTTCTTGAGGTGGTCAGATTCCTCAAGGGGGAAAAAAAAGAAACTTTTCTTAGCTTGTAGCATAATTACATTTAGGTATTACCAGCTCTGGGAATTAGATGGGGGAAATCATACTAGGGAATGAGGGCTGGGGAGCTCAGTGTTTTATGGCTATGAAATGCCTAATTTGTGATACTTTTTCTGTGCCAGCGACCTTGCCAGTTGACTTTTAGTCCACAAAGGCCTGGCATACTTTCTTCAGAGAATAAACCTACCCTTTTCTGTGCACTGAGGAGGAAACATTGCTCTGTAGTATAGAATGGTAAGGGGATTTAAGGCTCTGATTGTTTCTCAAGCAGCTTTTACCCAGTCCTTCTCATGTTTGTTTGCTTTAATATTAAAGTCCTAATTTCAGACTATTTGGGACTGCTAGTTCCCAAGTTTTGTGAAGACTCTGCACTGTAAATTTTGTTGGTTTTCAGTTTTGTTGGTTTGAACTCAACATTTTATGATATGCTAAATTAAAATAGCCCTAATTGCCTTTGAGATTCCAAAAGAATAATCATTATTCTATTATTATATATAGTAAATTAATAATTCCTTAATATTATCTAAAATGCATTTCATATTCAAATTATTAAAATCATTTGAAAAGTGATTTTAAACAATTCTTCCTATACTTGTACAACTTTATTTTAAAATTATTATTGTCACTATTTATACTGAAAAAAACAAAAACAAAAACAAAAAACACAACAAAATCATCCATACCTCCCTTTAACATACACACCAATTTCTGAGTTCTGCTCTTCAGAGACAAAATTTTAAAATTATTTTTAATGGTTTCTTCTTGTATTTACCAAAAGTGCTAAAATGGGTTGCAATAGATTAGTTTTCCTACAGCTCCCCTGTTAGTTTGTCATACTGTGGTGGCTTGCATGTTGTTGTGATGATGGAAACTATGCCACTGATTTTTTAATTAGCAGCAAAATCACTCATGGTGGACAGGTTTCAATGGAGCTTCCAGACTAAGACAAACTAGGAAGAAAGAGAAGAAGACTACTTCTCAATTTTTAGCCACTAAAAACCTTATAAGTAGCAGACCATCAACAGATATAGCGCTAGACGATGAACCTCTCAGGCTCGAAGGCACTCAAAATACTTCTTGAAGTAGAGTTGAGCATAATGATGCAAATGTACTAAAGCTTTTGGGAATTTCATTTGCTGATGGGGCACAATTCAAAATGAGGTGAAACATCCATTAATAATCAGAACATGGAATGTATGAAGTATGAATCTAGTAAAATTGTAAGTCATCAAAAATGAAATGGAACAGATAAAGATTGATTTCCTAGACATTAGTGAGTTGAAATGGACTGGTATTGGCCATTCTGAATTCAATAATTATAAGGTTTGGGTAGCGGTTATGACTTGGGCTGCTAATCTCATGGTCAGCCATTGCAAAGTACCAGCGGTTCTGAAGGAGAAAGATGAAGCTTTCTTCTCCAATAAAGATTTACAGCCTCTGAAACTCTGCAGTCACTATGAGTCGAAACCAACTCCATGGCACATAACCACCACTACCACCACCACCACCACCATAGTGGAGAAGACAAATTCAAGAGGAATGGTGTCATATTCACAGTCAAAAAGAACATTTCAAGATCTATCTTGCAGTACAATACTATCTGTGAAAGGATAATATCCATAACACTTCAAGGAAGACCAGACAATACCACTCTTATTCAAATTTACACACCAACCACCAAAGCCAGTGAGGATGATATTGAAGAACATTATGCTGTAGGATCAGCATGGGACTGTGAACCACAAGGTCAGCAGTTCAAACCCACTAGCTGCTCTTCAGAAAGACTATACAGGGTCACTATGAGTCAGAACCAATTCAGTGGCACTCAACAACAACAACCAACTTCTTCAGCCTTAAATTGATCAAATATGCACTCAAGATGCACTGATAATTATTGGTGATTGGAATGTGAAGGTTGAAAACAAAGAGGAAGAATCAGAAGTTTGGAAAATATGGCCTTGGTGATAGAAATGATGTTGGAGAGCATGGTACAATTTCGAAAGAACAAAGACTAATTCAGTGAAAGCACCTTTAAAAAACTATATAAAAGCAATTATATACAAGGATAACATTGCAAATAATGGTTATTCCAGAACAATTAATTGTGCTCATAAGGAACCTGTACATCTACCAAGAGGCAGATGTTTGAACAGAACAAGAGAATACTGAATGGTTTAAAATCAGGAAAAGTGTGCACCAGGGTTGTATCTTTTCACTGTACTTATTCACTATGTATGCTGAGCAAGTAATCTGAGAATATATGAGGAAAAATATGACATCAGGATTGGAGGAAGAGTCCATTGTAACCCATGATATGCAGATGATACAACCTTGTTTGCTGAAGACTATAAGGAGTTAAAATACTGATGATCAAAGCCCACAGCTTTCAGTATGGATTGTACTTCAGTGTAAAAAAACCCCAAAATCCTTATAACTGGACCAATAAATAATATCATGATAAATGGAGAAAAGATTGAAGTTGTCAAAGACTTCATTTTTCTTAGATCTACAGTCAACATTCATGGAAATCAAATGATATTTTACATTAGGCTAACTATCACAAGATGTCTTTAAAGTGTTTAAGTACAAAGAGATCAGTTTGAGGACTAAGGTATGCCTAGCCCAAGTCATGGTATTTTCAATGCTTCATATGCATATGAAAGTTGGACAATGAATAAGGAAGACC
>NW_006408524.1:30585086-30599134 GCF_000296735.1 Chrysochloris asiatica
AACAACAACAACAACTCTTATTATTTTGTTTTTTAACTTGTAGATATTACATATTGAACTCAATTTTAAAAATGAGGATTTATTCTCTTAGATCCACCTTTTATGCTCACATTGTTTTGTCTGTCCTTCCCAGATGACTTTTTTGTGTTAAATCTGTATATAGTATTTCCCTTATTGTTAACTGTGCAAATATCATTCACAGCTAAGTTACACTGTATGCCATGATTACATTTGTTTCTTCTTTCCTTCTCCCCCACCCCCCTCTTCCCCAACTTACATTTCTTTTTCTCTTCTTCCATCCTTTCCTCTCTCCCTGCCTCATTTCCCTTGGTGCCAGCTTTCTTTTCCCTCCTGCTGTATTCTGGGCTGGTGGTCTCTGTACCTCTGCACTGATGTTATCCTAGGTATTTGCATCATCCTAGGGGTTCCTTCACCTCTGTCTTGTGCTGGATCTCCTGTGATGGCATGTCTTCACCATGTTTTACTCCCTTATTTTGATGGTGGGCATCTTCAGTATCTTCCTGAGAAAAGCAGAAGACTGGTACTTTATTTTTGAATCTTTGCATGTCTGAAAATACTTTATCCTATTCTCTGCTTTAGTAGTTTCACTGAGTATGTTGGATGTTTCCCTACATGATTTTAAAGGCATTTCCCTATTCTAGATTCTGTGTTTTAAGACATTTTCCCATTATTTTCTAGTTTCCAGTGTAGCTACTGTCCAGAGTCACCGGGATTCCTGATCCTTTGTATGTGGCACCTGCCCCCAGCCCCACTACTCTAACTCTGAAAGCATGTAGAAGTTTCCTTTTGTTCCGTACATTCTGAAATTTCATAATGACATGCCTTAGAGTAGGATAGTTTTCACTTATTATGCTAGGCACTCAATAAATAGTCATTTTACTCTGGAAACACATGTCTTTCCTTTGGTTAAGAATTTTTGTCCCTCTGTTTTCTTTATTCTCTCTTTCTGTATATTGAGTTTGTAGGCTAATCCTTTAAAAACAATTACCCCCTTTTTTTTAGTTTCTTTGTCTTCTTCTTGTACTTTCTGAGAGATTTACTGAGCTTTATCATTTAATCCTTCTATTGAGCTTTTCGTGTCTACTGCATTTTAGGATTTATAAAGAGCTGTGTTTTTTAAAAAAATAACATCCCATTGGGTGGGTGGAATATCATCTTTTATCTCTTGGAATAAATTAATTTTAGTTTTAGTTTAAAACATGATTCCTCGCTCCCTTTTCCTTATTTGTTTATTTCTTCAGAATTTCTTTTTCTGTTGGCTTATTTTGGGTTATTTCTTTGAAGGTTGTGACTTAAATGTCTTGCAGGTTTCATTTTAAGGGAAGGCGCTGAAATGCTAAGTGAGAGTTCTGTGTAGGTAAAATTGATAAGTTTGTGGGCTCTGAAGGATAATCTAGCAGAGATCTCATTCTTCCCTGGAAGGACCTTCAAATGCGATTATACTCAGGTTTGGGGACAAGTGTTTCTTGGACTGCTTAGTTTCCTCATAGAGGAGTACTGCAGTCTCTTGCCTGGAGGGCTTAAGCCTGGCTTCCAAGTTCTGGCTGTGGACACTGCAAGACTGTCAGTTTGAGCAACACGGATGTGCGTGTGTGAATTTGCACAGGCATGTGCCCACCCGTCTCACTGGCCAATGTGACTGGTTAACTAAAGCTCCATTTTCATTGGTATTTTACCCTCTTCTTATCTGTGGATTGAGTCCTTTACCCAGAGTCCCTTGGCTGCTCAGAGTTCCTTTTCCTTAAAAACAAAAGAGAACTAAAAATTTAAAAGACAGTTTCATTTTAATGGAGATAAATGCAAATGTTAAATTCATCAAGGCAAACTAGATACCCCACCTGTATACTAATTTATACCTATATAGGTCAAATCAGGACTTACGTAATTGTTTGTATGCAACCTCACCTCTCCCCCATCTCTGCCCCCGCCCCCTGCATTTTATTTAATCTGACGAAGTATATGGGGATTTTGATTCTGTCATTTTAATTAAAGTGTGTAAATTCTTAGAGATTGGTCTTGTGGAAGTTGGTCCAGGCTGTATCAGGATTCTGGAATGTGGGGTCAATTTACCCAATTGTACAGGATAGCCATAAGTAAGAGAGAAGAGTGATACAAAGAACAAGCGTGTTAGTCTTCCAGTGCCAAAAGCTATTGCTAGTTTATCAGAGTGGCCATAGAGGTTGTTTTAAATTTTACTGTGAATTGGTAGTTTACATGGGAGAACATTGGTTTGACACTCATTGTTTCATTGAAATGATTACAATCCTCTCCATGCATCATCATTCAACAGTATTTGCTTCTATTCCCTCTGTTATTTTGGGGGGTGGGTTGGGGTGGGGATGTACACAAAGAACACTCAGGAAGATATAATCATTTAAAAAAATAAAGGACACATTCTGCAAGCCTCCCTCCTGGCTGCCAGCACACAGCCTTTCTCTTTCCATGAGTCTAGAGTCCTCAGCGGCTCTCTTCTCTCTCTATGTCCTCATCTCTGCCTCCATCTCGGGTGTCACTGTTTCTTTGGATAGGGTCCCACATTCCGTTCATGTGGGCATAGAGTTTTATAAGAAGCTAAAAAAAAAAAAAAAAAAACTAAAACCAAAAAAAAAGAAACAACCCAACCAACCAAAGAAGCTAAAGGACCGAAGTACAATTTGGGCACTTTTTTTTTTTTTTTAAATTTAAGGTTTTTATTGTGGATTGAGTGAAAGTTTACAGGGCACATCATCAGTTTCATGTTCAACAATTCATATAACTTGTTTCATTAAATTGATTATAATCCCCTCCATATACCATCAGTTAAAAGTAATTCTCTTTATCCACTTTAGCTTTTTTTAAAAAAAACACACAAACAAAAAAACCCACTCAGGCATATATAATAAATTACATCTCCAAAGGGCACATTCTGCAAGTCTGCTCCTGGCCACCAGTTCTTAGTCCTTCTCTTCTTAGTTGATGAATCTAGAGTCCTCCATGCCCCATCTCTACCTCCATCTCTGGTGCTGCTGCTTCTCTGGATAAGGTCCCACATTCTGTTTGTGTGTTCCTCTCTTGATGGTCCTAGGGTCCTCTGTTTCTGGACTGTAAGATTAATCACTCCCCTTTTTTTTGTTACAAAACGTCTACCTTTACAATTGTGACAGTCGCGATTAGTCATGATAACAGTTATTCACTACTGAATCTTATGAATCTTATCCCCATCTCCTTTCACCAGACCCATCTAGACAAGATGATAACTATTCAGTGGGGACTCTTTCTTTCCCCCCACAGTCTTAACTAAGCTCCCTCTTGAAACCTTGTAAGCCAGTCACTTCGTGCCTTTATTGCCCCCTCATTTTAGATAGCCAATGTCTAAGTTGCTCATCCCAATTTGGGCACTTTTGAAGTTAATTCATACTTACATTGAAAAGCTTACTGCTCTAGTCACTAACCAAGAAATACCCACAGAACAGTCCTTTGTTAGCCTATCCAAAGGTTATACCATGATTTTTGTAGTCACCATCTGCAGGGCCAGTGGAAAAGGGAACGTTAATTTGGCTTGACTTTCAGTGTGTTTAAAAAAAAAGCAAAAACTGCTGTTAAGAGATTGTTTCTCAATTTAGATTTGTGAGTGTCTTGGGACCCAGAAGTAGTGCAGGTGAATGTGGAGTTCCAATCATCATTCCTAAGAAACCAATGTATTTTCATCCCATGATGATGTACAAATATGCCATGCATTATTATCCACTTCTTACATGTTTAGTGGATTAAAATTTTTTCTGGCAAGAATAGCATTTACTTAATTAATTTCCAGTGTTTTACTTATTGGGTTAACACACCGAACTGCAAAGTCAGTTTGAACTGCCTGGTCAGTGGTTCAAACTCACCAGCTGCTTCTTGGAAACCCTGTACAGGGTCTCTATGAGTTGGAACCAAACCCACCTTACTTAACAACAACAACAATTGTGGTTTCGATGTAATGGAGTTGTAAAAACCATCGTTTTGCAAAATTTAACTACTGTACCATCAACATTTGTTAATTTAAGTAAAGTTTACTCCCAATAATACTGCTGCAATTTTTAAAGTCCATAGAACCTTACAGGTTAAGATACTACCAGAATACCTGTTAATATGTAATTTCTTTGTTGGAAATAAATCATTAAATTCTGTCATGGTGAGAACGGAGTTCCCTTTAGAAGTGTTGTTGTGGGGTAAAATACAGAAACATGAGCCCTGCAGTTGAGAACACCTGAGCAACATGAGTTGGCATGCAGGGCGGACTCATTACCTAAAGCTCAGCTTTCAGAGACTCTTGAGCTGTGGCTATTCAGTCGGTTAAGAGGAGGAAGTCAAGAGTCCTGCAGCACGTGAATGAAATACACTGCTTATTTTTTTTTAGCCAGTTATCATGGAAAAATTGAAGCATGCACACAAGTAGAGAGGCTCATATAATGAACCAAAAGTCTAAGAATTTACTTTTAATCTAATGTTTTCAACCTGGTATGAAGAACAAAGTTACTAATATAAGAAGTCCTTATAAACATGGTGGGTTTCATGGTGGAACAAGTGGATCTAAAACCTACAACAAGGGTATCATAAATACAATTTTATTTATGATATGATATAAATAAATATTTATGATATAAATACAATTTTATTTATGATATGAAACAATAATAACAGTATGCTTTCCAATTAAATTCTGATATGTATAATTCAATGACACAGATTATATTCTTTAAATTGTGCAGTCGTCGTCACTATCTTTTTCCAGTGTATTTAACCATTAACAGAAAATTAGTACTCCCTAAGTAATAATTCTCCCCCCCCCCTTTGATTTTGGTAAGTGCCGTCAAGTCAGTTCTGACTTGTAGTGACCCTGTATAGGGTTTCTGAGGTGTGACTGGTGAGTTTGAACCACCGACCTTACGGTCTAGTGTTTATCCAACAGTGTCACACCAGAACTCCATTCATACCCTTAAGTCTCTATATATTTACTTATTTCATATAAGTGAGAGCATACCATATTTATTCTCTTGTAACTGACTTGTTTCATTCAGCGTATTGACAAATGCTACTTTTTACAACAACAAAAAAAAACTTTCTAAATTTGACAGTGACATATTTTCTTGTCGTCACATTTATTTGTTAGAGCTCAGGGCAGGCTTCTGGCAATGGATCTAGGCATCTGACTTATACCTGCTACTGTTCTAAGTCTTGTAAATGAAGTTGCTAGTAATGAACGCAGAAGAAGCAGGTGTTCCAAAAGGAATGGTCTCCAGTGGCCCGGGGATGGTGTCAGACCAGGACCATGCTTGATTCCTAGTCTTTTAACAATGCCAGTAACCGGCTGCATCCAACAGCAGGTTGGGGTGCAGGTAGGAACTTTGTGTGCTCGTCCCCACCCGGAATTTCCTCTCATGTTTCAGGCTCTCAGTTACACCGGTAGCAGGGACTTGCTCCTGGGGACAAAGGCTGTGCATTCCTGTGAGGGCATGACACCTTTTTTTATTTTTTGGAGGAATTTTGATCTGACATGGAAAGCCCTAAAACCCCCCAGGGCCTTCCAAAAATAGATGGAATTAGTCACTAATGACATTTACAAGGTTTTTTCCCCTCCCCTTTTCTCAGGAATGGCAAAAGTTTTTCTTCTATCTACTTAGTAAATTTACCTCCCTAGAGGATTTTCACCTTATGAAAGAGGAAAAAAAAAAAAAAAAAGACATGATTAAATTCTATACCGTATTTACTGGAATTTATTGAAAACAAAATTAAATTGCCTTAGCTAATTTGTTGCTAATAGAGCATAAATGGAAGCCATTAATAATATATATTAAAAAAAGAATTGGGGTAAATTAGTGAAGAGGTGAAAGAGGCCAATCCTTTGAAGTAGTAACCCTGGGATTCTTCAGTCTTCATTTGGATGATGGGAGGGGTGGTGTGCCGTGGAATCGGTTCCGACTCATAGTGACCATGTCCAAGGTTTCTGAGGCTGTAAATCTTGACGGGAGCAGAAAGCCTCATCTTTCTCCTGCGGAACAGCTGGTAGTTTCAAACTGCTGACCTTGAGGTTGGCAGTCTGACTCATAACCACTACAGATAGTGAGTTTTCTGTACAGTAGAAATGAAAGGCATGTTTATAGATAAAACTTCAAAATTCTTTTGTAACCACATTGGTAAGAGTCCAGGATTCACACCTGCTTTATGGACTGACTGTAAACACATGCGTTTGGAATAGAGATGTATTAATTGAGAAAGAAATCCAATGAGACAATGCCTGTAACCAAGAGTACAATTGGAGTCCTGGTGTTTTGCTGTAGGATAAGCACTGGACTGCTACCCTTAAGATTTGGCATTCAAACCCACCAGCAGCTCCTCCAAAGCCTTCTGCAGTGAAGGCACTTGAACAACAAGAGCAAGGGAAGTCCAGGCTGCCATTAGTTGGTCCATTTGCTCTCCAGATCATTCATTCATTCCTCCCACCAGGTTGGCTTTCTGGAATGCTCTCCCTCCCATCATTCCCATCTGGAATGCTCCCCCTCCCTTTCCTACTCTCCCTTCAGATCTTAGTCAAACTTCACTTCCTCAGAGAAGCCCTCCCAGCCTCTTCCCTGCAGACATGGGCCAGATTCTTACAAATCTTACTGTGGTGTATAATAAATATTTGTTGAGTGAATGAGCAACCTAATCCGCTCATCCACACATTCTTTTCTTTGTTCCTTCACTAAACAAGAATTTCCTAAATTCTTGCTTAGGCTGCCATGTGAGGACCTGTAATAAAAATAGCACCAGCCATCCCTCTCCAAAGTTCTCGCTAAGTGTGTTTGAGTTGCTTCTGACTCCTAGCAATCCTGTCTAGGGATCGTGTCTAGTGATCCTGTCTAGTGGCCCATGAAGTCCAGTGCTTATCCTATAGCACTACACCAGGACTCTACTCTTACTTGTTGTTGTTGTTAAGTGCTGTTGAATCAGTTCTGACCCATGGCAACACTGTGTAGGGTTTCCAATGAGACACTGGTGAGCTTGAACCTGTGGTCTGTGGTTCAAACTGACCTTGCAGTCCAGCGCATTCACCCACAGCACCACACCACCAGGACTCCCTTGGTATGGGTTTAATAATTCATCACAATGGCCACACCATTCTCACAGTTAA
Organism: Chrysochloris asiatica; assembly: GCF_000296735.1. Classification (NCBI taxonomy): domain Eukaryota; kingdom Metazoa; phylum Chordata; class Mammalia; order Afrosoricida; family Chrysochloridae; genus Chrysochloris; species Chrysochloris asiatica. Next base: position 30,592,240 of record NW_006408524.1, read on the forward strand.
GGGGTTATTAAGGAAGTTGTTATTGTTAAGTGCCTGCCTTGGAGTTCGTTTGACTCATAGCAACCCTGTCTAGGATGTCAGAGGAGTGACTGGTGGATTTGAACTGCTGATCTTGTGGTTCAAACTGACCTTTTGGTCCAGTGCTTATCCTACAGAGCCATTCAGAAATGCCCAGAGCACAATTCTTTGTCAGGACAGCCTCTTCCCAGCCATGCCTGCAGGCCAGCCTGTCAGCCACAGGCCCTTTGGGCTCTGCCCTGCTCTAGCAGCATCACAAAGCTCTTTTAGACCTGCTAATAAATGCCTTAGATACTTAACTGAGCTATAAGCCTCAGCCCAAAGGCACTCAACTCTAGCTCTATGGGTCAGCAAACTTGTTGTTGTTGTTAGGTGCCATCGAGTCAGTACTGATTCATAGCAACCCTATGCACAGCAGAATGAAACACTGCCTGATCCTGGGCCAACCTCACTACTATTGCCATGCTTGACTCCATTGATGCAGCCACTTGGCCAATCCATCTTGCTGGGAGTCTTCCTCTTTTTCTCTGATCCTCCACCTTACCAAATGATATCCTTCTCCAGCAACATGTCCCTCCTGACAATATGTCCAAAGTATGAGAGATGAAGTTTGGCCATCTTGGCCTCCAAGGAGCACTCTGGCTGCACTTCTTCCAAAATGGATCTATTGGTTCTTTTGGCAGCCCATAGTACTTTCAATATTCTCCTCCAACACCATAACAGTATGACACACTGATAGACGAGTGGTGGCAGCAAACTTAACACCCCCATTACATTCCTGGAGGCACAAGCAAGCCCCGGTCCTAAGTCACTTAGCTTTCCTTGCTCCCTGGGCTGGGAAGTCCACTACTCTGTCTTGTGTTCTGTTGCTTCCATTCCTCTGCCACTCCTCTTGTGTCCCAGCTTTCTGTCCCTGGATCAAGAAGTTTCAATGTGCAGGGACCGTGGGGTCTAAAGGACATGCTCCACTCCTGGCTCTTCCTCCTCCTCCTGCTTCTGAGATGGCTCGTTTTACCATAGAGCCCCAAGCTTCTGCCATCACAATCCTGCTAACAATTACTCACAACTGAATCATATAATCCTATCAGCATCTTCCCCTACCCTCTCTTACCCCAACCCATCAAGATATAAAAAGTTGCTGAGTGGGAGTTAAAAAGACTGGGGTTATAAGAGCCACGTGAAGTAATTCATTGCACTCCAGAACCCACTTTCTTCAAAGGGGAGCGGGAGCGTGAGGTGGGTTTCAGCTTGAGTCTAGAGATGGAAGTTTCCGGAACTAAACAGAAAAGATCTGGAGATCAGAAGTGTAAACTAAGTTTACACTTGTGCCAAGATCATGTGACTCTTAAAATATGAAGTATCCTTTTACTGGTAAGGAAGCGGAGGCTCAGAGAGATTAAATGACTTACTTTGAGGTCACAGAACTGATGTACTAGGTTTCCTTTGAACTGATTAAATATAGTTATGGATTGAATTGTAGGTACTTAGAGTGTGTTTTGGTGCTTTGGATTTGAAGAGGGCAAGTTATTTTCAGAGAAATGAAAGGTTCAGAGTGTGGATTCCAGAGGAAAGATCTAGAAGGAAGAGAACCCTTTAGAATCTCAGGACTTTACTGCTTTGGGATATTGGTGGTAGAGTGGGTACTAGCAACTCCACAGGAAAGGCATTCTGCAACAGGGCTATTCCTTTAGCAATTCATTTAAACATTGCTGACTTTTACCAAAAAGCACTTCTTTTTTTTCCTTATGGCACTATCAAAACTTCTCAGTTCCTGAACACTTAGTCTATTTAGTTTCATTGTTCTATTTAATAGGGCATGAGCAATACTGACTGTACCTCAGACTCATAGGGTTTTAGCAGGTACTGCCTTACAAAGCCCTAGAACTCCTATGAGGAAACTGGAGCCTAGAGATATTGTTAGTTTGCCCAAGAATCGTGAAGTAGGTAAATGGAGGAGCAAGGGCTTGGACATAGGTCCTGACTCCAGCCCTATATCGACCTGTAGACCACAAGGAGTTCTGTGAAAGGTAGTGTTTCTCCAGTAGGCAGGAGGCAGACAGTGAAGTGTGATGGGTTTTGAAGGAATCTATGTTTAATTTCTAATACTCGTTCCATGTACTGTCCTTCTCAGAGGTATGTTTTACTTACCTGGAACTTTCCTTCTTAACCATATGCTGTAGCAAAACTGATAGAGGTGAGCAACAACCTTAAGAAACAGTCATTCAGCTAACCCTTATAATAATGATGTAAGGTGGTTGTTAAGTTCTGTTGAATCAGTTCTGACTCATAGTGACCCTGTATAGGGTTTCCAAGGAGCAGCTGGTGAGTTTGAACCGCTGACCTTGTGGCTCAAACTGACCTTGCTGTCAAGTATTTATCCTACAGTGCCACAAAAGCACCACAGAAACTAATTACTCCCATTTAAGATATGGAAACCGAGATAAAGAGATATAAAGAATCAAGGACTGGCCTTGGGTGTAGTGTCTGAGTTTTGCTTAACCACTATACCATTGTTGTTGTTTTTAAGTGCCTTCAGGTTGGTTTCAACTCAGACCAAGTTTATGAGTTTAGAGTTTCCAAGGAGAGGTTTGTGAGCTTGAACTGCCGACCTTGTGGTTCAAACCAACGTTGCAGTCCACCGCATTAACACACAGTGCCACACCAGGACTTCATGTGGATTTTTAATCTATAACATGAGTTTCACTTAAGCCATTTGAGTACAAGGGAAAGGTCTGAATATTGCATCCTGGGAAATATTCTAAAAATTCTGATGTTCAAAAAAAATGGATTGTGTTTCTTAATAGGTGATCCATATGCACAGTACAACATTCAAAACTACTTAAGAGTTTATAAAAAATGTAAGTCTTCTTACCCTCCTTCCTCTCTCCAGTGGCATATGTTAAAAATGGTGTTTGGAGATTGACTGTCTCATTTGTACTTGAAGTAGAAAGAAACTGTGTATCAGGGGTCCCAGCTGGAGCCCCAACAGTGTCTTCTATTAGCACAGAGTCACTTCTGGGCTGTCTGGCAAACTGGCGAGCCGCCAGCCAGAAGTCTGACTGCAGATGAGTAAGAACACAGAGTGCCTAAGGGAGAAAGAGCTTGGCCCCACAACAAAGCATTTAGTTTAGTAGGGGAGGGTTATTCTGAGAAAGTTGTGGTGGTTTTCTCTACTTTCTTGGCAGACTCTCCCTAACCCCACTTCTGTAGAGTAATTTCTGAGATCTTTGGTTTGAAGGGAGTGAAGCTTTCTTCTTTAGTTCATTCTAGACCACTGGGCAGGGTTGGCAGCTCAGAGTTCCTGGGAATGGTGCTGAGGGCTCATTGGAGTCAGTGCTTGGAGGGAGGTGACAGGACAGTAGGCAGTAAAGGTAAAGTGAAATACTTCCTTTGGCTTTGAGGGCTGCAGGAACCCCAGAAGCCATCTCTCCAGTGGGTTTCAGAGCAAGAGAGGACCAAAGTGGCAGACGCAACTTTACAAAATGACAGCTGCAGCCCTTGTTCCTAAGCACATAAAAAATATAAGAGAAAAATGCTTACTGGTTTTTTGTACAGGACATTCTCTTGTTTATCTTAAGTCTTTGTTCATGCTTTTCTCTTTGCTTGGATTGATGTCCTCTCTTCCCATCTCCTGCCTGATTCCTGCTCATCCTTTAAAATGTAAGCAGCACCTTCCCCGAAGCCCTAGCCCCACCATCTACCCCTGTCTGTGCATATCTCTGTCATTACCTGACTCATAGTAAAATTGTCTGCTAATAGACCAGTCTTCCTTATGAGATCAAGAACTTCTTGGGTTTAAGCAATGTTTTGATCCAACTTGCAGTCCCAGTATGTAGCTTTCACTAATACATTGAGGAAGGGTAAAGTTCCTTAAGGATTCTCTGAAATAGGCCAGGTGGGGTGCTGTGGGTTAATGTGCTGGACTGTAAAGTCAGTTTGAATCTCGAGGCTGGCATTTCGAAGTCATCACCTGCTCCTCAGAAACCCTATACAGGGTCGCTATGGGTCGGAACTGACTTGAGGGCACTTAACAACAACAACAACGACCATTCATTCTGGCAAAAGATTGCTCTGTGGTGATTAATAGTTGTGTAGCTTGACAGACTTCATAAAATAATGATAGAGATGAACCTATGGAGAATTTTGCCTTGTGGTTGAGATTAGGGCTCAAATATCTACTAAACACTAGGTTATCTAATTTGTTGTTGTGTTAAGTGCCATTGTGTTAGTTCCATGGCTTATAGTGACCCCATGGGCAACAAAACAAAACACTGCCTAGTCTTGTTGTGTTTGAACCCATTGTTTTTGCCACTGTGTCAATCCTTCTCAATGGGGGTCTTCCTCTTTTTCACTGACACTCTATTTTATCAAGTATGATATCCTTCTCTGGGGACAGATCTTGCCTGATTAGATGTCTGTAGTATGAGAGAGGAAGTCTCACTATCCTGACTTCTAAGCAGCATGCTGGCTGCTCTTTTCCCAACACAAATCTGTTTGTTCTTCTGGCAGTCCTAGATACCTTTAATATTCTTCTCCGACAAAATGACTCAAATACATTCATTCTTCTTGGGTATTCCTTATTCATTGTCCAAGAATCTTGATTTAGTAGTGAGCATATCTGGAACAGATTGCATTGGAAAATGAGCTGCTTCAGCATCTCAGCACATATCAATTAGTACTGACTGTGTTGCTCAAGTTTGGATTACTTAAACAAACAAAAACAAATGAGAAATTTCATCCTATTTCTCTGAGGGAAATGTGAGTGTATGCTGAAACAGCCTGAAGAGTCCCTATTATTATTTTTCCCCTCTTGCTATTTTACTCATTGCCAATGCCTTTTTCTATTTCATGCTTGAAATAATTTGATGGCAAGATTAGGATATAGAGAGCAGGCCAATGTGGAGAGTATAAGTTAATGCCATTGGTTTGTATGTGACAGAGGAGTAGTAGACCAGAATTGGCATACATTGGAATATCAGCCTTTCTCTATCTTTAGATGATTGTCAGAGAAATTATAAACAAAACAAAACAAAACAAAACTGAATTCTCTGAGTAGGTTCTGCATGGTATGTTATTGTGTGCAGTTGAGTCTATTCCGATTCTTGGTGACACTGTATAGGGTTTCCAAGACTGTACATCTTTTCAGGAGCCCTGGTTTGGCACTGTAGGATAAACACTGGATAGCAAGGTCAGTTTGAACCACAAGGTCGGCAGTTCAAACTTGGCAACTCTACACAGGGTCACTATGAGTTGGAACCAACTCGACGGCACTAAACAAAAATGTAAAAGATAATACACTAGACCTCGGGGTCAGTTTGAGTCACAAGGTCGGCAGTTCAAACCCACCAGCTGCTCCTCAGAAACCTTATACACGGTCGCTATGAGTTGGAACCAACTCGACAGCACTTAACCACCACAACAATGAATTTTTATAGGAGCAGAAAGACTTCTCTTTCTCCTGTGGAGTGGCTAGTGGGTTTGAACTGCTGCCTTTGTGGTTAATAGCCCAACATGTAACCCACTACACAACCACTGCCTCTTCCTCCTTTGCATTTGTTGTTGTTGTTGCTAAGTTGCTAAGAGGAGCAGCTGGTGGGTTTGAACTGCCCACCTTGTGACTCAAGCTGACCCTGAGGTCTAGTGTATTATCTTTTACATTGTTGTTTAGTGCCGTCGAGTTGGTTCTGAATCGTAGTGATCCTGTGTAGAGTTTCCAAGGAGCAGCTGCCAAGTTTGAACCACCGACCTTGTGGTTCAAACTGACCTTGCAATCGAGTGCTTTATTTCAGAATGCCACACCAAGAATCCCCTGCTTTGTATACTTCCAACTAAATAAAGAAAACTTGTGTTTAAATACTGCAAGTCTATATGTTCTGGTGCAAGCTGATGGCTTTACACTGTATAAAATGGTTATTTCCCCCTTACGGGGCAAAGGGACAAGAATGGGAGGGAGGGGTAGGTGGGGGAATCAATGTGTAGGTCAAACATGTGAATTTTGAAGTATAATCTTAATCATCACTTTCATTTCTGTCTTCTAGGGAAATCTGACACAGCTAGAAAGTAATGGAAAACACTAAGGGTTGCATCAGTTCTTAAAGAGGAACTGTTGACAGCATGGGGATGAAAGTTATCTTAAGGAAAGTGGGGGGTGGGGGTGGTTTAACAACTCGTTATTAAAGGTAGCAATCTTTTTGGGGAAAGCTAACAAGATCCTGGTATGGTGCTGTGGGTTAATGCAACAGACAGCAAAGCCATTTGAATTGCAAGATTGGCAGTTCAAGCTCACCAGCTGCTCCTTGGAAACCCTATACAGGGTCGCTATGGCTCAGAATTGACTCAACAGCACTTAACATCAACAGCAAGACAAGAGTTCCAGAGGCCAACATTGACCCCACATGAAAATGGACGTATTATGATGCTATTCTTCTTCATTCAGCACAAATCTGCAAGAGTGGACTGTAAATATATTTTCATATATGTTGTTATTGTTAGGTGCCGTCGAGTTGGTACCAACTCAGAGCGACCTTATGCACAACAGAATGAAACACTGCCCGATCCTGGGCCAACTTCACTGCTGTTGCCATGTTTGAGTCCATCGATGCTGCCACTTGGCCAATCCATCTCACTGGGGGGTCTTCTTCTTTTTCTCTGACCCTTCACCTTACCAAACATGATATCCTTCTCCAGTGACTGGTCCCTCCTGACAATATGTCCGAAGTACATGAGATCTTGGCCTCCAAGGAGCACTCTGGCTGCACATCTTCTAAAACGGATCTATTAGTTCTTTTGGCAGCCCATGGCACTGTCAGTATTCTCCAACACCATAACTCAAAAGGATCAAGTCTTCTATAGTTTCCCTTATTTACTGTCCAGCTTT
>NW_006408524.1:30619672-30622004 GCF_000296735.1 Chrysochloris asiatica
TTTTATGAATTCCTTCTCAGGCATTTCAAAAGCCTGCCCATCTTCTAGTATGGGGTGTAGGTCTACTTCCAGCTCATTTGTCTCAGTCACTTTGTCTGGTTTCTGGACATGTGCTTATATGGTCATCTGTTTCTGTTTTTTGAGCATATTTCAGGTGTTAGCTGTGGCCTTAATACTTAGATGGGTATGTATTTTGGTGTTTTTTATGCTTTCTGATTGCCTCCAGGTAGATGTGATCAGGAGATGGGCGTCCCTTTTCACTCTTTTTCCTGAGAAATTTAAAGATGCCATTGTTGGTCATTGTGATGTAACTCAGGATTTAAGTTTCAGCCTATTTCCTTTTTAGTCTTCCTGTCCCACTCTACAATCCCCATTCAGGCATTTTCTCTAGTGATAAGTAATTCAGGGCCGGCTGTGTCCATTTTGCACTGCTGTTTGATTTAAAGTGGAAATTGTCTCTTTAAATTTTGAGGAGATCTGTGTGCATGCATAGTAGAACCTTCCAGGGGTGGGGTTGGGGTTGGGGTGTCTACTTGCTCAGGCACCCCCTCTAGTCACCAGAATGGAGGTACACAGACAGCGAAAGACCAATAACAGATAAAAAAAAATAGAGTGTCCACACCTTTATCTCCACGGTTCTGTCAGGCGACCTTGGCTGCTCTGATCCTTCCCTGTTTGGTCTCACCCAAGATGGTGGCTCTGGGAGCAGCTGAGCATCTTGGATTAGAAAGCAATGGATTTCTTGCTTCTGCTGCAAATTCCCCTAGCCTTCCAACCTTCTGAATAGTCCTTTATATGTGTTTCAGAGTTCTGGCACCATCCCCTGATCCTGCTTGGTCCGGTATTCTGTGTTGTTGCTGATGAAGCTCCTTAATGCATGTCTACCTAATCTGCCATCTTGTTTGTTCTCCCCCTGGCTTATTTCTTGTGGATATTTACCAAGTAGAAGGATTGCTGGGACATAAGGCATTTGTGTTTTCCAGTTTTCTCGAGAATCATCATACTGCTTTCTATAGTGGGTGAACAATTTTATGGAGTCCTGGTGTAGCACTGTGGGTTAATCTGCTTGATGGCAAAGTCAGTTTGAACCACAAGGTCAGCATTTTAAGCACACCAGCCTTTCCTTGGAAACCCTATGCAGGGTCACTACGGGTCGTTGGCACTTAACAACAACAAACCAGCAAGGTAAGAGGGTCTCAGTCTCTCTTAAAACTCCCTTCTGAGTGACAAGACACACTCTTGCCAGCATTTGCTGTTTTCTGTTTTTACAAAGTTTGCTATTAATACTGGTGTGACGTGATATTTCATTATTTTGATTTGTATCTCTCTAATGGCTAATGATTTTGAACATGTTTTCATATGTTTGCTGGCTGTCTGAATGTCTTCCTTGGTGAAGTATCTGCTCGTGTACTGTGCTCATTTGTTAATTGGGTTGTTTGTTTTTCTTGTAGAGGTGATGTAGTTTCCTATAAGTTTTAGAGATTACTCCTTTGTCTGATGTCGTTGCAAATTTTTTTTTTCCCAGTTTGGGACTTCTGTCTCACTCTTTTGGTGAATATTTTGGTGCATATCAATGTCTAATTTTTTAGGAGATCCCATTCATATAGTTTGTCTTCTACTGTTTGTGAGTTTTTTGTAATGTTTGCATGCCATGTATTAGAGCCCCTACATTTGTCCCCAGTTTTTCAGTGATGATTTTTACAGTTCTAAGCTTTACATTTAGGTCTTTAATCCATGTTGAGTTTGTTTTTGTATGTGGTATGAGATATTGGTCTTGTTTCATTCTTTTGCAATGGATTTCCAGTTTTGTTGTAGAGACTATCTCTTCCCCATTTAATGTGTTTTGGCCCTTTGTCAAACATCAGTTGACTGTGTGTGGATGGATTTACTTCTAGGTTCTTAGTTCTGTACCATTCATGTATGTATCTTTCATTGTACCAGTAAACTTTTTTTTGACCACTGTGGCTCTGTAGTAAATTTTGAGATCAGGGAGTGAGAAGCCTTCAACTTTGTTCTTCTTAAGCAGTGCTTTGCTTATCTAAAGTATCTTTCCTTTCCATGTAAAATTTCTGATTATTTTTTCCATCTCTTTAAAGAATGATGTTGGAATCTGGATTAGGATTGCATTATATCTATAGATTGCTTTGGGTAGCATTGACATCTTCACAATTTAATATTTCAGGTTAAGTGTTCCTATCTGTGAACATTGTATATTCTTCCATTTTTTTGTAAATCTCTTTTGGTTTCTTGTAGAAGTATTTTGTAGTTTTCTTTGGATAGGTCTTTTGTTTCTATGGTTAGATTTATTCTTAAGCACTTCATCTTTTGTGTG
>NW_006408524.1:30622909-30648123 GCF_000296735.1 Chrysochloris asiatica
AGATCTGTTCAAGTTTTCTAGTTAACTCTGTATTTGTTTAGGTAGATTGTGTTTGTCTAAAAAAATATCCATCACTTTTAGATTTTCAAATTTAATGCAGTACAAGTTTTCTGTTATTATCCTTTTTATTTCCATTGGTTCTGTTGTGATATCATTCATATAATTTCTTATGTGTGTATTTGTATCTCTCCTTCTTTTCTTTTGTATTTACCATTGGCTTGTCAATTTTATTAATCCTTTCAAAGAGCCAACTTGTTTTGTTGATTCTTTTATTTTTATTTTCGGGTTAATTTATTTCTGTTCTAATCTTTATTGTTTCTTCTGGTGAATATACGTTTGCTTTGGTGGTCTTTTTCTAATTGTTGGAGATGATGTGCTAATGTGTTGATTTTTGTTTCTTCTTTTTGGATGTGTGTGTTTATTGCTATACATTGCCCTCTAAGCACTGCTTTTACTGTGTCCTAAAGGTTTTGATATGCTGTATTTTTATTATTTGCTTTAAAGAATTATTTTTACTTTGTTTTTCATTTGTTATATATCCAGTAACTTTTAAGCAGGATGTTATTTAGTTTCCATGTATTTGATTTTTTTTCTCATTATCTTCCTATTGTTGATTTTAATTTTATAGCATTGTGATCTGAGAAGATGATTTTTAGTATTTTGATATTTTAAAATGTATTGAGACTTGCTTTGTGATCTAACATATGATCTATACTGGAAAATGCTGTAAGTATCCTGGAAAAGAATGTGTGTTGTGCTGTTGTTGGCTTGAGTGCTTTGTATAAACCTATTAGGTCAAGTTGATTAATTATTTAGTTCCTCTGTGTCTTTGTTGAATTTCTTCCTGGTTGTTCTGTCCTTTTTTGAAAGTGCTGTATTAAATCTCTTATTATTATTGTAGAGTTGTCTGTTTCTTTCTTCAATTCTCTTAGAGTTTGATCTCTGTATTTTGAGGCTCTTTCATTGGTAGCATGGATATTTATTATGGTTATGTCCTTTTGTTCTATTGACCTTTTAATCATGAGAAAATGTTCTTCTTTGTCTCTTATGCTGTTTTTTGCCTTAAAGTCTATTGTTCTATTGTATCAGAAATTAATATTGCCATTTTTGTTGCCATTAGCTTGATATATATTTTCCATCCTTTAATTTTTAATCTATATTTGTCTTTGTGTGTAAGGTGTGTCTCTTGTAGACAGCATATTGAAGGATCCTGTTTTCTTATCCATTCTTCTGCTCTCTTTCTCTTGACTGGTGCATTTAATCCATTGACATTCATTGTAATTATTGATAGGTATGAATTGATTGCAGTCATTTTGCTGTGTGTATTTTGTGATGTTGTTGGCTTCCTTGTTCCACATGTTTTCTGTGCTGAGTTGATTTTTTTAATGTGCATTGTCTTTTCAATTTCTTCATTGTTTTAATGTTTATCAAATCTTCATGGATTTTTCCTTTTCTTGATTTGATGTGAAGTTGTATTAAGTTTCTTTACGGTTGTTGTTGTTAAGTGCCATCGAGTCATTTCCAACTCATAGCGATCCTGTATAAGGTTTATGAGGAGTGGTTGGTGAGTTTGCGGTTCAAACTGACCTTGCAGTCCAGTGTTTATCCAACAGCGCCATACCAGTAGTCCTTGAGGTTACTATAATTAGTTTATTCACCATTTAAAACTGTTGGCTTTATCTTGAAATCTACTCTGTCTTATTTCTTTGTGTGAACGGAGATTTTCTGATGCTTTCAAGACATTGTGATGTTATATTGAGTTTATGGTTGTATCTTGGTATAGTCTTAGGTACTCACCAACTGCCTCTTGGGGGGTGTGATCAGGAGATGAGTTTGAATACTGTTCTCTGTTCGCTGGTTGTGCAGTTCAGTTCAGGGTAGATTTAGCTGATGTTGGTTTCTGTCATTGATCCAGTGTACAACTGTTTTGAGAGTTCAATTGTAGAGGGTATGGATGTGGCTGGACTGTATGGTTGCAGTTGCTGTCTCTTGTTGGGTGAAGCAAGAAGAAAACGCACACACAAACAAACAAACAAACCAGCAAACAGCAGCAAGAAAAGAGAGAAAATAGTAACAAAGAAAAAAACAAAAACAAAAATTGGCAGTACGTTTCTCTCCACAAATAAGCTACATGCCTTTGCTTCACCTAGTGGTCTCTTATCTTCAAAGCTGCCTGAGAGAGTTTAAGGTGGCCACTAGATCATTAGTCTTTCTTTCTTTCTCTACCCCATGTGTTTGTTCAGGGCTTCTCCTAGTGAAAGTTAGACCAGGGCTGGCCAAAGTTCAGAATTCTAGAATATGATCTGTATTTGTCTCTTTAGGTTTTCTGTACCTTTGTTTGTAGAGGGTCCATACAGCCTTGCTGCCTACTCCACCATCTTGCTCTGTTGCCTGATCCATGAGCTTTTCATTGGTAATTTTCAGAAGCAGATTCCCAAGTCTTTCTTCTCAGTCTTAATCTGGAAGTTCCTCCAAAGCCTATTCACTATGAGCAACCATGTTGATATTTGAAATATTGGTGGCATTGTTTTTAGCATCATAGCAGCACGTAACCCACCTCAGTTTGACAAACTGTTGAGTGATGGCTAATGTCTCTAAGAGGTAAGTAAATGGTGGTGATGGGGACAGTGTGGGAAGTAGAAAATTCATATGATCTTGGTAAATCACTTCATTTCTCTGCAGTTTTCCATCCCCACCATTGAGTTTCTTGGATGAGACCATGACTTGGCACTTCATAGATCTGATGTCCTAAAATTTTCATCTTTTTTGGGGAAATACCAATTCAAAGAGTCAGAAGCCGCAGCCGCAGCTGCCCTGCTGTCCCTGTGGTCTGATCCATTCTCCTTCTTCAGTTCCCAGTGAGCTTTTTCCCCCATGACTTTTTGGAATTGGGAAAATGACTGACTCAATCAGCTGCCAGTCTTGGGTCAAGCTCCAAGAAGAGCTAATGGTCAACGTTTGTGAGACCCAGACATGAAGATTGCTTTTATGTTCTTTCTTTACTTCCAGGAAAGAGAGCAGGGGAGAGAGAAAGGAAAAATTTCCAGCAACAGATGTTTATAGTTAGAAATCAGTTTTTCTCATCCATAGCTGTGCATTAGTGTCACCTGTAGTACTTTAAAAACCACTGATGGCCAAGGACCACCTTGTGGTTGTGATTCTGACTCACAGTGACACTATACGACTGTCCCCTAGGTTTTCCTAGACTGTAAATCTTTACAGGAGCAGATCATCAGGAATTTTACTTCCTGGAGTGACTGTGGGTTTGAACTGACCTCTCGGTTAGCAGCTGAGTGTGTAACCATTATACACCCAGAGTAACTAGAGTTTCTGATTTAATTCATGTGGGGTAGGACTTAGACTAATGTGCTTTTATTTTAGTATTTTGAAGTTCCCCAGGTGATGCTGTTGTGCATCCAGGGATGAAAACTGACTTAGTACTTAGACTCGGTGTGTCCCTTCTTTCATCATAACCGTGGGCAGGCAATTTGCCCTGAGTCATAAACTAATCATAAGAAGTCTGTGGTGACTATGGAAGGAACCCTGATGGTGCAGTGGTTAAAGCAAATGGCTGCTAATTCAAAGATTACGCCATTGAAGAAAGATGTGTCTGTTTGCTTCCATTAAGATTTATGACCTTGGAAACCCTGGGGAGCAGTTCGACTCTGTCCTGTAGGTTTACTCTGTGTCAGCATTGACTCAACAACAGTGGGCTTGGTTTGGGATGGATATGGTGGTGGTGGTTGTGTGCTGTCAAGTCTGTTCCTACTCATAGCGACTGTGTGTAGGGTTTTCGAGGCTGTAAATCTTTATGGGAACAGAAAGCCTCATCTTTGTCCTGCAGAGTGATTGATAGATTTGAATTGCTGACCTTATGGTTAGCAGCTCAACTTGTAACCCACTACATTACCAGGGCTCCTTTGGGATGGATGTTGGTAGATATTATTTAAAGACCAATTTGATCTGGATGGTGGAGATGGTGGTAATGTGTCGTGGAGTCAATTCCGACTCATAGTGACCCTCTACAGGGTTTCTGAGGCTGTAAATCTTTACAGAAGCAGAAAGACTCATCTTTCTCCCATGGAACAGCTGGTAGTTTCAAATTGCTGACCCTGAGGTTAAGAGCCAGATTCATAACCACTATGCTACCAGAGCTCCTATTGATCTGGATAGATCTGTTAAATTAACCTTATGCTAAAAGGTGGTATGTCCCCAGGCTCCCACAGTGTTTCAACCTCTGTAGTATTAGGTGACTGATGGCTTTGGTGGGCAACTCCAAATCAGGACAGCAGTTCTCAGGCAGCAAGGCCTATGAGCTGGTATTCCAGGGACCCAGCAATGTTAACCTTAACATACATGATTTTAGGACTACGTTAGCTCAGAATGAGCTCCCTGAATAACAGAGACTGTGTTTGTCTCAATTTTCCAGATAGTGGACAAATGTGGTGGCAACATTCTCATATACTTCTTGCTTAGGAATGAAATTTAAAGCCTGGTATCACAGGCCCTAACATTGTACTCCACACTGGGGAGTGGTATTCTCTATTTTATTTCTCTCATGTTTCAACCAGGACCAGTTGATAGCTCCCACATCTACAGTTCTCTTCCAATTTTGATTCCTTACCTGTTGAAAACCTCCACCGAATATCTCATGTTGTAGTTAAGTGCCATTGAGTTGGTTCCACATCATGTTATTGTGGTTAGGTGCCCTTGAGTTGGTACCAACTCATAATGACCCTATGCACAACAGAGCAAAACACTGTGCTGTCCTCACAATCACTGCTATGTTTGAACCCACTGTTGCTGTCACTGTGCCAGTCCATCTCACTGGGGGTCCTCCTCTTTTTCTCCAACGTTCCAATTTACCAAACATGATATTCTTCTCCAGGGACTGGCCACTCCTGACAATATGTCTAAAGTATGAGACTAAGTCTGGCCATCCTGGCTCAAAGGAGCATTCTGGCTGTACTTCTAACACAGACTGGTTTGCTCTTTTGGCAGCCCCTGATACTTTAAATATTTTCCTCTAACTCCATGGCTCAAAAGCATCAATTCTTCTATGGTCTTCCTTATTCACTGTCCAACTTTCGCATGCATATGAGGTTATCAAAAATATCATAGCTTGGGTCAGGCACACCTTAGTCCTCACACTGACATCTTTGTTCTTGAACACTTTAAAGAGGTCTTGTGCAGCATATTTGTCTAATGCAACATGCCATTTGATTTCTTAACTGCTGCCTACGTGAGTGTTGATGGTTTGTCAGAGCAAAATGAAGTCTTTGACAATGCCAATCTTTCCTCCATTTATATGGATGTTTATTGATTCAGAGGTGCAAGCTATACCGAAGACTATGGTCTTTGATCTTCATCAGTAAATATTCTGAGTCCTCTTTGCTTTCAGCCAGCAAGGTTGTATCATCTGCATATTGCAGATTGTTAATGAATCTTTCTACAACCATGTCACATTTTTCTTCATATAATCCAGCTTCTCAAATTATTTGCTCAGCTTATAGACTGAATAAGTATGGTGAAAGAATATAACCCTGTCACACACCTTTCCTAATTTTTAACCATTTGATGTTCTCTTGTTCTGTTTGAACAACTGCCTCTTTGTCTATGTACAGATTCCTCATGAGCACAATTAAGTCTTCCGGAATACTCATTCTCCACGATGTTGTCCATAGCTTGTCATGATCCATATAATCAAAAACCTTTGAGTAGTCAATAAAGAACAGGTAAACATCTTTTTGGCATTCTTTGCTTTCAGCCAAGATCTATCTGACATCAGCATTTATATCGCTCATTTCACGTTCTATTCTGAATCTAGCTTGAGCCCCTGGGAGTTCTGTCAATGTATGCTTGCAACTGTTTTTGCATTATCTTTAGAAAAATTTCACTTGCATGTGATATTAATGATATTATCCAATGATTTACACATTCTGATGGGTTACTTACCTCTTTTTGGAATGGACACAAACATGGATTATTCCAGTCAGTTTCCTCCAAATATCTTGGCATATATAAGTGAATGTCTCTAGTGCCGCATCAGTTTGTTGAAAGTTTTCTATTTGTAGTCCATGAATTCCTGGTGCCTTGTTCTTTGCAAATGCCTTCAATGCACTTTCAACTTCTTCCTTAAATATTATTGGCTCTTGATCATATGCTACCTCTTGAAATGGTTGAACATCAACCATTTCCTTTTGGTGCAGTGATTCTGTGTATTCCTTCCATCTTCTTTTGATACTTTCTGCATCAGTCAATAATTTGTCCAATTTAATACAGAGTCTCCTCTGACATAAGGAGCTCTGGTAGTATAGTGGTTACGAATTGGGCTGTGAACCTAAAGATCAGCAGTTTGAAACTACCAGCTGTTGCGTGGGAGAACGATGAGGCTTTCTGCTCTCGTAAAGATTTACAGCCTTGGAAACCCCGTACAGGGTCGCTATGAGTAGGAACTGACTCCACAGCATATCACCATCACCACCACCACTCCTCTGACATACATTTTGCTCTTTTCCTTTTTTCTTGTCTTCTTGATGACCTTTTGCTTTCTTCCTGTATGCTGCTCTTGATACCATCTCAGAACTCTTCTGGTCTTTGGTCTTTAGTGTCTAATGCATCAAATCTGTTCTTTAGATGATCTGTAAATTCGGGTGGGACATGTTCAAGATTATATTTTGTCTCTTGTGCACTACTTTTAAATTTCTGCAGTTTCAGCCTGAACTTGCATATGAGCAACTGATGATCTGTTTCACAGTCTGCCCTTGGCCTTATATGGCTCTTTCCACAGATGTTGTCAATTTGATTTCTGTGTACTCCACCTGGTAAGGTTAATGTATATTGTCATCTTTTATGTTGTTTAAAAATGGTATTTGCAATGAAGAAGTCTTTGGTCTGACAAAATTCTACCATGCAATCTGCAGCATTGTTTCTAACTCCAAGGCTGTATTTCCTAACTACTAGTCTTTTCTCTTGGTTTCTGACTTTTGCATTCCAATTGCCAGTAATTAGCAATGCATGTTGATTGCATGTTTGATCAATTTCAGACTGAAGAAGTTGATAGAATTCTTCAATTGCATCCTCACTGGCTTTAGTGATTGGTGTGTGAATTTGAAAACTAGTGATATAAACTGGTTTTCCTACTAAGTGTATGGACATTATTCTATTGCAGAAAGCATTCTGCTTCAACACAGATCTTAAAATGTTCTTCCTGATGATGAATGCAATACCATTCTTCCTCAATTTTTCATTCCCTGCGTAGTAAACCAGGTGATTTTCAGATTCAAAATGGCCAATACTAGTCCATTTTAGCTCACTAATGCCGAGGATATTGATGTTTATGCATTCCATTTCATTTTTGACAATTTCCAATTTTCCCAGGTTCTTACTTCTTACATTCCATGTTAGGATTATTAATGGATGTTTACAGCTGTTTCTGTTCATTTTGAGTTATGCACCATCAGGAAATGAAGCTCCCAAGGACTTCACTCCATTTGTGTCATCATAGTCAACTCTACTTTGAGGAGGCAGCTCTTCCCCAGTCATATTTTGAGTACCTTCCATTCTGAAAGGCTCATCTTCTGGCACTATGTCTGATAATATTCTGGTGCTTTTCATCATGTAGTATTCAATATTCTGGTGCTGACAATGTTCCACTGCTATTCATAAGGTTTTCAGTGACTAAATATTTGGAAGTAGTCCATCTCTCCTTCTTCCTAGTCTGCCTTCATCTGGAAGCTCATCTGAAACCTATCCACCGTGGGTGATCCTGCTGGTATTTAAAATACCCATGGCATAGCTTCCAAAATCACAGTAACACACAAGCCACCACATTACAACAAACTGACAAATGAGTGATGGTCTGACTCCTAGTGACTCTGAGACCCTGAATAGGGTTTTCAAGGAGCAGCTGGTGCATTTGAACTGCCAACCTTGAGGTTCAAACTGACCTTTAAGTACAGTGCATTATCCTACACTACCATATAAGGCCTCAAAACTCAACATTTTCAAGACTCCTGAAAATGTTCTCTTTATTATTCCCAGCTTGGTGAGCAGCAGCACCACAAACCCCATTACTTGGGCTGACCATATCAGCCTCCACTTATTCTCATCCTTCTTCCTCAGGAGAAATTTGTTGAGCACATACTATGCTCTACCCACTGTTCTAAGGAGCTCTGGCAGTATAGTGGTTATGAGTTATGCTGCTAACTTTAAGGTCAGCAATTCAAAAGTACCAGCTGTTCTACAGGAGAAAGATGAGGATTTTTGCTCCTGTATAGATTCACAGCCTCGGAAACTTTATACAGGGTCACTATGTATGGGAACTGACTTCACAGCACACCATCATCATTACCACCACCGTCACTCACTGTTATGGCCCACTTACCACCAACTGATGACAAGACCTGGTCTCATGAAATGTATAGTAAAATGGAGAGAAAATAGATAGTAAAGGCATAATTAAATTTCAGAACATGAGCAAAATTATGAAGAAAGTAAATCAATGAGAGAGAGAATGATGGGAGAAGCTAGTTTAGAAAATGCAGTCAAAGGAACACTTGGTCAATGAAACAAGCCTTGGAAAGATTGAGGGTTGATTATTCAAGATATAGGAGACAGCAGGTGCCTGCTCTTGAAGTGGGAAGCAGTTTATATTAAAACATGAGAGACTGACTGGTATGTCTGGAGAATAATGAGTCAAGGGGTGGTGAAGGGGGCCCACTTACATTGAACTCTATAGGACACAGTGAAGAGGCAGGATTTAACGGAGTCTGATTTGACTCCTGTAGTATTGACTCACACTGTCCACTGCCATCGAGTTGTTTACAACTCATAGTGACCCTAAAGAGAGTAGAACTGTTTTGGTGGGTTTCCAAGATGGTAAATCTTTGCAGAAGCGGTCTGTCTTATTTTTCTTCCATGGAGCAGCTGGTGGGTTTGAACCACCAACTTTTTGTTTAGCAGCCCAATGCTTAATCTACTGTACCACCAGGGCTCCTTATGATTCACACAGTATCTCTTGTATCCACTCTTTCTTTTTTCTCTGTTCGTCACATTCTTCGTTAATACTCTGACGCCTTTCATGTGGTTGACTGCAATATCTTTCTACCTTTCTCAGACTTTCCTAACTCCTCTTTCACCTCAGACTCCTTGGCTGACTCTTCTCTTTTCCCTACTTACCCCTTAAATTCTTTTTCATCTCTTTCAGGGGTGCTGCCCTAGACCAACATGCCCCAAATTCTGTTTTAGGTCCTAGGAGTAGTGTCTGGTTCATTATCGTTCTTGTATCATGGTTGTTGTTATTAAGTGCTGTCGAGTTGATTCCAATCCATAGCGTCCCTGTATAGGGTTTCCAAGGAGCAGCTGGTGAGTTTGAACCACCGACCTTGCAGTTTAAACGGCTTTGCAATCTGACGCATGAGCCCATAGTGCCACATTAGAATTGACAGAAGGATTGATTTCCTTTTTTTTTAAATTCCTTTTTCATTTATTTGCTCTGTCCCCATTTTAATGTGCATATTTTTACTTGGAGTTATTATTTTGAGTTAATGTGTATACATTTGTTTGGAATTATACTTTGTTTTGGCAAAGTACCACAAACCAGGGGATTTAAAACAACAGAAATTTATTTTCACATATATCAGGAGTTCTAGAATTCTGAATTCAGGTGTCAGGAGAGCCGTACTGTCTCTGAAGCTCTGCGGGATCATTATTTCTTGTTCTGTTTTGTTTTGTCATTTCTGCTAGCTCCCATCAATCCTTGGTGTGTGCCAGCATCACTCCAATCTCTGAGTCTTCCCTCTGCCCCTTTCTGATTCTCTGTCTCCTCTTTATTTAAAGACACTAGTCATGTTGGATTAGGATCCATCTTACACCAGTATGACCGCATATTAATTTCACATCTGTATGATCTCATGTTAATTTTACTAAATACATCTTTAAAGATGCTACTTCCAAATAAGGTTACATTCACAGGTACCGGGGTTAGGGTTTGAGCTTATCTTTTAGGGGAGGCACAATTTAACTCATAACAGATGTGTTCTTACAAAATACATGTTTTAATTTGGGTACATTTATTTTTACATTGTGTAAACAATATTATGTTATATATCTCATTCTTTTTCTTGTGTTTTCTTGAGCACTGTGTTTTAAAGGTCTGCCCATGAGAATATGTGTATTTCTTGTCTGTTGCTTCTAATTACTGCATAGTTTATTCTGTACACATTTAGTCAAGGTAGTGTGATATGTGCTGAATTAAAAACCACCTTAAGTTTAATTAACACAGAAAAGTTTACATCTCAATGATTCAGAATTTTCTATAGGTCTGGAAGTTGTTCAGGGCAGCTCCTGCTGAGCTGTGATTCAAGGACCCCTACCACTTGGGTCTCATAGATACACCACTGGACACATAACGATTTTTCAGCCTTGTTGAGGGCACGAAAGGAAAGTATGGAGAACTCATACCTGTTAGCCTAGAAGTAATACATGTCACTACCACTCACAACCCATTGACCCAAACACTTACATGGCCCACCCGTCTTTGGGAATTGGGAAGTATGGAGAGTCATAGGTAGTCAATGAACCATAAATGCCTGATACAGTGAGAATCCCCCAGACTTCATCTGCATGTTGTCCTCGGGGTGGGTACTCAACTCCCTGCCATCACCAACATACTGCAGAGAATCCATACTATTAGGAATATGCTTGAGAATTTCCCTAGGATGTGGTATTTTATTGAATGGTAGTTCTCAGATATGTCCATTTCTTTCCTCTCTGAACCTGTGAATGTGACCTTATTTGTTAAAAAGGAGTCTTTGCAAATGTCATTAAGTTAAGGAGCTTGATGAGACTATCCTGGATATTCTGGTGGGATCCTAAATCCAATGAAAAACGCCTTTATAAAAAACCGAAGAGGAGAAGACACACATACACACATAATAAAGCATGTGAAGAAAGAGCCAGAATTCCTAGAGCCATCAGAAGTTGGAAGAGATAAAGAAGGATTCTCCTCTAGAACGTTCAGAGAGAGGGCACAGCCCAGCCAACACCTTGATTTTAGACTTCTGGCCTTCAGAGCTGTAAGAGAATAAATTGCTGTTGTTTGAACCCACCAACTTTATGGTAATTTCTTATGGTAGTCCTAGAAAACTAATACAGATGTTTACCCAAAAGAGGTAATAGGTACGTATATCTGCCAGTTTGCTCTCCAGATTGGTCATACCAGTTTATACTTTCTACATCTGTGCCACTTAGCATGATCTAACGTTCTAATTTTTACTAACCTAATGATTTCATTAGGTATTTTCAATAACCTCATATGCATGTGAAAGCTGGACAGTGAAAAAGGAAGACCACTTTTGAGTTATGGTGTTGGAGGAGAATATTGAAAGTGCCATGGGCTTCCAAAAGAACCAATAGATCCATTTTGAAAGAAGTACAGCTAGAGTGCTCCTTGGAGGTCAAGATGGCCAAACTTTATCTCTCATACTTCGGACATATTGTCAGGAGTGACCAGTCTCTGGAGAAGGACATCATGTTTGGTAGGGTGGAGAGTCAGAGAAAAAGAGGAAGACCCCCAAACGAGATGGATTGGCCAAGTGACAGCATTGATGGACTCAAGTGTTGCAACAATAGTGAGGTTGGCCCAGGGTCGGGCAGTGTTTCGTTCTACTGTGCATAAGGTCACTATGAGTCAGTACCGACTTGATGGCACCTAACAACAACAGCCATGACTTCATATGGTAAGCAATGGACTGTAGACCACAAGGTCAGTGGTTCCAGCCCATCAGCCTATCTGTGGGAGAAAGATGAGGCTTTCTGTTCTGCAAAGATTCCAAGCCTTGGAAACCCTTTATAGCAGGAGTGGGGAATGTTTTCTCTGCCAAAATTTGTAACATAATTCACTGGTCATAAAAAATTCTCAACTTAAAAATTAATCTGTTATATTTGGTCACACAATTAACTCAGCCTTAATGTGATGACTGGAACTGTGTTGCCTTGATAGGGCAAGACCAAGTGACATTCCCCATCCTTGCTTTAAAGGTTTGCTATACAGGGCACTAGTGTGGTGCCATTGTGGCACTGTGGGTTAATGAGCTGTACTGCAAAGTTGGTTTGAACTGCAAGGTCATTGGTTCAAACTCACCAGCTGCTCCTCACAAACCCTATACAGGATCTCTATGGGTCCGAACCGACTCAATGGCACTTAACAATAACAACAACAATGTGGCATTGTATGATCAGCACTGGACTGCGAAGCACATGGTCAGAAGTTCAAGCCCACCAGCTGCTCCTCAGAAACCCTAAACAGGGTTGCTGTGAGTCGGAACTGACTCAATGGCACTTAACAACAATAACAAACAGCAATAACAATAATGAGTCCTGATGTGATGCTATAGGATAAGCATCGGACAGTTAACGCAGGTTGTTGGTTCAAACCCACCAGCCTCTCCTTGGGAACACTATACAGGGTCGCTCCTGAGTTTAAACAGCACTTAACAACAAATAGATATAAGAAAGCATCTCACCATTCTTTCAAATTTTTTATTTTCATAATTATTCCTTATTTTGATGACTTCATGGTAGCATTTTTTATTTCCTCTTTCAGAAATTACCTGCTCAGAGCCTTTGCTGATTTTTTCTTTCTTGTTCTTATCGAGCTGTAGAAATTTTGTATATATTGCAATTATTAATCCCTTGTTAGTTTTAGACATTATAAGTATCTTCCCCCATTTTGTTAACTGCCCCTTTACCTTGTCCACAGCCCTTTTCATTGAACACATGTCCTTAATTTGTTTCATTTTCTCTGTGATTATTCTCACGCATGCCAGACTATGACTGCCTTTATTAGAGTTTCTGTCACATTAGATGACATTTCCTTTTTCTTTTTGCTTGCCCTCCAGCTGTTTTGCATTATGTCTTCTGGACCCAGGAAACTACAGTCATGTGTTTAGTACAAGTTGGGGCGGGCAGTGGAAGGTCTCATTTTGAAAGGAAAAACACTGCAACTAATCAGAAACAGTTGGGATTTCTGTATATTTCTTTGTAGTCAGGATGTTTACATGATTGAGCCATGTTATGGGTTGAATTGTGTCCTCCCCAAAATAGGTGTTGCAAATCCTAGCCGCTATGTCTGTGGTGGTGAGTATGGCTGGATTGCTCCTTAGAAGCGAGGATTGGGAGACTGTATCACATACTTTGGACATGGTATCAGGAGAGACCAATCCCTGGAGAAGGACATCATGGTTGGTAAAGTAGAGAGTCACCAACAGAGAGGAAGATCCTCAATGAAATGGATTCACACAGTGGCTGTAACAATGCGCTCAACACAGCAAGAATGAGGCAGGGTTAGCGTAAGGTGAATATATAAATAGAAAAGAGATTAAACAAGCAAGTAGGGTAGAGATGAAATAAGATTGATACTAAGATGCTTGGAGATTTCGAAGGAACCAGGAAGCAAACACTGAAGAGATAAGGGCTTTTATCTAGACACTGAAGAGCTGACAGAAATAAAACTTCTTCCCCTACAGCCAGCTCTCTGAATTCAGACTTCTAGTTTCCTCTTTTGTGAGAACATCAATTTCTGTTTGGTAAAACCATTCACTTACGGCATTTTTCTTATAGCAGCACCAGATAAATAAGACAGGTCGGCTTTCAGTCCCTTCATCTTATGGCTCTCTTGTTGTTATTAAGTGCCATCAAGTTAGTTCCGATTCATAGTGACCCTGTATAGGGTTTCCAAGGAGGGGCTGGTAAGTTTGAGCAGTCAACCTTGCAGTTCTAACCAACCTTGTGGTCCAGCCCTGCAGTGCCACACCAGGACTCCATGGCTCTTCTTAGGGAACTTGAAGAGATGTGTCAGAACAAATGACAAGCAGCTCTTGGACCAGCAGTGCAAGGAGACATATCTACTCTCATGTGGTATTTTTAGGGGTGGTGGTTGGTGTTAAGTGCCATTGAGTCAATTCCAACTCATAGCAACTCTGTATATGGTTTCTGAGTAACAGCTGGTGGGTTTGAACCATCAATCTTGTGGTTAGCAGTACCGTGCTTATCCTACAATGCCACACCAGGGCTCATTTTAGTGGTTAGGACATGAGAGCTGGAAAGGACTTAGGGGACCACGTAGTTCTATCAAGGAAATGGGGGGGGGGTGCTGTCTTAGTCACACAGCTGTCAGTGAATCTCTGGGACCAGAACGCAGATCTCTTGACTCTCATTTAGTGGTTTCCAGTTTTCTGCCTTCTCCCAGAGGATGTCACAAGTCATTTTTGAAGAGCTGTGGGTTAGGTGTTGGGCTGTTAATTGCATGGTTAATGGTTCAAATCCATCAGCTGCATTTCAGAAGAAAAATGAGGTTGTCTACTTCTGTAAAAATTTAGTCTCAGAAATACCCTATATGGGGTCGCTATGAGTCAAAGTCAACTCAATGGCAGTAGGTTTGGTTGTTAGAGCCAGGACTTGAATCTATTCCTCTCCAGGAGGCCAG
Organism: Chrysochloris asiatica; assembly: GCF_000296735.1. Taxonomy (NCBI): domain Eukaryota; kingdom Metazoa; phylum Chordata; class Mammalia; order Afrosoricida; family Chrysochloridae; genus Chrysochloris; species Chrysochloris asiatica. The sequence goes on from NW_006408524.1 coordinate 30,637,398, forward strand.
GGCCTTCAGAGTATGGACCCTCTCAACCTCTTCCACTCCATTGTTTGCCATTTAGGTTAGTCTTTGCCTCACTCCTCTATTGCTTCATGCCTCCCCTTACCCGTAAGCTTTTGCTCCTGCTGTGGTCATGCATAGCCATACCTGGTAGCCTTCCCTTGCTCCCAAGCCTGTCTCATCCTTCAAGTGTTCTTTCTTCAAGGTTCATTCCTGCCTCCTCCAAGTCATGCTCACCAACCTTGTTTTCTTCTTGCTTTAGGTTTTCTAAGCAAGTGTGATCTATGCAAATATAATATGGTGGTAGGGGTTATGTGTCGTTGAGTCAGAACCGACTCATAGCGACCCTGTGCAGGGAGCAGAAAGCCTCATCTTTCTCCCGCAGAACAGCTGGTAGTTTCGAACTGCTGACCTTGTGGTTCGCAGCCCGATTCGTAACCACTATGCTATAATATAAGTTTGATTATATGCATATTTTCAGAGCATATACTCTCCATATATGTTTCTTTGTATGCACATATAAATTTCTGTTGTACTACTGATTTATTTAATGTGTCTGTGCCTCACTTAGTTTATTTAAAAAAAAAAAAAAAAAGGACTGATCAGAATTGTCTTGAAGGATCCTTCCCTACCTTCAAAATGTCTCCATAAGATTTTTAAACACCCAAAGAGAAGAGACTCTGTCTTTTATTTCTTTTGCAATTCCCTTGTCCAGTGGTTCTCAACCAGGAAAGATTTTACCACACTCTTTCCCCCAGAAAACTTTTGGCCTTGGCTGGAGACAATTTTTGTTGCCACAACTCAAAGAATGAACCTCTTATATTTAGTAGGTTGTAGTGGTGGTTGTGTGCCACGGAGTCAGTTCCGACTCAGCGGCTCTGTATAGGGTTTCTGAAGAGCAGCTGATGGGTTTGAACTGTCAAAGCTTTCAAGTAGCAGTTCAGTGCTTATCCTACAGTGTCACACCAGGACTCCATATGTTGTTGTTGTTGTTAAGTGCTGTCAAATCTGTTTAGACTCATAGCAACCCTGTATAGGGTTTCCAAGAAGCTGCTAATGTGTTTGAACCACCGACTTTACAATTTGAACTGCCGACCTTACAGAAATCCACTGCTTGTCCTACAGTGCCGCACCAGTAGGCCAATGGTTGTTGTTGTTGTTAAGTACTGTGGAGTCAGTTCCAACTCATAGTAACCCTGTACAGGGTTTCCGAGGCTGTAAATCTTTACAGGAGCAGAATGCCTCACCTTTCTCCTGTGGAACAGCTGGTAGGTTTGAACTGCCGACCTTGAAGTTAGCAGCCCGACTGACATGAAATAAACACTCTTAATCTCTCAAAGATTTTATACAGAAGGAATTCTCTCAGCTACGCAGCTGTCAGAGGAAAAAAAACTGAAGTGCACTCATGCAAAACTAATGGTAAGTTCTAGAGTAGAATGTAATTTTCCTTAGTCAAGAGTCAGAAGAGGGAGAACAGTAAAGAAGAAAATGTTGGATGGATAAAAATTGAGAGCTGAGAAATTATTTTGTAAGAGGTGTTGATGTAAATAGCTCATCTCTAGACATCTCTGGGGAAACAGCTTGTGATTGTGGTAAATAGTGATAGTGGTTACAATTGGAACACATGAAGGGAAGTTCTGGGAATTCTAATTTATGTTGTCAAGAAGATTCATATCTTCATTTTTACCTTCCCTCAAAGTAAAAGTCTGAGTGATGAAAGTGACCTTTATTTATAGAGGAGACAGGGAACTTGATTCTTTGGGTGCTGGGCTCCTACCTTTCAAAATATTTGGCTCTCTTTTCCAGACGCTTTCTCCGGATTTGCTGAAAGGGGGGAGAGCTGACTAGATGCTTTCTGTGTCTCCTACTGGCCTCCACCTTGGCTGTGGTCCTAACATTTCCCTTCCGTGTGTCATGTCTGCTTCTCGCTTTAGGACTGCAGCCTGCAAGAAAGCCAATTGTGTATTTGTGTGCCCCTCCTTCTTCTACCAAGCAAGAAATAGAAGAAAACTCAAGCCATTATAGAAAATAGAAGAAAGCTCCCCAGAAAGCTGGGACTGGATGGGAAACCCATGTCCTAAAAAGTCTCTTCAAGCAGAAGATTTGTCAATTTCCTAACTACCAGAAGTATTTGGCAAGGTTTCTGTTTAGATATGTTTTGGGGAAGAAATGCTTAAACATTAAAATTCGAAAGAATATTTCAGTTCCTTGTAAACTCTCCTAATCTCAAGGAACTTAAGCGAGGTGATACTTCTAGCTCCCTGCTAAGGAAAAGTTCTTCTGAGGGGGACTTCCAGCAGTTCATGTCAGGAGATCTTGAGTCTGTAGTTAAATGCAATGCATCGTAAAAACAGGTTGAAATATGCATTTTGCTATACTCATGACTCCATGAACTATTTGTGTGTGTATGTGTAGACTTTAGGCTCCTGTCTACTGCAAAGAATTACAAATTGGATCCATAGAAAAAGCCAGTCATGTTCGAGTTCTTTTTCCAGGTTTCAAGCAGAATAGCAACTGAAGCACCCCTTTCTCTTTTATAACTTTCTTACCAAGAATTTTGGGAAAATATCCCGGGGGCAAGTTCTGAGCATCAATTTTGTAACCAGTGCAGAGATCTGTGGATAGTATATAGGTGTACTTTTCTGCTATTGCTGTTGCATCAGAGATCTGTGGATAGTATATAGGTGTACTTTTCTGCTATTGCTGTTGCATTTTTTGGCAGGTGAATATACGACTTTGGTAAAATGATCTGGAAAAAAAATCACAGACGAGGGTTAATTTTGTTAATATGACTGTAAATGTTATGGTGTAATCACCCTCTCTGTTAGTCTGGAGTTGTGTTTTTGTACCCATTCTTCAGACTTGCCTTTGCTGCCTTTAACCTGCTTCCTTCCTCCAGGTGCAAAAAAGCAGCAGATAAGGAAATGAGGGTAAGAATTTGAACCAAAACTATTAGTCTTCTCAAGACCAATGCAAGCATTTATGTGGTCCTGTTTTGGGAATTTTTCTTCTTTTCCCCCTTTTGTGATCATTTAAAGATGTGATGCCAGAGAGTCAGGCCGTTCTTTGTTTAGTCTCTGGTTTTGCTTTCATAGTCTTCTTTTATGTTTGCTTGACTAGGTGCAGCTGAGGTTGGTTTTACAAGAAGTTACCCATAAAGCCCAGAGTGGGAAAATATGAGTAAACTTTTGCTTTGAAGGCCAAGTTTGTGGATAGGGAGATTCCCTTTACTTTATGAGAATGAACGATTTGTCAAGGATCAATGTAAAAGCTCTACTTCCTATGTGGAAAGGACATGGGCTATCTGTTAGCTACTTTCTTAGGCTCATTAGGAAAGTGGTCTTGGCTCATTATGCTCATTCCTTTAATTTCGAGGATAGTAACTTGTAAATGGTGTGGTGCTGTGGGTTAATGTGTCCAATTGCAAAGCCATTTGAACTGCAAGGTCGGTGGTTAAAACTCACCAGCTGCTCCTTGGAAACCCAATACAGACTCACTATGTAAGTCGGAATTGACTCAACGGCACTTAACAACAACATCTTGTAAATAATTTTCAGAAGTTTGTAGTAGGCAGAACTCTAAGATGGACCCCAAGATCCCACACCACACCCCTTTCATGTGTGTACATTGCGTAATTCCCAGGACTCTAAATACGATGGCTTTTACTCCTGAGGTCAACTTATGTTCTTATATGGCCCAGGTGACTTTAAGGAAGGAAGGTAATGTGATGTCTGACTCTTCTGGCATCACATCTTTAAATGGTGGGCCTGACATAATCACATGAGCCCTTTTGAAGTAGAGGGTTGGTTGTCTTGATCTGGAAATCAGAGATTCAAACAACCACAAAATGGGACATGCTGTTCTGGGCTTGAAGATGGAGGGAACCACTTGGTAAAGAATATGGGGGACTTCTAATTGCTGAGAGGGCTCCTAGCTGACAGACTTCAGTTCTATAGTTATAAGAAATTAATTCAGCAACAACCAAACAACCAGTGAGCTTGGAAAGGGACTTGAAGCCCTATGTGAGAACACAGACCTGGTTGGCACCTTGATTCCAGTCCAGTGAGACGCTGAAAACAGAATCTAGTTATAACATACCCAGATTTCTAACCTAAAGAAATTGTAATATAACAACTCTTAATAGTCATAATCCACTACATTTGTGATTTATTACAGTTGTGGAGTCCTGGTGTGGTGCTGTAGGATAAGCACTGAACTGCTAACCACAAGGTTTGTGGTTCACACCCATTAGCCACTTCTTGGAAACCCTGTACAGTATTGCTATGAGTTGGAACCAATCGATGGCACTTAGTAACAACAACAGCAACATTACACACAACAGAAAGCTAATACAATGCAGGAGAAAATCTTTGGAAGAAAGAACTTAGGTAAAAACAACATTCTGAAATTTGGTTCTAGAACAAAGTCATAAACTCAGTTGTTCGAAGTAGCTCTTAGATGAGTGCAATGGGCTTGGATTTAAATTGAAGGAGGGCCCGTGAGACTCAATTTCAGCACCAATGCCTCTGAAAGGAGGCAGTCTATATGTGATCGTCATAAATTGTAACCAGGCACGAGTACAGGCCTGGCCTGGTACTGCCAGCTTTTTTGATGTTTTGCAAAAGAAATCAGAAATCCAGATTTTACACAAAATCACCTGAATTTTTCAATGTCGGTTAGAGGCTTAGTGTATTATCACCCTGGGACTTCCCCTCTCTCTTACCTTGGGTGTCTTCTACTGCAAATGTGATGCTTCAAACCCATCAGTTTCTCCCCAGCCGTTTCCCTTCTGCATTTACTTCCGGCTGCCAGCTCTGCATGTCCATTTGCTCAGAGCACAGTTAGATACAACTTTTACATACAGCCCTCACTCAGAGCAGGTGAGGTCCTAATGAAGATTGCCTTTTAAAATGATTGAAAATCTATGCAGCTCACATCTGGTTTGGGCTAGCCAAATGTATTAGTTTCCCATTGCTGCCATAACGAATAATCACAAGTTAGTGACCTAAAACAAAATTAATTTATTATTTTACAGTTCTGGAGGTCGGAAAACCGAAATTAGTCTTACTGGGCTACAGTCAAGGTGTTGGCAGGGTTATGTTTCCTCTGGAGTCTTTTTTCAGGTTTTAGAGACCACCTACATTCCTTGGCTCCTAGCTCTTTTATCTTCAAAGCTAGTAGCACAGCATCTTCAAACGTCTCTCTGACTCTGCTCTGTCTTCACAATTCCTTCTCTCACTCTAACTCTCCTGCTTCCGTATAAGGACCCAGAATAATCTCTCCATCTCAAAACCTCCACTCCTGGTGTGGCACTGTGGGATAAGCATTGGACTACAAGGTCATTTTGAGTAACAAGGTTAGCGGTTCAAACCCACCAACCACTCCTAGGAAGTCCTATACTGGATCACTATGAGTCAGAACAGACTTGATGGCACTTCACACCAACAACAGCAGTCTCTTTGGCAATGTAAGGGAGCAGTCACAGGTTCTGAAGAGTACCTAAACATCTTTGGGGGATCATTATCCTTACAAAACAAAGGTTTGGATTATACAATAACTCTAAGAGTTTTCATTCATTTGCTTGGAATCCATTTTGAGATGTTGACAAGTCCAGCTTAATTTTAAATTTATAACCTAAAGAGTCTTTTTCATTTAGCATCATAGTCTCCTGTCATAGTTGCTTAGGTAACTTTAAAAGTTTCTAGCTTGTGATTGTTTTGCCAGAACTTCTACTTCTAGATTCAAAACGTCACCAGCTTAAAAGCTCTTGTCCTCCTCCTCATCCTATCTTTATAAACTGTCTTCCTGTGATTTTTTTTTTTTACAAAATTGTCGGGCAAAATTCATTAGGGAGACTCCTCACTCACTCCCTTATCTCAAAATTTGCTACACAGTCACAGTGGTCAAAAAAGCCTGGTACTGGTGCAATGAAAGATACAAAGATCAATGGAACAGAACTGAGAACCCAGAAGTAAATCCATCCACATAGAGGCAGCAAATCTTGGACAAAAGGGTCAAAACACATTAAATGGGAAAGAGATCGTCTCTTCAACAAATGATGCTAGCAAAACTGGATATCCACTTTTTTTCCTCCCTGGCTGCCTGAGTATCTGCCGCCATCATGAATGGCACAGTAACTATCCAGACAAGGAAGTTCATGACCATCCGACTACTTCAGCAGAAACAAATAGCCATTGATGTCCTTAACCTCAGGAAGGCAACAGTACCTAAGATAAAAATTAGGGGAAAACTTGCCAAAATGTATAAGATGACACCAGATGTCATCTTTGTGTTTGGATTCAGAACCCATTTTGGTGGTGGCAAGACTACTGGCTTTGGCATAATTTACGATTCCTTGGATTATGCAAAGAAAAATGAACCCAAACACAGACTTGCAAGACATGGCCTGTATGAGAAGAAGAAAACCTCAAGAAAACAGCGCCAAGAATGCAAAAAGCTGAATGAAGAAAGTCAGGGGGACTGCAGAGGCCAATGTTGGTGCTGGCAAAAAGAAGGAATAAATATTCTGCGATGACTGTGGATTTTTCACCAGAGGATAAATAAACCCTAAAATCTTTAAAAAACAACAACAAAAACAAAAAGACTGGATATCCATTTGAAGATGAATGAAACAAAACCCAGATCTCACAGCATATAAAAAAACAAATTTAACATGGATTAAAACCTAAATGTAAAACCAAGAACCATAAAGATCATCAGTGATCTTTATAGGGACAAACTTAGGGGTTCTGATACATGGCATACATACACTATACTATCACACATTACAAAAAACACACAAACATCAGAAGACAAAATAGATGACTGGGACCTCCTAAAAATTAGAAACTTATGTACATCAAGATGTTTCACCAAAAGAGTAAAAAGGGAGTGTGTGGACTGAGAAAAATAATTTTGCAGTGATGTATCAGACAAGGGACTAATATCTAAAATTTAGAGAAAACGACAGCTCTTCTACAACAAAAAACAAGCAACCAAATTTTAAAAAATTTACACAAGACATGAACAGACACTTCAGGCAGCCAGCAAACATATGAAAAAATGTTCACGCTCATTACCCATTAGAGAAATGCAAATCAAAACAACAATGAGATATCATCTTATACCAGCATTGGTATCACAGTTAAAAAAACACCACCAGAAAACAACAAACGGTGGGGAGGGTGTGGAGAGACTGTGACCCTCCTACATTGCTGGTGGGACTGTAAAATGGTTCAGCCATTCTGGAAACTGGTATGGCGTTTCCTTAGAAAGTTGAAAATTGAAATCCCTTATGATGCAGAAATCCCTCTACTTGGTATGTATCCACTAGATGTGAGTCACGGTAAGAACAGACATGTGCACACCGATGTTCATCACAACACTATTCATAATAGCAAACAAATCATGGCAGCCTAAGTGCCCATCAATGGAAAAATGGATAAACACACCTTGATACATACACACAGTGGAATACTATGCAATATTGAAGAATAATGATGAATCTGCAAAACACCTCACAAAACAGAGGACTTTATGCTGAGTGAAATTAGTCAATCACAAAAGGTCAAGTATTATATGAGACTATTATTGTAAAAGCTAAAGTATAGGTTTCCATACTAAAAGAAACATTCTCTGATTGTTACCTGAGGTGGGAGTGGGGGAAAGGGAGAGTAATTCACTGGCTAGAGGGTAGACACATGTTAGCTCAAGTGATGGGGTGGGCAATATACAAGAAGGGGGGGCAAGAGGGAGGGGGCAGAAGAATAATGAAGACAGGGGAAGACAGGTGGGGGTATGCATAGACTAAAGGGGATAGAGGTAAATAGTGATAGGTACACATTTTGGAGCAACAGTGTTCTGTGTGTAGATATATGGATTGAGAAGTGGGCTGAATGGGTAAGGGAGAAAGAGTGAGATATATATGTATATCCTCTTATATCCCACAAACTTATGAAAGCTTGAAAGAGGATATTTGTACATGAGTGTTTACCTTTCCTGTAAACACAGCTATTAATGTGGTAGAACATATCTCAGGCAAAATGTTGAAAATGTCTTAGATATTATGAAATATCTTAAGGTAATATGTTCCTGGGTCTGGGGTCTCAGGACCATAGACTCAGGGGACACCAGGGTCAGCATAACATAATCCAAAAGACAGTGTTCCACATCCTGCTTTGGTTAGCAGCATCTGGGATCTTAAAAGCTCATGAGTGGCCATCTAAGGTGCAGCTATTGGTCTTTCTATATACAGAAGAAAGAAAAGAGATGAGAATTGAAAATGCTGGGAATCAATTAGTACAAATGGCTAGTGGACCATGTGAACATGAGTCTCCATGACTCTGAGACTAGAAGAACTAGATGGTGCCGGCTACCACTACCAGCTGCCCTGAAAGGGATCACATTAGAGGGTCCTGGATGGCATGGGAAAAAATGTGGACCCAAACTCAAATTAGTTAATTATATATATATGTATGTATGGAGCTTAGTGGTTACAAATCGGGCTGTGAACTGCAAGGTCAGCAGTTCAAAACTACCAGCCATTCCACGGGAGAAAGATGAGGCTTTCTGCTCCCATAAAGATTTACAGCCTTGGAAACCCCATACAGGGTTGCTATGAGTTGGAACCGACTCCACGGCACATAACAACAACAATATATATATATAAAGACTGGGTTTACTGGTCAGAAAGAGACTGGCGGAATGGGAAAATATGGTCATTGATCACCCTTCAGATCTGGAAAGGCCCAATTTTCAGCCAAGCAATAGATAGGTTTATAGTGGGGGACAGCAACACTAACAAAGTATGTGTTGGTCAATCCCTCAAGATCAAAAGGACAACATTTTCCTAAGGACAAAGTTGGGATAGGAAGGTGGGTGGCATGCAAATAGGAACCACAGGGAAGAAGTAGAGGGTTGTGGTCATTGAGATGAAACAAAAGTGTCGAAGTGTATGATTTGTTGTATGTAAAGTTGATGATATTGTTTGTAAACCTTCACTAAATTCACAATAAAAAAGTTTAAAAACAAAATGTTTTAAGGCATTAACAATAACAACAACAAATAAAAACTCATTGTGAATTTAACTACATGGATGAAATGAGTGAGACTTTTTAAGCATATGTAGTCTTTGGTGAAAGACCAGTACCTAATGTCATCTGTCAGCATATGCATATTGCCAATATGTTTTGAATTAGTCATTTTTTCTATATGAACATAGACACCTTAATCTTCGTCTACACTAAAGGTTAAAATAATGGCATTACAAAGACAAAAGCTTACTTGATATACTGATGTTTTTCAAATAAATTAAAATTTTGAAATTTCATTCAAAGGTTTAACTCCAGATCAATTCTGGACATAGTTTAATAACACATTTTCCCCCCTCTCATGAAGAATTCATATCTATCTGGAAAATGTTTTAATAAGTAAAAGGGACTGTTTAGTAAGTGTGAGATATATTTGCCTTTACAGAGTGTCTTACCTATTTTTAGAAGTGAAATGAAAGATCTTCCATTTACAGTAAATTGTAGCATCCACACCAAAAGACTAACTATTTGTATATTGGGGGAGAGAAGGGAAATTCCTATGAGAGTTTGCTTTTCCCAAATTGAGTATTGACATCAAATTATCGTCAGTTTGTAAAGTGCTATTGGTTAGGTTTTTTTTTGGTTGGGAGAGGGTAGAAGTAAGAAGTTAGGGTTAGTACTATGGCTAGGTCTAGGCGAGGCCTAGGATTTAATTTAGTGTTAGGGTTATGGTTAGGACTAGGGTTAATAGTAGGGGTTGGGCTAGGGTTAAGAATTAGACTTGGTTTAGTTTTAGGGTTACAGTTAGATTTATTTTATTTTATTCTTATTTTCTCTTTCATTTGAAAGTTCTGTAACTACATTATTCCCACTTTCTACTTTTGCTTTTGTTGTTGCAAACTGGTATCTCTTAGTCCCAAGATTTGTTTTACTTTGAATACTTCTATATCTGGGTTGAACTTCTGAGTGATATCATGCATATTAGTTGCAGGTTGTTGTCTGCTGTTGTTGATTTTCTGCCCAAAGATCTCCTTTAGTAATTTTTGTAAGGTTAGTGTGGGTTTTGTAAATTCTTTTAATTTCACCATCATAATTGGTGATGGGCACGTTTGCTGGATATAGGCTTTTTGGTTGGCCTTTCCCCGCAGAGTTTGATGTATACAGATGCCATCCCATTGTCTTCGTTCCTGCATGGTTTCTGCTGAGAAATCAGAGCTTAGTCTTATTAGTTCTCCTTTTAGGTAATCTAAAATTTTTCCTGAGTTAGTCTGAGGATTTTTTTCCATGTCTTTGGTTTTGAAAAATTTGATTATGTCTTGATGATTTTCTTTTGGGATTTTCTATCTTGTTTGGAGTTTGTTTAACTTCTTGAATGGTTATTTTTGCATGTTTCTAGTTTCTAGAAGTCTTGGATACTTTTCTCTCTCTCTTTTGTCTCTTCCTGTTCTGGAATTCTCATCACATGTAAGTTACTCCTTCTCATAGTGTCTCACAAAAATTTAAGGCTTTCTTCAAATTTTTAAATTCTGTTTTCTGATTGTCATCTCAAAGATGAGTATTGAGAGACTTGCCTTCAAGCTCACTGATTCAGCCTTCCATTGATTCGGCCTTCCATTGATTCAATTCTACTTCTTTGCCCTTTCAATGTATTATCTACTTCTGAAGCCTTAGTAGTAAGCCTCTGACTTTTTTTTTTTTTTTTC
>NW_006408524.1:30650160-30667042 GCF_000296735.1 Chrysochloris asiatica
CATCTTTTTGCTATTGTAAATAGTGCTGCTATGAACTTTGGTGTGCATATATCTTCTCAGATTGTGGCTCTTTTTTCTTGTGGGTAAATAAATACCAAGTAGAAGAATTGCTGGATCATAAGGTATTTCTATTTTCAACCTTCTGAGGAAACGCCATATTGCTTTCCAGAGCCTCTGACTTTTTAATGGTTTTTGTATGGTTTATTATTTTTCATTTAATTTTTCAATTTGTTCTTGTAGTGTTGTCCTGAATTCTTCCTTGCTTTTGTTGAACTTTCTGTTATTTCTTTGAAGATACCTAAATAGCATTCTTTAAAATTCCTTATCAAGTTATATTTTTTATATTTTATATATTATATTTTCTGACTCTATATTTTACTAACTTGTCTGAGGTATTTTGCTTTGTTTTTTTCCTGTAAACCAAAATAGTCTGTTTTCTTCAAGAGAGTGTGGCGTTATCGTACTTATATTTAATTGATTATTGTATGTTGGTGTGTTCTCAGGCACTTACCACCTGTCTTCTGGGGAATGTGATAGAGACTGGAAGTCTGACCACAGTTCTGTGTTCACTCATTGTATAGCACAGGTCAGGGTGGATTCCCATGCCTCCAGAAGCAGGGTAGTGTGGCTGGTGCTGGACCCCAGCAGAAGGAGTGTCACTAGCTGCTGTTTAGGCGTGGTGGGACTGACCAAACCACAGGATACCAGGAAGGCATGGGAACAAGGGAGAACTCTATCCTCCTTGGCTCTGATCTCCAGCTATGTACCTGTGCCTGCAGACCACTATATGGGCAACTGTATGCAAAAGCTAAAGATGACTGCACTGCTCTATGCCAGCTGCCACCCCACCTATTTTTCTTCTCCCTCCTTGCTCCTGCTCAGCATCCTCTTCTAGTCAGCACACAATCCACCTCTCTGTCCTATCTTCTGAAGCTCAGGATTCCAGGATCACCATGGGTATCTATTTCATGTGTTCTCTTATGTCTTTGTCATAGAGGGGTCTGCTCAGTGTGGTAGTCTATTCTGCCATCTTGCCCTAGACCCTATTGGCTATGTTTTAAATTCAAATTTTAGATTCTTTTCTTTTTCCCTGACAAGAAATCCTTTCAATATTTTCCTTGGGATATAAATTCCAAGATGAAGCATTATCAGAAGATTTGGCAGAATTTCAGGAACTGGCCCTGGAACATCTTGGTATGTGTGAATCGAAGTGGTTTACAGTAAGATGCATGTTTAAGGCATGTGGACAAACTATTCCTGTGATTCTTCAGTTGTCTTAAAAATAGTATCTGGAATCTTCACAGGAGTTTAAATGAATTATTTAAAAATAAAAATCAATTATAATTCCTATGTGACTCATCCTCTTTTGTGATACCTAATGTCTACCCCACCTATCCTCTTGTTGGCTCCCACACATAATAAACATAGACTCCCAACAGAGCATAGCCACGAATGGAATTCTTCTCAAGCAGATTGTCAAAGTTCATATCATAGTTTTGGAATCTAGAATGGGAAGGAGAGTAACTTCTTAAGAAAATGGTAAAACTTGTGTCAGCAGACACTTGAGAAACGTATCAGCAGGTCTATGAGAGATGCTATTTTGTTTTCAATTAAGCTGTTTTACAAACTGATTATTATTTGAATTTAGGGGAGAGATGACCAAAAAAGGAGGGGACTGATAATGGGGACGCAATTCCTTTCCTTTGCCCTGGATCTAGAACAGTTGTAAAAAAAAAAAAAAAAAAAATAGAAGATCATTTGACTCATTGCCAATTTTATTTTTCATTCACTCATTCATCCAGTTCCTTAGACTGGAAACTGGATGTATAAAAGTTCCCGTTAATTATTTGGAAACAGTAGATCTTTATATTTACCCTATGTTGGGGTAAATTCTAGATGAATTAGAGATATACTAAAAGACAACAAGAAAACCTCACAAGAATGAGTTTTGTGTTTTGTTTTTTTTTTTCTTTCCATCATGAGACAGGAAAGACCTTTCTAAACATCACATAAATCTGAGGAAAAGAGTAAACAGTGTGAAACTTTAAAAGATTTACATGGCAAAGTTACAGGATGAATAAAAGATGGGGGGAAACTGTGCAGTATATGTTGCAGATCAACAAGTTCATATTCCTAGTATACAAAAAAGTAAAACCCAATTACAGAAGAAATACTAATACACAAGAAACCTGCTAATCATAAACCAAAATACCAATTTTACTATATAATCATATATAATAGTCTTCTTTTGTAAATCAGATTTGACAAAATTATACAGTCAGATAATGCCATATGTCTGGTATTGACAAGAATAGAGAAACTAGGTAGTTCCTTAGGATTGAGATTATTCTTTGGACATGTTTTCAGAAGAGATCAGCCACTGGAGAAAGGACATATACATGGTAAAGTAGTTGTTGTTAGGTGCCATTGAGTTGGTACCGACTCACAGCGACCCTATGCACAACAGAACAAAACACTGCCCGGTCCTGGGCCAACCTCATAATTGTTACCACACTTGAGCCCATTGATGCTGCCACATTGCCAATCCATCTTGCTGGGGGTCTTCCTCTTTTTCTCTGACCCTCCACCTTACCAAACATGATATCCTTCTCCAGTGACTGGTCCGTCCTGACAATATGTCTGAAATATGAGAGACAAAGTCTGGCCATCCTGACCTCCAAGGAGCACTCTGGCTGCGCTACCTCCAACACAGATCTGTTAGTTCTTTTGGCAGCCCAGGAAGACCCTCTGTGAAATAGACTGGCACAGTGACTGCAACAATGGCTTGAACACAGCAATGATTGTGAGGCTGGTGCCCAATTTGGCAGTGTCTTATTTGGCAGTGTATATGGTGCCACTGTGAGTTGGAACTGACTTGATGGCATCTAACAACAACAACAACAACAACAACAACAACTTTTAGAGGAAGTATAAATTTGTCATAGTCCTTTTGGAGAGCAATTGGATAATATGAGGGAGTTTCATAAAGTTTGTATAAAAATGGAGTTAAAAGATTGTGGAGCGTAAAAATGCAATTTCCTTTCTGTGCAGCAACGCTAAGGAACTCTGGTTGTGTAGTGGTTATGATTTAGGCTACCAATCTCAAGGTCAGCAGTTCAAAACTACCAGCTGTTCTGTGGGAGAAAGATGAGGCTTTCTGCTCCCATAAAGATTTACAGCCTCAGAAACCCTACACAGGGTCATTATGAGTCGGAACGGACTCCACGGCACACAACCACTCAGCACCTCCACTTCTACCAGTACATTTGAAATTGACAGGGATGTTACACAGAAATACCCACATCAGGCAAGGAAGTTGTCCCCTTCCTGTAATGAGAATCTAGAAAGCTAGAGTGAAGACTAGAAATAGCACGTGCTCTCATGGTAAGGTAAGGATCCCCCCTGTGCCATAGATGATTTGGATCTACACAACTGGAATACCTTTTTAGTGACAAAAACTGTCAAGAGTTGAATCAGTTGAGAAGATCAATATCAGCTTTTGTCCTCAGCTGTCAGGATCCTACGAGGAGCTATACAAATGTCATGAAGTTCATTATCCTTTTAATTCCATTTGCCCATGAACTTTTAGAATCCTCTTTGTAAATGGATGTGGAATAGGATACAAGTTGGAGTGAAGAAAACAGATCCCAGTATGCAGAGATTGAGGCAGCATTGATGTTTCTACCTGTAGAATAGGGGCTTGAGGAAGCTTTGGAATTCCCAAGAAAGTCACATTATCAAGTGTGAGTTATTTGGTTAATGCAGACAGCACTGACAATGGTGGGTCAGTGTTGTTGTTAAGTGCCGTCAAGTTAGTTGATTCCAACTCTTAGCGATCCTGTATAGGGTTTCCAAGGAGCAGTTGGTAAGTTTGAACCGCCGGCCTCGCTATTCAAATGACCTTGTGGTTCAGAGCTTATCCTACCAGTGGACCATACTGCATACTAAATGCCATGTTAGTTAGAGGGAGAATTTCTCTCACTTGTTGTTGTTAAGTGCCGTCGAGTCGGTTCCGACCCATAGCGACCCTGTACCGGGTTTCCGATGGTGTAAATCCTTACGGGAGTAGAAAGCCTCATCTTTCTCCCGCGGAGCGGCTGGTAGTTTCAAACTGCTGACCTTAAGGTTCACAGCCCGATTCGTAACCACTACGGTACCAGAGCTCTCTCACTTAGGGCAACTTTTATTCTTTACTGTTGTTAAGTGCTATTGAGTCAGTTCCAACTCATAACAACCCTGTATAGGGTTTCCTAGGAGCAGCTGGTGAGTTTGAACTGCCACCCTTGTGGTTCAAACTAACCTTGTCTTCCAGTGCTTTATCCTACGGTGTCACAAAGTAAGGTAAGTAACATTAGTGCT
Organism: Chrysochloris asiatica; assembly: GCF_000296735.1. NCBI lineage: Eukaryota > Metazoa > Chordata > Mammalia > Afrosoricida > Chrysochloridae > Chrysochloris > Chrysochloris asiatica. The sequence continues at coordinate 30,654,520 of NW_006408524.1, forward strand.
TTGTTTTAACCCCATATATGTTAGAATGAACAAAATTATGCATTCACTTGGAATAATAACTTATTTTAATTTATATCTAAGGCAGGGCAATACTGTAGCCATCATAGAAATTTTTTAGGAGACTAAATCCCATAATTTCTTTTTATTTCTAGTCCACATACACTTAGAAAACACATAACCATATTTGTCTACTGTTATAATCAGAAGCCCCGTTTACATTTTTACAAAGAAAAAGTTTATATTCATTCTTGAGTTTTAAACCAAAGGAGTTATAAATCTGCTACCTTCACCATTCATATGCACATAGAAAAAGTGATTCCTTGGCCTTCTCTTGAGCCAGATTCTTTGGCTGACCTCAGAGGGTCAAATATTCTAGACCAAGAAAAATGAGGGGAAGTATACCCAGATTGCATTGCTAAATCCGTGGGTGGAGTCCAGAATTCTGGGAATGCAAAGCAGCTTAGAAACATTTCTGAAACACATTTAAGTTTAAAACATAGACCAAGGCAAACTGAGATTTCTAACCAAGAGAAAATTAGATGGATTATCTTCTCCATTTGACTCAAATTTGCTAGAATTAATTCTGCTCTTTTTTTTTTTTTTTAACATTTTATTGTGAATTGAATGAAGGTTTACTAAGCACATCATCACTATTACATTCAACAAAACATACACTTTGTTTCATTTCAATAATTGTAATCCCATCAACATAACATCACTTATCCCACTTCCTCCCTGAGATTCTTGTTATCATTCCACCTTCTTTCCCAACTCTTCTGTATTGTGTCCTTGGCTACATGCTGCCCTTTTGATTTTGAATGGTTGACCATTCCATGGTGAGCATACCTCCCTAGTGTTGTTTATCCTCCCTATATAGCTATCTACTGCTTGGCTGGAAATTGAGCCACAAGAGTGGGTTCAGTTCCAGTTCAGAAGGGTGATCAAGGGTCATAGTTCCAGGTTCATCCAGTCTCTTATTAACCAATAAGACTGGTCTTTTTTTATACTTTTGAGTTTTGTTTCATATTTTATACCACTCTATCTGTGACCTCAGACTATTTGGCTGTGGTAGCTGGGCACCGTCTAGTTCTTCTGGTTTCAGTGTCATGGAGATTGATGTTCATGTGTTCCATTTTTCCATTGGAATAATTGAATTTATTCCAAGTATCTTCAATTTTCATCACTCTTAGCTGTATCTTAGATGAGCTTTTAGGATCCCAGCTGCTTCTTACAAAAGTAAAATGTAGGGCATTGTGTTTGTGGATGATGTTATGCTAATTGACCATGGTGTCCTCCAAGACTATGGTCCTGAGTCCCCAGACTCAACAACTCATTCCCTCAGAGTGTATGATAATGTTTAAAATTTTTTCTCATAGTTTGCTCCTTCCTGATTTGACCTTTCTCTGCTCACTTCTTCTCACCTCCAAAATCAGTTTGTTTCTGAATTTTATTTGTTAGGTCAAATTGCATGATTAAAGATAAAATCATACTACTGTTGTAGTATTCCATGCTCTTCATCAAGGTCATTATAAATTTTTTTGTTAGTATTGGATGCCAATGAGTAGATTCTAACTCACAGTGACCCCATGTATCTGAGGAGAACTGCCCTGTAGGTTTTTCTTGGTTATAATCTGGAAGAAAGTAGATTTCCAGGTCTTTTATCTGTTTTGTTACTAGGTAGCTTCAAACCTCCAACTTGCTGGTTAGCAGGCAAGCACTTAACCCGAGCTCCTTTTGTGACTTTCCCCCAAGGTCTCTGCTAATCCAAAAAGCACCTTTCTTAAAACCGATGAGTTCACTGGAGTCATGGGGGAGTATGGATTACATTTCAATCCTTGTTCATTCCTTTAGGGAGGTGCCCTTGTCCAGGAAACCACCTTTGTAAGGATCTGTGGTCCCTATACTCTCTCCTCCTTCTGCTCTACAGTGTAAAAAAGATGAATGGTTAGGAAGAAGGTTGTGTGTGGTGTTGGAGGAAGTAGTTTATGGAAGTCAAATGCAATATCCAGCCAAGTCTGGCCAAGACTGCTATGCTGTTGTAATTGTTAAGTGCCATAGAGTTGGTTACAACCCATAGCAACCCTTTACAGGGTTTTCAAGGAGCAGCTGGTGAGTTTGAACCACTGACCTTGTGGTTCAAACCAACCTTGTGACCCAGTGCTTTATCTCACAGCATCACCAGGGCTTAGCTATACTGACTCTTTATGCACACATCCTTCTTTTTATGTATTATCTATAGAATGTTAGGATGGAACTCTTTTTCTCTGAAAGTTTTGGCAGAGCTCCCAAGTCTGAGAACCAAATATTCAGTATCCTAAAGTGAGGTGTTGGACCACCTAAACATGATATGCTTAGGATTGTGACCTCTGTTCTGACAGCATTAGTTCTGGCACCGTTGTCTACCTCCAAGTTATGTAATAGGAGGGATGAGAGATGCTAGGGCTGAGAATAAGCTTTGAGAGAGTGGTCAGTATATGGAGATATTTCTGCCATCTCTAATGTACTAAGGGGCTGCTCTAGAATAAGCTCTCAGAGAAGCTGATTGGTGTGGAGTATTATGGGACACCTGAAAAATTACAGCTCAGGATCTTGATAGTAAAATGTTCCAGTGCTCACGAAGTATATTTCCAGGCTTTGATGGGACAAGAGTGTTTCCCTGTGGTCAGATGAGGACTCCATGGAAGAGATGGGCCTGGATTATTTTGTGGTGGACTCTGTCTAAGGGTACTACCCTCTCTGTCGCGCGCCCTCGCCGATAAAGGACGCGACAAGCAGGATTCTTCTGACAGTAGTTTATTGTTACAGCTCTTCTTGTGGTTACAGCTCTTCTAGTGGTGGCGGAGGACGACGTTTGGCAAGGGAGTAGAAGGAGAATATATACTCTCAAAGGAAGGCGTGGCGGGACATGACTGGTTACATGATTGGTTGGTAGAAAAATGCCTAATTAGCATACAACGAGTGGAGTTCAGCGCCTAATTAGCATACAACGAGTGGAGTTCAGCGCATGCGCGCACGTGGAGAAAGACAAGGAAACAAGAAGGAGGAAGTTGAGGTCGGCGCCATCTTGTAATGGCGTTTGTAGCTCTCAACACCTCTCTATCAAAATTTGTTTTCTGCTCTTTACTATTTCCTCTATTCTATTTGCTTTGGATTTAATTGGTCTGAAATGGGAATTAGGATTGCTGTTCTTCAATCTTTCTTTTCCCCCATGAAATCTGCATTATGCATTTGAAGCTATAAATGTCCTAGCATCATTGACTGGATATATCATTGTCACTACCATTTAGTTAACGTTTTTTCTAAGTTTTATTTCTTGTTTTGATATTTGAGTTATTTAGAAGACAACTGCATAATTTTCAAACATATGGGGGATTTTCTAATTATCTTTCTGTTGTTGATTTGTATTTTAATTCCACTATTGGGGGTCCTGGTGTGGCACTGCAGGATAAGGCACTGGACTGCAAGGTCAGTTTGACCTGCAAGGTCAGTGATTCAAATCCACCGGCTGCTCCTCAGAAACCCTATACAGGTGGCTATGAGTCAGCGCCAACTTGAAGACACTTAGTCAGAGGGCATATGCCACTTGATTTCAATTCTTTGAAAAATTTTAGGACTTCCCTAAAACCAACATACAGTTTAATGGGAATGATATAGTTACACCAGGTTTTGTTTTGGCTAATGTTAACATGATACATTTCTTACCATTATTGTACTTTCAATTTTTAACCTTTTATTTAAAGGGAGTCTACTGTCAACAGCATGTAGTTGTACTGGTTATTAATTGAACCTCAATCTTTATTTTGAAATTTGCTATTTGCATTTATGTCAGATGGAATTACTGATATAGTTGAGTTTAAGTCTACCATCATACTATTTTTTTCCAGTTTATAGTCATATATTTATTTTCATATGTTTACAATCATATGTTTTTTGTTTCATCAAAATGATTGTTTCTTCCTGCTTCCTCCCCGTGGCTTCCTTTTCTTTTAAGTTTTCACTGTGAGTTGAATGAAAGTTTACAGGGTAGATCAGTTTTACATTCAACAAATCATACACCTTGTTTCATTACAATGACCCGTGGCTTCCCTTTTACATCTTGTTTTTCACAAATTTACAAAGTAAAAGTGTTTTATGTAAGCACACAAAACAAAAAATATATATTCATTTAAATGTCCAAAGGGCACATTTTGCAAGCCAGCCTCCTGCCTACAGGCACATAGCCTTTCTCAGTCCATGGGTCTAGGGCCCGCAGCTGCTCTGACTCTCCACGCCATTGCCTCTGGCACCGTCTCTGCTGTCACCGCTTTTTAGGTAGGATCTCATGCTCTTCTTTCCTGATGGTCCTGGGATCTTCTGTTGCTGAAATTAAAGATGAGCTACTTTCCATTTTTAGTTGCACATTATCTATAATTACACTTGTGACAATCACAATTAATACTGCTAACAATTACTCACAATTGAATCATAAAATCCTGTCATCATCATTCCCCATCCCCCTTCCCCAGATCCATCTGAAAAAGAGGAAAGCTATTCTATGGGGATTCTGTATTACCCCCCATCGTTCTAAAAGTAAGCACACTTGTGTAAGCTTGTAAGCCAGCCACTTTGTGCCTTTATAGTCCTCCATTTTTAAAGTCAATGTCTAAATTACCAGTCCCTATCAACCCAGTACATGGAGGAAACAAGTTTGATCCTTGACATGAAGAATCCTTCCATTACGGTTGGAATTTTGAGCAACTGCATCCATAAGCAAAGGTTCAATTCATCAAATCGTAGCAATTTACACTTGATCACAATACCAAGCATCTTCCTTTCATCTGGTTGAGTTCTGGTCAGCTAGCCATCCAAGCTAGATCAAATGGTCAACCATTACTTTTTGGTACAGTGCCTCTGTGTATACCTTCCATCTTCTTTTCATGCTTTCTGCATCATTCAATCTTCTGCCCACAGAATCTTTCAGTATTGCAAGTCAAGGCTTGAATTTTTCTTCAGTTCTTTCAGCTTGAGAAATGCTGAGCGTGCTCTCTACCCTTTTGGTTTTCTAACTCCAGGTCTTTGCAAATTTCATTATAATACTTGACTTTGTCTTCTCGAGCTGCCCTTTGAACTTTTCTGTTCAGCTATTTGACTTCCTCATTCTTTAATCCACTTTAGTATCTCTGTGCTGGAATGCAAGTTTCAGAGTCTCTTCTGACATCCATTTTGGTCTTTTTTTCTTTCTTGTCTTTTTAGTGATCTTTTGTGTTCTTCCTATATGATGTTCTTGATGTCATCCCACAACTCTTCTGATCTTTGATCATTAGTGTCTAATGTATCACATCTTTTCTTGAGATGGTCTCTAAATTCAGGTAGGATTTGTTCATGGTCATATTTTGGCTCTTGTGGACTTGTTTTAATTTTCTTCAGCTTCAATCTGAACTTGCATATGAGCAACAGATGATCTGTTCCACAGTTTGCTCCTGACCTTGTTTTAGCTGATGATACAGAGATTTTCTACCATCTCTTCCCACAAATGTAGTCAATTTGATTCTTGTATATTCCATCTGGTGAGGTCCATGTGTATAATTACCTTTTATGTTGCTTTAAAAATATATTTGCAATGAAAAAGTACTGGCCTTGCAAAATTCTGTCATGTGATCTCCAGCATCATTTATAACACCAAGGCCATATTATCCAATTACTGATACTCTTTGTTTCCATCCTTCACATTCCAGTCACCAGTAATTATCAATACATCTTGATTGCGTGCTTGATCAATTTAGGAATGGAGAAGTTGGTAGAAATCTTCAGTTTCATCACCATTGGCTTTGCTGGTTGCTGCCGACCCTCCCCCATACGGATCCCATACCGCAGTCAAGTTGAAATTTGCTGGTTGTCCTCCAGACCTTGGCATTCTCCATCTTGCTATTTTTATGAGGAATTTCAAAAAGTTATTATAAAAATTGAATTAAAATACAATGGCATTATCTCACATAGTTTTTGAAGCCCCTTTGTATTTTATTTGTCCCTTTTTTCTCCATTATTCCTCCGTAGCCTTCTTTTGGATTAATCAACTGTTTTATAATTCCATTTCTATGCTACTAGGTTGCTGTTGTTGAGTGCTGTTAAGTCAGTTCTGACCCATAGTAACCCGGCTGGTGAGCTGGAACCGCCAACTTAGCAATTCAAACTGACCTTGCAGTCCAGCGCATTAACCCACAGTACCACAGCAGAACTCCATGTTATTAGGTGGCTAGTTATAAATTCTTGTATTATTCTTTTAGGGTCATTGTAAAGATTATGTGTTCATGACTTAATATAATCCATTTAAATCGATGCTTTTATTAATTCATGAACAATGTAAGAAATTTAGAATAGTTTAATTCCATTCACTGCCCTCCTAATTTTTATGTTGACATATATATTTATTTCCACCTGTTATGAATCCCATAAGACATTGTTCTTGTTATATGAGACAGTCGGTGGTACTTTATGTTTACCCACATATTTATACTTCTGGAGGATCTTCATTCTTTTTTTTTTTTTCAGTTCTATGTTTTCATTTTCCTTTAGCCTTAAGGATGTCTTCTGTTTTAGTAGTAGAGGATGAAAACTCATTTTTAGCATGTTTTAGGCAGACATTTATATAGCAGATTATGTTCCTATTTAACCATTTTTATACAAATTGCTTCAAGGTACTTGATTATGGTTAAGAAGTTTTCATAACTTTGCCCCTTGTATGTTCTACTATGTTCATAGATGTATTTACAGCAGAGGTAAACACACATGTAGAAGTATCCCCTGTCAAACATGTATATAAGGGGGATTTAAACATTTGTAGAAAAATGTAATAGAAAGATAATGGATTTTTTCCATGAACTTTTTCAAGCCCCCTAGAATACTCATGAGTATTGTCCCATTCTCCTTCCCTCAGTTTGCATGTAAATCTCTGCACCCACTTGTTGTTACTGTAGAGTTGGTTCTGACTCATAGCGACCCTGTGCAGGGTTTCTGAGGCTGTAAATCTTTACGGGAGCAGAACGCCTCATCTTTCTCCCACGGAGCGGCTGGTAGTTTCAAGCTGCTGACCTTAAGGTTCGCAGCCTGATTGGTAACTTGTTGTTGCAGAATGATGAATATGATTGTATTTACCTCTGTGGCTTTTAACTCTTGTTCTCTTCCCATTGCCTTTGCTTTCCTAACTTTGCTGACTTTGCTCTTATTGCCTTCTCCTTCACCCAGGTTAACATGTGTCTACTCTGGAGGCAAAGTGCTTACGAGTCGGGCTGCTAACTTTAAGGTCAGCAGTTTGAAGCCACCAGACTTCCGCAGGAGAAAGATGAGACTTTCTGCTCCTGTAAAGATTTACAGCCTCAGAAACCCGATACAGGGTCGGTGTGGGTCGGAACCGACTTAAAGGAACTTAACAACAACTCTCTAGTTAGCAGTTTACTATTCCTCTTCCTTCTACCCCCAGTAACTCTCTAATAATGCTTCTTTTTGTATGAAAATTTTACACTTTTAATTATAGTGGTCTCATACCATATTTAAGGAGTCCTGGAAACATAGTGGTTACGAATCGGGCTGCTAACCTCAAGGTCAGCAGTTGGAAACTACCAGCTGCTCCGTGGGAGAAAGATGAGGCTTTCTGCTCCTGTAAAGATTTACAGCCTCGGAAACCGTATGCAGGATTGCTGTGAGTCAGAACTGACTCCATGGCACCTACCCATCACCATACGATATTTACCCTTTTGTGATTGACTTAGTTCACTCAGCATAATGTCTTGCAGGTTCATCTGTGTTAGGAGACATTTAGCAGAGTCATCATTACTCTTTAATGCTGTGTAATATGCCTTTGTGTGTATGTACTATAGTTTGTTTATCCATTCTTCTGTTGATGGCAGTTAGGTTGTTTCCATCTTTTTATTATTGTCAATAGTGCTACAGTAGCGTGTATATATCTATTCAAGTCATAATTCATATTTATCTGGGATATATACCTACTGGCGGGCTTACTGAATCATATGATACTTCTGTTAACAGCTTTTTAAGGTAGCATCATACTGTTTTCCATAGTGGTTGCATTATTTTACAGTCTCACCAACAGTGTATGATGACTCCAGTCTCTCAATATACTTAGCATCATTTATTGTTTTCTGTTTCTTTATTTTTCTTTTGTTTTTGTTAATTTTCTACTAATGCTATTGTTATTTTTATTTACATCTGTCTAAGGAGCTCTGGTAGCGTAGTGGTTACGAATCAGGCTGCGAACCACAAGGTCAGCAGTTAGAAACTACCAGCTGCTCCGTGGGAGAAAGATGAGGATTTCTGCTCCTGTAAAGATTTACAGCCTCGGAAACCCTGTTCAGGGTCGCTATGGGTCACACTTAACAGCAACAACAACAATGGCTATTGGTTCACGATCACCAGCTGCTCCTCAGAAACCCAATACAGGGTCCTTATGGGTTGGCATTGACTGAACAGCACTTAACAACAATAATGGCTAATGAATGCAAACATTTATTCATGTGTTAATTGACTGCCTAAATGTCATCTTTGATAAACTTTCTGTTTTATGTATTCTTTTCATTTTTAAATTGAATTACATATCTTTTTATTATTGGAGGTATTGAAATTTATATTAATTTTAAAGATTATTCCCCTGTTAAATATGCTATTACCAGGTTTTGCATATGAACCCTTAATTATGTTGAGGAATTTCCCTCCTATCCCTATTTTATTAAAGTTGTTTTTGTTTGTTTATCAGAAATGGGTGTTAAATTTTGTCAAGTACCATTTCTAAGTCAATGGATATAATCATGTGGTTCTTTTCCTTCGGTTTATTTATGTGGTGAATTACATTAGCTGTTTTTTTCAAATGTTGAACCATCCTTGAACGTCTGGTATGAATCCCACTTCATCATGATGTAAATTATTTATCTGATGTGTTGCTGGATTCCATTGTCTAGGATTTTGTTAAGGATTTTACATATATGTTCATGAGACACATTGGTCCATACTTTTCTTTATTAATTGATGTCTTTGCCTGGCTTGGGTGTCAGGGTTGTTCTAAGTGCATAAACTGAATTAGAAAGCATTCCTTTATTTATTTGTTTGTTTTCTGTACTCTGGAGTAGTTTGGGAAGAATTGACATCAGCTCTTCTCTGAATGTTTGGTAGAATTCAGTGAAGTTGTCTGGGCTAAGACTTGTTTTTTGTTGTTCTCTTCAATGACTTGATCAATTTCTTCTTGTGTTGGGGTCTGTTCCAATTTTCTGCCTCAGTCTGTATTGTTTCTGGAAGGTAATAATATGCTTTTAGAAATTAGGCCAATGCCTCTAGGTTTTAAAATCGTTAGATTACAGTTCTTCATAGTATCCTTTTTATTTCTGTTGTTTCTATTACGATGTCATACATCTTACATTTCATTTGCATCTTCTTTTCCTTTGTTCGATTTGCCAGTGTTTCATGGATTTTATTAATCCTTTAAAAGAACCAACTTCTAGTCTCATTCATACTATCTGCAAAATCAATGTTTTTGCATTAATTAAAATGGATTTGCTGTGTCGGGCCAGCTGAGGATTCTCCTCTTCCATCTGTTTCCTAAACCATCTCTCTTGTTCAGCTTCTAATAGGTATTTAATCCACTTCTCTATCCTTTCATTTGAAGCTTAGGGTTCCAATAGTATCATCCATATCTATTCTGTTTGGTTTCTTGTGTCTATGCTGTAGAGTCTATCTGACAGAAGTCAAGTTTTTTGTTTTATAATTTATCCTGCTTGAAATTTGCTGAGATTAATTTATCGAATGGATAAACCTTATCAACTGGGGGGGGTGGCCAATATTTGTTTATATATTGTTCTGTTTCCATTTATTTTGATTTTTCTTCTGGGATTCCAGTTAAATATGATAGACCTTTTTACTTTATGCTAAGTGTCTCATATGCCCAGTTTTGTTTTATACATTCTTTTTTTTTTGTCTGCTTTGTTGTCTTAAGTGCTGTTGAGTTGGTTCCGACTCATAGTGAACCTGTATGGGGTTTCCGAAGCTGTGAGTCTTTGCTGGAGTAGGAAGTCTCAGAGCAGCTGGTGGGCTCTAGCCACTGACCTTGTGGTGTTAACAGTTCAGTGCTTACCCTACAGAGCACTCCTCATAGCAGTACCTGTTGTTGCTGTTAAGTACTGTTGAGTTCATTCCCACTCATGGTGACCCTGTACAGGGTTTCCAAGGAGCACTGGTGGTTTGAACTGCTGATCTTGTGGTTAGTAGTTCAATGTTTATCTTTCACCACCACATCAGAGCTATCTGTGCTTAAATATAATTTCTACTGTCCTATCTTAACAACTTAATAATCTTTTTTTCTTTGTTCAGTTGTCTTGTAAACTCATCAATGTATTCTTTATATATTTTTCAGTTATATAATGTCCATTTAGTTATTTTTTGTATATTTAATTCTCTTGACATCTTTTCACCAATTTTGTTCATTTCTTCTTCTATTTCCTTGAATGTACTGATCACTTATTTCAGAGCCTCTGTCTGTGAACTTTGATACCTGGATTCTCTGTATCTTCTTCCGCTATGTGTCTTTCCTCTTGAGTATCAGTGATAGCTCCCTGTGTCTCTGCAGCCTTAGGAATATTAGATGGTATGCCAGGCTTTAGACAGAAAACTGCAGAGGCTTCAGAGGGTGCCAGCCTGCGGAGGATTTCCAGTTTCCCCATCAGATCTTGAGGACAAGGGTTTTATCATGGAGCTGAGTTGGGGTGAAGTTACAGTTTTAGTAAGGTTTAGATCACTCCTGGGTTTTCCCATTCCTCAAAGATAACTCTGCTGGGCTTTTGATTGAGAGCCTGCAGAGTCTCTGTCTTGTCAATTCTGAAAGACTGTGGGAAATTTAGCGCTCGTCATTGAAAGTTTTGAATTCAGCTCTGTAGCCACCTACCACTTGCTCCCATCACTACTTTAAAATCTGGAAGATGTCCTAAGAGGGTACCTGGCAGTGTTCTTGAGTATGACAGGGCCTCTTTTTCATCCTTTACACCATGAAACAACAGAAAGTTTTATTACACTATTTCAAAGTCTTCAACCAAACTTTCCAGTCTTTTGTGCACAGTCACTGAACTCAGAGGATTTCTCATGGGGAAAACCAACCATGCACTTAGCACTTCTTAATTTCCATTTTCTTTTACTAGTCCCATGACTACCAAAAATCTCTAGTTTCTCTTTCCTTAAGCCAATTCTTTTTGTTCAAGTCAAGTTTGAGTCTTAGTCCATGACCAGAATTGTCAAAATATCCCCAGGTAAGAAAAAAAATCAGTAATTTATATATCCTTTATTCCTTCCTCATGTTCTGATATCTTAAAAAAATGTTTTATTTTATTACTAATTTTTGAATCGGGAACTCTATCTAGTCTTCAGTGACCAACTACATTTTACCCAGAAGTCTTTTGGTCCTTATGTTGTTAGGGTAAATACCTTTCAATGTAGTCAAAGCTTCAAGGATTGAAAAGGGCAGTGAGCTATCTCTGGCACTTGGATTCCAGAGGGTGTGAGGATGCGTTGCGTTGGTGGCCCAGACTTTGTCCCTCAGTGGCAGAGGCTTTATGTAAATAAGTCACATGGCCCTGGGGATCATCTGTAGACAAAATGATGGCCTTTGAATAGACCATGTGAACTTGTGATGATGGGCATGGCTAGTAACAATCAAAATTGATTGAATGCCTGCCCCAGCCCCCTTCCTGGATATAAATGATGTGGGTTAATGCACTGGACTGCAAAGTCAGTTTGAACTGCAACCTCGGCAGTTCAAGCTCCATGGAAACCCTGTGCAGGGTTGCTATGGGTTAGAACCGACTCAGTGGCACTTAACAACATCAACAACATGATTCAAGTGAGTGAAAGGAAGTCTTCCTACTATTTATAAATGAAGTTTAAATTATATTCATTTTTATTCTGAAAATTAAATAAACTTGAGCTCTATGTATCACAGAAGACTCCTGTTGTGGTGCTGTAGGATCAGCACTGGACTGCGAACCATAAGGTCAGCAGTTCAAACCCATCAGCTCCTCAGAAACTCTATACGGGGTCACTATGAGTCAGAGTCAACTCAACAGCACTCAACAACAACAGTGTATTCCAGAGGAAGCATAGTTGGTTGTTGTTGGGTGATGTCAAGTTCAAACCAACTTTGAGGCTGCGTGCTTATCCTACGGTGCCATGCCAGCTCGGCAAGCATACTTTGTCACTCTTATTTCTAGTAGCATGATCAAGCAATAAAGTACAAACCGATTCAGAGAAGTCTAACTCTGAATAGAACAAAGTTTAATGACTACCTGCACAAGTATGTTTTGCTTATATTATCTCTTTCACATACGTAGTAGTTACGAATCGGGCTACGAACCTTAAGGTCAGTGGTTCGAAACTACCAGCTGCTCCGCGGGAGAAAGTTCAGGCTTTCTACTCCCGTAAAGATTTACACCCTCGGAAACCCTGTACAGGGTCGCTATGGGTTGGAACTGACTCGACGGCACTTAACAACAACAAC
>NW_006408524.1:30668165-30669501 GCF_000296735.1 Chrysochloris asiatica
AACCCACAGAATGGGAAAAAATCTTTGCAATGACACATCAGACAAGGGACTTATTTCTAAAATATATAGGAAACTACAACACCTCTACAAGAAAAAGAAAAATAACCCAATTAAAAAATGGGCACAGGACATGAACAGACACTTCACCAAGGAGGAGATCCAGGCAGCCAACAAACATATGAAGAAATGTTCACAAGCACTAGCCATTAGAGGTGCAAATCAAAACAACAATGAGATATCATCTCATACCAGCAATAACAGCAAAGATCAAAAAAGTAGCTCCAAAGAGGGAACAAATCTTTACAGCGAGGATCATTCCCACCCCTCTAGCATAGTGGTTATGAATCGGGCTGCTAAGCTGAAGGTTGGCAATTCAAAACTACCAGCGGTTCCATGGGAGAAAGATGAGGTGTTCAGCTCCTTTAAAGATATACAGCTTTGGAAACCCGAGGGTTTCTATGAGGTCATATGAGTTGGAAACGACTCCACAGTACTTAACAACAACAACAATACACAGAGTAGACAGGGATTGGCATCTTGGACATTGGCTACCCAAATGGGACATTGCTACCCAAATGGGCTACAAAAGCAAGAAGTGACTGGCTTATAAGACTTCAAGAGGGAGCCTAGATTCAGAGGGTACAGAGGAAGGCAGAATCTCCACTGAGTAGTATCCAATCTGTCTGGGCAGAGCTAATGAAAGGAGATGGGAATAGGTCCCTTGTGGTACAATTGTGAATAATTATTATCAGGACTGACTGCAAGAGTTGGAAATGTAAAGGTAGACATTCTGCAGCAAAATGAAGGAGTGACTGATTTTGCAGTCCAGGATCAGAGGTCCCTGGAACCATCAAGGGAGAAGAGCGGAGTGCGAGACCCTACCCAGAGAAGCAGTGACACCAGAGATGGAGGCAGAGACGATGACGTGGAGAGATGGAGCAGCTAGGGTCTCTAGAACCAGAGAGGGAGAGGGGTTGTGTGCTGATGAGCAGGGAAAAAGCTTGCGGGGTATACCCTTTGGTTGGTTGATGATGCATGGAGGGGACTGTAATCATGGCACTGAAACGATATACGATAGGATGAATGTAAAACTAATGTTCTCCCATGTAAACTATCACATAATTCACAATAAAACATTAAAAACAAAACAAAACACAAAAAAATAGAAGGTCCCTTGTACAGATTAAAATGCAAGTAAACAAAATGATATGTATATTCAAGACGAAGGATATATCAGTGTCCCAAGCAAAACATGTATGAGTTACTGAATGGAAAACCAATTCACTTTGTAAACTTTCACACAAATCACAATATAAAGTTAAAAAAAAAAAAAAAA
>NW_006408524.1:30669601-30676965 GCF_000296735.1 Chrysochloris asiatica
GCTTTCTACTCCCGTAAAGATTTACACCCTCGGAAACCCTGTACAGGGTCGCTATGGGTTGGAACTGACTCGACGGCACTTAACAACAACAACAATTGTTGTTGTCAAGTGCCTTTGAATCTTCCCAACTCATAGGGTTTCTGAGACTTTTTAAATCTTTGCGGGAGCAGAAAGCCTCATCTTTGTCCTGCACGTATACATATTTGTATACATATAATATTGTTATTGTTAAGTGCTGTCAAGTCAATTCCGACTCACAGAAACCCTGTATAGAGTTTCCAAACAGCTGGTGAGTTTGAACCGCTGACATGGCAGTTAGTAGTCTAATGCTGTTGTTAGGTGTTGTCAAACCGGTTCTGAATCATAGCGACCCCATGAACAATAGAACGAAACGCTGCTGTCCTCACCAGTGTTCTTAGGTTTGAGGCCATTGTTGCAGCCTCTGTGGCAATTCATCTTGTTCAGGGTCTTCTTTGTAGCTAAACCTCTGCTTTACCAATTCTCAGAATGCCTATGAAGGGGACTTGGGCACTTGTGTCCTCTAAAGGCTTGTAAGGCAATTTGAATGTGGAGACAAGAACTGAGAATTGCTACTCTATGCATTGTTCCTTTTCCATCTACCATCTAATGTTACAGAGAAGTGCAGACTCCGATTAACTTGTTCTCTTGTAGAAAATCTGTTTCTCCCTGTGTAGATGATTATAGGACTGTTTTCTTTGTATCTGTAACTAAAGAACCAACAATAAACAGCAAGTTATTCTAGGTTGTTGTTGTGTGTGCTACTGAGTTGATTCGGACTCACAGCAACTGTGTATAGGGTTTCCGAAGCTATAAATCTTTATAGGAGCAGAAAGCCTTATCTTTCTCTGAAGAAGCAAGTAGTGGGCTGAATCTGCCAACCTTGTGGTTCACAGTTCAGTTTATCTAGGTTAAGTTACTTTTTTTCATTGTTTTTTTCTCCCCTTAGAACTTGGCAAACTTTTGTATTTTTTTCAGTACCAGACATTTTATTATTGTGTCTCTTTTTAAGAAGTGCCTATAATTAATACACTGTAATTATCACCCTTGTACTGAATGGCTCTCAATCACCTTCACACTTAGCGTTATCATCTCCTTGAGTTGTTTTTTGGCTGTCTGAAAGAATCTCTCAAATTTGTTAACCACGCTTAGTCAGCTCTGTTTAGTATTAATTTTCTTCTTTATTGCCACCAATGTGTATTTCATTTTTGCTGTTATGTTTTTAGATTCTGAACTCAGTCATCTCCCTTTTGATCTTAATTTGTAGTCTCTCCATGTCAGCCTAATCTCTTCCTGCAGCATTCAGCTCTTTCAGTTCGAAGGTGCTGTCATTTTGCACTTCATCAGACAGTTTCCTGAAATTTTCTTCTGTATTTTGCAGATCATTTTGGATGCTTGCTTTCCTTCTATATCTTTAGAATAATTTATTATTTCCTTTTTATCTGTAGAGGTTTTTTTTGTCAGCCCCTGGTTTTGGCTTTGTTATTGTGGTTATATGTGTTTCTTTTTTTTCCCTAACTCATCTTAAATAAGGCAAAACTGATCTCACTGGCTGCATTCTCAGGCAATGTGGATGACAGATGATTCATTTTCTCAAACCCCCTTCTGTAGCACCGTTGTAAATCCTCCTTTCTTCTAGTCCAATTTCAACAATATAAAAGGCTTTCTCTTCTTGCTCTTTTACTTAGAGAGGAAACATCTATGTATGCTTTCTATGCCCTCTGACACTCTGATATGACAAATTGTACTATTAAAAACCCTTTTCCCAGCAATCACCTTTGTCAAGATATTTTTCTCTATCATTCCCCCATAGTGCATTCCTCATGGAACCAATACAACATTGTCAGACCACACCTGCCACCTTACTTCTGATCCAATTGTTTTCCAAGTTAACTAGATGGCAATGTGAACTGAGAAACAACAGCCACCCTAGAAAGTAATACCAATGGGCCGGGAAATGTCTGGTTTGTTTTCTTGCATTTACTTGCTAGTTCTCTGAGTTAATTAATGCTTCACCCATGGGGACAGATTTGAAGTATTTTCATATCCTTATTCAGAGAGACGAAGTAAGTAGGGGTAAAAACGGGGTCAGTTATTCTCAATTAATCTGTATTCAGTTTGTAATTAGAATAACTCCACAAAGCTCCACAGGTGATGTTAGTGTATATCAGGTGGAGAATCATTGTGTTAACCAACAGTTAGCAGAAACTGCTTTGAGAAGCTAATAGAGCACCATTTATAATTGGAAACCCAAGCTGAATGTTAGTAGGGCAACTCTGTGTGGAGGTGGGATTGCAAAGTGAGACCAAGAAAAAAGTTAACAGGTTTTGCTGTCACCAATGTGATGGTGTTACTGACAAAGTGATACTGGGAATGGAGAGGAGGGGGCAGGTGTCAGAAGCATTGTGAAAGCCACATTGTCAAGACCTGGGTCCTGAGTAGATATTATGGCAACAAAGGGGAAGATAAAGAGTTGGTGATGATCTGAGGTGACCTCCTTCTTGAGTGTTGGTTGTTGTTGTTGTGTGCTGTTGAGTTGGTTCCAACTCACAGCGATCCTGTATAAGGTTTCCGAAGAGTGACTGGTGAGTTTGAACCTTGCTGTTCAAACCGACCTTGAGGTAGAATGCTTATCACTACGCCACACCAGATTAAACAAGCATTCATCAGGTCTTTTTCAGTATGGTATATTAAACTTAAAAGATAATAGTATTATTATTAGCTTCATTAATTCACTTAAAAAATGTACTAAAAAGATACTAACAAATATTTACCTACTATGTGCCAGGCGGAGTCCTGATGTGACGCTGTGGGTCAACGCGCTGGACTGCAAAGTTGGTTTGAACTTCAAGGTGGGCGGTTGAAATTTACCAGCTGCTCCTCGGAATCCTATACATGATCACTATGAGCTGGAACCAACTCGACGGCACTTAACAACAACTACAGGGATACAATAGGTAGCAGTAAAGGGGACAGTCCTAGCACTTAAAGGACCTGTTAGTCTAGTAGTGAGTCTGACACAATCAAATACATCACACCAATTAATGTGTTTTATTGCCAGGGGGGGATATGTACCCCTAGCTATGAAAATGTGTGATAAAAGACACTGAGGAGGGGATGGGGACCTGGACATAGCATCCCAGGCAAAGAGAACAGGTGGGAAGTTCAGTGTGAGGACATTGAGAAGATAAGTGTGGCTGGAAGGTACAGTATGTTGGGAGGAGATCTGGCTTTGTAGAAAAGAAGACACCTCTTGTCATTCAGACAACACAACACTACTAATCCTGTGTTGCTCATTTCTATCTGAAGATCAACCTTGTAAATATTTCTGCTCTATTGAGCCTATGGAGTCCTGGTGTGGCACTGTAGGCTAAGCACTGGACCACAAGGTTGGTTTGAACTGCAAGGTTGGGGATTCAAACTCACCAGTGACTCCTTGGAAACCCTATACCAGATTGACTATGAGTCAGAACCAATTGGAAGGCACTTAACTTGGTTGGTTAGGTTCAATTGTTGTTGTTTTCATGCACTACCATTGATGTTCCATAATATATGATGCTTAACAAAATTAAGTTTTTCTTTGCATAAAGCTGCTATAACTTTTTAATCTGGTTTGGAAGTTAAAATGGTTCTCAAAACTTGTATTATAAACTTAACCAAAGTCATTTCTTACTGCAAACCTAGTAGATTTTCCAGAAAACTACCAGACTTGACATCAACTCTGCGTATGAACAAGGACTTTCATGTCTATGCTGGACCACGCTCCCCGAGGCTTATGGATGCGCTGCCATCTTTATCTTAAAACAATTTATTATTGTCTGTGGTCATAGAGAAGTTCTAGTGTGGTGCTGTATGATAAGTACTGTACCACAAGGTCAGTTTGAATCGCAAGGTTGTTGGTTCAAATTCACCAGCTGCTCCAGGAAGTCCTCCTTCTCATTGTCGTTTTAAAAATTTCCCCAGCAAGTCCCATGTAAGTAGGTTAAGCCTGCTTACATGGGACTTGCTGGGGAAATAAAAAAATAAAAAAAATTTTATTATGAAAATAATTTCTCAATAATTTTATTTAGAAAAATAAAATGAACATTTATCAGAAAAAAAAAAAAAACCCCACACAAAAACCTAAGCCCTCAGGAAGCACAGAGCACATCTAATGTTTTTCTGTTTGTAGTCCCTTGACTACAAGCAATAATTCTGTCAGTATCAATACAGCCCAATTTTTATCTCTATATTTTACTTGATTTTTTTCCTACTAAACATTTAATTTATTTGATTTATATTTATATTTTTGTCTGATTTATTTTCTAGTTTGGGCCTTTATTTGACTTTAGCTGCCAGCAGAACTTTACTTTTGAGTCTACATCTTGTCATGCATCTGTTAAATTCCAGTTATTTTTCTTCTAATCTCTTCTCTCTCTCTTTTCTTCTTCTTCACCTTCACTCTCTTCATACTCACTCTGACTTTCACTCTCAGTCTCATCTTACCCTTGCCCCTGCTCTCTTTCTTACTCATTCTCTCTCCCTGTTGCTTTCCCTTGTTCTGTGTGCTTACTTTCAGTCTTCCTCTCTCCCTCTTGTTTTCTCCCCTGTGATGTGTGAATGATCTTTATGATTTCACCTACCACCTGCACAGAGACATCTTTTCTAGACTTGTAACTTTGTGGGGTTCTTTGAATTGCTAGTAAGAGCAACCAGGTGGACTGGTTGCTAAAAAAAAAAAAAGAAGGGGAAATCTGTAAGAATACAGAAACATCTCACAGAACTAAAGAAACTGAACCATCACGAAGAAGAACTCTGAAGTCAACTATTACCCAAACTCAGTGCCAGTAACTCCCAGTCTCCTTGTTATTCTATTCCTTGTTTTAAATTCCTGGGAGAGACAATTTGACCAGGTCAGATATAACCCTGGATCAACCAGCTCTGGCAAGATGTACAGGGTTGCGATGAACAGATAAGACCACTTTTTGCCTTCCCCTGTCTATTGGGTGGTTCTCAGTGAACGGATGTTTGAAAATTAGGTATCAACCCAAATGGTTATATAATATACTATTAGTCCAGTCCTGGGTTTCTGACTGTTTTTTTTAATAGCTCTACCTACTTGGAGGAACAGTGGCTAAAGTTCTTATCTTCCCATAATATCCTTTGTTTTTCAGTGGGATTCACTCTCTCCAAGACAATTTCTTACTTAGTCCTCCAGCCTGCTTGTTCTCACAACCCTTCCTATCCTCATTCCGTATTATACATAAATAAACAACCATAAACACCTAGATCTGTGTGTAAGAAAAAAGAGAACCAAAACAATCAGAAAAAATATACCTTGGGGTTATAATTACAAATAATTCACAAGGATTTTTCAACTAGAATTGAGCTTTGATTAAAGTAAATACACCAGCTTAGTTAGAAATATTAATTTCTGTATAATTCATTTATTTACCAACTTGAAACAAATATTTTCTGAGTACCTGTTCTGTTTTATGCCCATGGCCTCCAAGACTGTTCTTTTGGAGGCCATGGGCATAAATAATGAACATTAGACAAGTCTCTGACTTTGGAGCCTCTTGTCTAGCAAGGGGATAAGAGCTAATCAAAGAACTCATTAGAACCACAGTAACTTAAAGACCAAAGAAGAGGTACACGGATGTATGCATGCATTTAATAGGAGGTCAAGGGAGTCTTCCTTGATGAACTGACAATTGCTCTACAATCAGAAGGTATGAAGAAGAAGTACAGAGAGAAGCTTTCCAGTCAGAGAGGGCAGGATGTACATAGGCCCTGGTGCTTGAAGGAGCTGGTGTTTGTGAGTAACTGGGAATCAAGTCTGTAATTGACAAGCAGAGAAAATGGGAAACAGGATGGGAAGCAGAGGGGATAGGTGGATAAGGCCAGACCTGTGAGCAGGTTACAGCTTTTGCTTGGGAAGCCATTAAAGAGTTATTGAACAGCAGTGTCAGAAGATCAAATTTAAATTTTAAAAATGGGTAGAGAATGAATTGGAAGGGGTTGAGAGAGGACAAGAGTCCCCCAGTGGTGCAAATAGCTAACATACTTAACAGCTAAGAGAAAGATTGGAGGTTTGAGTCCAATCAGAGTCATATGGGAAGAAAGGCCAAGTGATCTACTTCCATAAAGTCAATTACTGAGAACCCTATGGAGCACAATTTTACTCTGAAACACATGAGTTGGAATGAACTAAACAGCAATTGGTGGTGGTAAGAGGCAATATGGGCAAAGTTAGGGACATATTGAGTGACATTTGAAAGCAACTGTTGTGAAACCATACCCATAGAATTGGCAGGAAGACAAAGTTCTTTGATAATTTTATGGCTATTTTCTTTTTTAACCTGACAGACGTCAAAGTTCAGAGGTTGCATGAATAAAGTAGTAATAACGTCAAGACAGAAATGTTCTGTGTCTAGGATTTGTCCCAGATGACGAAACAATTATGTCTTTTTCCCTCCTGGGGCTTAGAAAAAATGACTTGCAATGGTGGATTTGGTGGGATTGCCTGGACTATTTCCTTTATTTTTCTTTAAGAGTAGGGTTAACCAGTCAGGAAGTGCTGTCTTGTCTGTGCTCCTTCTTGAGTTGGTTAAGTTCCCAACTCAGCCTACATGTTTAATAGGTTTCTCTTACTGTCTACCATATTGGAAATAATATATTTTTCCAGACTTGCATTTTTTTCTCAAAAGGCCTATAAAAATGTTATATTTAAGGGATTGCAGGAAATACCAAATTTAGGTACTTAAATCATTAGGAAAGACATTCTTCAAAACACTCTGGTAGTTTATGACTCACTCTAACTCAAGTTGATTGAAAACATACAAGAGACTTGTTAACATTTTCAGACGTTTATCATTTTAAGAAAACATTAAAGACATTTTGAACACTGGCTATTGTTTCTTATGGAGAATTTGGAGGCAATGTGAATGTCATTGTTGGAAAATTGACAGGGAAAATGTGATGGACACCGAATTTAGAAGGAACAGACTAGGTGTCTTCATAGCAATATAACAAAAAAGCTCAAGAACTCACTGTTGATTTCAACACAGTGACCCTACATATAAGGCAGAATAGAATTTCTCCTTAGGTTTCCAAGTCTATAAATCTTTCCAGGCACATGCAACCTCATCTTTCTCCTGTGGAGCAGCTGATAGGTTTGAACAGCTGACTAACGTTAGCAGCCCAGTGCTTAACTAACAACACTACCAAGGATCCTTGTTGTTGTTAAGTGCCATGTTGTTGTTTGTTGTTAAGTGTCATCGAGTCGGGTCCGACCCATAGCGACCCTGTACAGGGTTTCCGAGGGTGTAAATCTTTACGGGAGTAGAAAGCCTCATCTTTCTCCC
>NW_006408524.1:30680002-30690122 GCF_000296735.1 Chrysochloris asiatica
AAAAAAAAAAAAAAAAAAGCTAAGAGGCACAGTCTTTTCGAATTTAATTTTTAAAAATCTCTTGGTTTAAATAGACTCTTAAGTGAACTCATGGGAATTCATTTATGTCTTGACTTTAATTTGCCTGAACTCAAGGCCACAAGCAGCCACTTGGTGTGTGAGTTCCAGTCATGTGTGAGCAGGAGAGGTTAGCTATGATGAGACAGTCCATGCATACAGATACACACGATGTCATTTCTGTGACTGCTTCCCTACTGCACAGGCCTAGTGACATTTTTGCTCCTCCCTGTCAATCTTTAAAGCGTGAAACAGCTGTCAGAATGCATAATCAATAAATAAAGTAAATCTTTTGCAACAGAAGAAGTAAAAAGGATATGCATTAAATACATTTGAATGGTTTTCCATATGAGATTGAGTTGGAGTGAAAGGGACTGGGGAATGGGAGTAAAATCAATCAATAAAAAAGCAATATGTCTTTTTCAGACCAATGAAAATAATGTCATAAATTTATTATTAGCCTCTATATGGATTAGGTACAAAATAGGAAAAGGAAATGATTTGCTCCCTCAGATAAATAATCCTGTCAGCAAACACATTCACTTATATATCCAAATGTCCTACTGGATTGGCTGCATATAGACTCTGTTAGTAATTGTGCTTGTTTGGTGTCTTTTAATGCTTAAGAAGGCGACAGTGCTTATGATGAAAAACTGCTAAAATATTTCACCATCTTCCTTTTATAGTTCTCCCTCTTTTTCTCTTTCTTAATGGGTGAGAGCAAAAGATGCACTCAGTGTAGTGATCATGCTTGGTCTAAGCAATGGTGTGTGTGCTCCTTGAGTATGGACCTTCAACCTACCAGCTACCTGTCTACACAGCTGGTTGTCAACCCAATATACCTATCAAGTGTTTGGCTGAAAATGGGGCCATGGGAGTGAGTTCCTTTCCAGACCTGAAGGGTGGTTGACGGCCGTTGTCTCAGGTTCTTCCAGTCTTTTCTCACCAATAAGCCTGATCTTTGTTTTATAATTTTGAGTTTTGTTCCACATTTCCTCCCACTCTATCTGGGACCTTTCAATATGATCCTTTTCAGAGCAGTTGGTTCTTCTGGTCTAAAAGTTGTGGCAACTGATGTTCACCTGCTCCATTATTAGTTCATTGGACAAATTAATTCTAAACATTTTCAATTTTCATCACTCTTCTTTCTTCCACACATGGAGAGACCAATACAATAGTAGCATCTTAGCTGGCCACTCGAGGGTTTTTAAGATCCTAGACACTACTCACCAAAGTAGGATG
The DNA here is from genome assembly GCF_000296735.1 of Chrysochloris asiatica. Classification (NCBI taxonomy): domain Eukaryota; kingdom Metazoa; phylum Chordata; class Mammalia; order Afrosoricida; family Chrysochloridae; genus Chrysochloris; species Chrysochloris asiatica. The sequence continues at coordinate 30,681,302 of NW_006408524.1, forward strand.
TAGAACACTAGCTTTGTGGACTATGTTATTCCAATTGACCATGATGTCCCCCGAGACTATGGTCCTAAGTCCCCAGGCCCAGAAACTCATTGCCTTAAGATGTTTGATAATATCTATGACACTTTCATCATTTTGCCCCATGTATGTTCCACCACATTTGGGTGTGTTTTCAGGAAAAGTAAATACCCATGTAAAAATATCCTCTTTCAAATGCTTACATATTTGTGGGTATACCCCCACTTTCCCTCCATACATAGTCAGCCTGTGTATCTGTCCTTGTATCTATCCAGAGAACACTGTTGTTCCCAGGTTGTGTATATCACACTACTTCCCTCTAAGCCCTTTAGCCCACACATACCTCCCTGTGTCTTCACTTGTCTTCATCATCATTCTGCCAACCTCCCTCTTCTTGTAAATTGTCCTCCCTGTTATCCGAGCTAACATGTGCTTATACTCTAGACAGTGAATTACTTTCCCTTCCCTCCCACCCTTGATCACCATCAAAGAATATTTCTTTTAGCATGAAACGTTTTCTTGAGTTTTTACAATAGTGGTCTCATATAATAGTTGTCCTTTTGTGCAGATTACACAACCATGCTCACTGACAATGAAGAGGACTTAAAATACTTACTGATGAAGATCAAAGACCACAATCTTCAGCATGGGTTGCACCTCAGTATGAAGAAAACAAAAATACTCACCACTGAACCAATAAATAACATTATAAGTAGAGGAAAGATTGAAGTTTTTGAAGGCTTCATTTTTCTTGTATCCACCATCAACACTCATAGAAATAGCAGTCAAGAAATCAAACATGTATCACATTAGGCAAATCTGCTGCACAAGACCTCTTTACAGTGTTCAAGAGCAAAGACGTCAGTTTGAGGACTAAAGTGCACTTAATCTAAGCCATGGTATTTCCAATAACCTCATATGCATGTGAAAGTTGGGCAGTGAGTAAGGAAAATCATTGAAGGATTAATGCATTTGCGCTATGGTGTTGTAAAAGAACATTAAAAGCATTCTGGACAGCTAAAAGAACAAACAAATCTGTGCTGGAAGAAATACAACCGGAATCCTCCTTGGAAGCCAGGATGGTAAAACTTCATCTTTCATACTTTGGGTATGTTGTCAGGAGGGACCAGTTCCTAAAGAAGGATATCATGCTAAGTAAAGTGGAGGGTCAACAAAAAAGAGGAAGACCCACAATCAGATGAACTGGCACAGAGGCAGCAGCAATGGGTTTAACGTTAATGATGATTGTGAGGATGTCGCAGGACAGGGCAATGTGTTGTTCTGTTGTACATAAGGTCACTATGAGATGAAATTGACTCGATGACACTTAATAATAGCAAATTGCCCTCAGCATAATACCCTCCAGTTTCATCATGTTATGATATATTTCATCGATTCATCATTATTCACCATTGCATAGCATTCCATTGTATGTATGTACCAAAATTTATCCATTCTTCCACTGATGAACATTTAACCTGTTTGTATCTTTTTGTTAATTAGAATAGTGCTGCATTGAACATTATTGTGCATATATCTAGTCTTGTCATGACTCTTATATCTTATGTATGTATACCAAGTAGAGGGATTGCTGGGTCATAAGGCATTTCTGTTTCCAACGTTTTGAGAAAGTACCATACCGTTTTCTACAGTGGTTGAACCCCTTAACAGTTTCACCAGCAATGTAGGAGGGTTCCAGTCTCTCCACACCCTCACCAGCATTTGTTGTTTTCTGATTTTTTGAACTTTGCTATTAATCCTGGGGTGAGATGATAGTTCATTGATCTTTTTATTTGTACTTCTTGTAGCATAGTGGTTACAAATTGGGCTGCAAACCACAAGGTCAGCAGTTTGAAACTACCAGCTGCTCCGCGGAAGAAAGATGAGGCTTTCTGCTCCTGTAAAGATTTACAGACTCAGAAACCCTGTTCAGGGTCACTATGGGTCGGAACCAACTCACTGGCACTTGACAACAACAACAACAATGACTAATGATCATGAACGTTTCTTCATATGTTTGTTGGCTGTCTGAATGTCTTCTTTGGTTAAGTGTCTAATCATATCCTTTGCCCAATTTTTATTTGGGTTGTGTTTTTCTTGTAGAGTTGTTGCCATTTTTTTTATAACTTTTAGAGTTGAGTCCCTTTTCTAATATGTCATTGCAAAAAAAATTTTCCCCAATCTGTGGGCTCTCTTTTTATTTCTTTGGGGGAATCTTTTGATGTGCATAAGTCAGATTTTAAGATGGCCCAGTCATCTATTTTGTCTTCTATTATTTGGTGACTTTAGTTATGTTTGACAGTGTATTTATGCCATGTATTATAGACCCTAAGTTTGTCCCTATTTTTTCATGATGATCTTTTATAGTTCTGTGTTTTACATTTAGGTCTTGAATCTTTGTTGAGTGTATTTTTGTGTATGGTGTGAGATAAGGATCCTGTTTTATTTTCCTGGAAATGGATTTCCAGTTTTGCCAGCTCCATTTGATGAAATCCTATTTCTTTCCCATTTACTGTGTTTTGTCCCTGTGTGAAAGATCAGTTGACTGTATATGGAGGGATTAACTTCTGGGTTCTCAATTCTGTTCCATTGATCTACATATCTTTCATGATAGCAATACCAGGCTGTTTTGACCACTGTGGATGTTTAGTAAATATTAAGATCAGGAAATTTGAAGACTCCATCTTGGTTCTTCTTCTTCTTCTTTTAACTTTTTATTGTGAATTGAGTGATAGTTTACATGGAGGAACATTGGTTTTACACTCATCATTTCATTGCAATGATTACAATCCCCTCCACGCATCCTCATTCAACAGTATTTGCTTCTATTCCCTGTTTTTTTTTTTTTTGTTTTTTTGAGGGGGGGTATACACAAAAACACTCAGGAATATATAATCATTTAAATAACCAAAGGGCACATTCTGCAAGTCTGTCTCCTGGCCACAGGCACACAACCTTTCTCTTTCCATGGGTCTTAAGTACTAAGCTGCTCTCTCTCTCCATGTTATCATCTCTGCCTCCATCTCTCATGTTGCTGCTTCTCTGGATAGGGTTCCACATTCAACTCGTGCTCTTCTTCTTTGATGGTCCTAGGATCCTCTATTCTGGATTGTAACATTAACTAATCCCCCATTTTTGTTACAAAGCTTCTACCTTTACAATTGTGACAGTCACAATTAGTCATGATAACAATTACTCATTATTGAATCATAAGAATCTTATCCCCATATCTTTTCACCAGACCTGTCTAGATAAGATGATAACTATTCAGTGGGGATTCTACCTTCTCCAGTACGCTCTGAAACTTGGTGTGAAGACTCCTTTCCTCTCATTTGGTATTTTGAGCTACTATATCCATAAATATAGGTCAAGTTCATCAAATTGTAGCAATTTACACTTGTTTACTTTATCAGATTTCTTTATCTTCATCTAGTTGAGTTCGTATCATCAAGCCATCAAAGCTAGGTCAAACGGGTATTATCTACAAGGTTTGGCATTCTTGTGCATCTTCCCTCACTTCATATCAACTGGATGCTTCACTCTGTTAGTTTAGGTTGGTTGTGTTTTCTAAAAAAACTTACACATTTCTTCTAGATTTTCAAATTTTTGGAATACAATACTTCATAGCATTCTATTATTATCCTTTTTATTTCTATTGGTTCTATTGTGATGTCACCCATATTGTTTCTTATGCATGTTATTTGCATGTTCTTCTTTTCTTTTGTTAGACTTGCCAGTGGTTTGTCAATTTTAATAATCCTTTCAAAGAACCAACTTCTTGTCTTATTGATTCTTTTTGTTATTTTCTGTTTTCTAATTCATTTATTTCTGCTCTACTCTTTATTTTTTCATTTCTTCTGTTGATTGTAGGCCTACTTGACTAGAGAAAGATAAATCTGATAAAGGAAACAAGTATAAATTGCTACAGTCTGATGAAATTGACCTATATTTATGGATGCAGTAGCTCAAAATACCAACTGACAGGGAAGGAGCCTTCACGTCAATAATCAATCCTATGCCCTCTGTACACATAGTTGATAGAGATGGGCAACTTAGACACTGGCTACCTAAAATTGGGTGGCTATAAAGGCACAAAGTGGCTGGCTTACAAGGTTTCAAGCGGGAGTTTAGTTTTGGAGTATGTGGTGGGAGTTAGTATCCCCACTGAATAGTTTTCATCTTATCTAGATGGGTCTAGTGAAATGAGATGGGGATAAGATTCTTATGATTCAAAAGTGAGTAACTGTTATCATGACTAATTATAACTGTCACAACTGTAAAGGTAAAAGTTTTGTAACATAAAGAGGGGAGAGGTTAATCCTATATTCCAGGAACAAAGGACCCTAGAACCATCAAGGGAGATGAGCATGAACGGAATGTAGGATTCTATCGAGAGAAGCAGCATCATGAGAGATGGAGCAGAGATGAGGACATGGAGAGAGAGAGCAGCGGAGGACTCTAGACCCATGGAAAGAGAAAGGCTGTGTGCCTGCGGCCAGGAGGCAGGCTTGAAGAATGTGCCCTTTGGTTGTTTAAATTATTATATATTCCTGAGTGTTTCTGTGTACATCCCCCAAAAAACAAACAAAAAACAGAGGGAATAGAAGCAAATAATGTTGAATGATGATGCACGGAGGAGATTGTAATCATTGCAATGAAATGAAATACACTATGATGAGTGGAAAACCGATGTTATCCCATGTAAACTATCAATCAATTCACAATAAAAACTTAAATAAAAAAAAAAAAGTTATATTAAAATCACTAGCTGCTCCTTGGAAACCCAACATAGGGTTTTTATGGGTTAGAACTGACTTGACGACACTTAACAACAACAACTACTGTTGTAGAGTTGTCTATCTCTTTCTCCACTTTTATTAGAGTTTGATTTATGTATTTTGAGGTTCTTTCATTGGGAGCATAGATATTTATCATAGTTATGTCCTCTTGTTTAATTGACTCTTTAATCTTGAGATCATATCCTTCTTTGCCTCTCATGCTAGATGAGAGATGAAACTTTCAACATTTTGCCCAATGTGACAGTTACTAGCCACATGAAATGACTAGTCCAACTGAAGAACTTAATTTAAAATTTTACTTCATTGTAATTAGTTGAATTTAAATACCTATGTGTATGTTAAGGACCTCTGGTCGCGTAGTGGTTACAAATCGAGCTGCTAACCTCAAGGGTGGCAGTTTGAAACTACCAGCTGTTCCACAGGAGAAAGATGAGGCTTTCTGCTCCTGTAAAGATTTACAGCCTCAGAAACCCTGTGCAGGGTCACTATGAATCAGAACCATCTCCACAGTATTTAACAACAACATGTGTATGTTGTTGTTGTTAAATGTCATCGAGTTGGTTCTGACTCATAGTGATCCTGTATAGGGTTTCCAAGGAGCAGCTGGTGGGTTTGATCAAACCATTGCTGATCTTACAGAGCCATCTCAGGAGTCCTATATGTATGTAGTGGTTACCATATCGGGCAGCATAGTCTTAGGCTACATGGCAGGATCATCAATTGAGAATATTCTTGCTAGCTTAAAATAATAAATCACTTGATAAAAACTGATGAAAATAAACCTAGTATGTTCATATTTATCCTTCAATTTTATACAAGCAGGAATCCCTCAGTCACAGCTCTTATCTTTGACACTGAACTTGCAGTTTGCCTGTATGACAGTTTACAAACATTAAACTGAGCAGTCCATCACACAAAGTAGATGTATATTCCAGTACTAAGCAAACAACAGCCTGTTTCCTGTATACACAGAGCCCGTTCCAGATGGCAAATCCATTATAAACAATAGCAGTCCATGAACTGCAAATCATGTATCATGTTCTCTGACTAATGGTTGCATTGTATTTCATTAGCACTATGAAAATACATGATAGGAGGAATGTCTCTTTTACAACAAAGAAAAACTCAATACTTAAAAAAAAAAAAGGCATATAGGCCACATTCCCCAAACTTGAACATAGCAAAAACAACAAAGTTATATATGACATTTGTAAGTGTAAAACATTATTCTCAATAATTCTTGAATTAAAAAGGGACTCACAACAGAGATTAAAATTTATTGAGAATAACTAATAGGGAGACTGTTGTCGTTAGGTGCCATTGGGTTGATTGTTACATATAGCAATCCCATGTGGCAAAGCAAAACTCTTCCATAGACTTTCCTAGATTGTAATCTTTATGTGGAGCAGATCTGTATGTCTTTATCCTGTGGAGCCACTGTTGTTGTGAAGTGCCATCGAGTCGGTTCTGACCCATAGTGACCCTGTATAGGGTTTCTGAGGAGCGGCTGGTTAGCTTGAACCACTGACCATGAAGTTCAAATGGTCTTGCAGTCTGGCGCATTAACCCCCAGTGCCACACCAGGACTCCTAGTTAGGTTCAAAATGTCAACCTTTCAGTTAGTAACCAAACACTTAACCATTGTGCACCAGGGCTTCTAGATCATAAGACTAATATGAGCTAATATATTAAAGCACAGAGAGTACAGCCAAGGATACATTAAGAGCCACACTTTTCTTGGCTAATTTCAAAATATTATTTTAGAGCACAGAGAAATAATAAACACAAATGAATATTTAACTCTATAAGCTAGAAGAAGAACACCAAATACCCCGCCACAAAAAAAAAAAAAGATAAAATTTAACTTGCAAAACAGCTAAACAATAGATAGGAGTTTATTTTTAAGACCAATAAGTTCTACATGCTTCTGAAAATTTATACACTAAAAAGAACAGTTACAGGAATGAATATGGAAATATTTGTATGACTAGATATCATGGTGTTGCTGGATAGTACACTGGACCACACGGTTGGTTTGAACTGAAAGGTCAGCAGTTCAAACTCAGCAGCTGTTCCTCAGAAGCCCTATACAGGGTCAATATGTGAGTCAGAACTAACTCAATGACACAAAACAATAACAATAACTTATTACTATTATTCCACTACCCATCTGCCAGTTTGCTTTGGTGGCATGTTGTTGTGAAGCTATGCCACTGATATTTCAAATGATATTAAATACCAATAAGGTCATCCATGTGGTGCTGTAGGCTAAGCACTGACCACAAGGTTGGCTTGAACTGCTCCTCAGAAACCATATATACAGGGTCACTTGTGAGTCGGAACCGACTCAAAGACACTTAACAACAACAAAGATCACCCATAAGGAGCCCTGGTGGTACAGTGAGTTACACGTTGGGCTGCTAACCTCAAGGCCAGCAGCACAGATCTACCAGCCACTCAACAGGAGAAAGATGAGGCTTTCTGCTCCTATAAAGATTTACAGCATTGGAAACCCTGCACAGAGGCACCATGAGCCAGAACTGACTCGATGACACACCAGCACCATTACCACCAAGCTCGACCATGATGGCAGATTTCAGCAGAGCTTCCAGACTATGACAGACTAGAAAGAAGGACCAGGTAATCTACTTTAGGACATTAACCAATAAAAACCTTATGGATTGCAACAGGATATTGTTCAGTTACATTGTTATTAAATGCTGACGAATTGGCATCAACTCATAGTGACCCTAGATAGGGTTTCCGAGGAACAGGTGGTGAATTTGAACCACTTACCTTAAGGAGCTCTGGTAGCGTAGTGGTTACGAATCGGGCTGCGAACCTTAAGGTCAGCGGTTCGAAACTACCAGCCGCTCCGCGGGAGAAAGATGAGGCTTTCTACTCCTGTAAAGATTTACACCCCTTGGAAACCCTGTACAGGGTCGCTATGGGTCGGAACCGACTCGACGGCACTTAACAACAACAACAACCTTATGGTTAGCTGTCCAATGCTTCTACCACAGTGCCACACCAGGACTCCAGTATAATTCTGCAAATGAGCCACCTAGGAATACACAGCATCTGCATAAGTAGACTTGAGAATCCCAATGATAGAGAAAATTGTGTAGGCCTGGGCAATGTTTTATATTCTGTACAAAAGGTCACTATGATTTGGAGCTGACACAAACTAACAACATCAACATTATTATTAGCCAACATTCAGTAAGTGAGCACTGGACTGCAAACCAAAAGGTCATCTGTTCAAACCCAATAGCTGCTCTTCAGAAACCCTATACAGGGTGACTATGAGTTGGAACAACTTAGCAAAAATAACATGTCCCAAGCACATAGTCTAAATGTGTTATGTGTATTAACTTGTATAAAATGAGGCACCTCAGAAGTAAGAAAGGTGGATCTCAAGATCATCAAAGAAGAACAAGGAGTGGGGCGTGTCCTTTGGACCCTGAGATGCCTGCACATTGGAACGTCTCAGCCCAGAGACAGAAAGCGGCAGAGGAGCAGTAGCAGCACGATCAAGGGTCAGACTATGAGGCAGAGGGGTGGGTTTCTCAGCCCATGGAGCAAGTAAAGCTGAGTGACTTTGGGCAGGTGGCTTGAGAGCGGGGTGCCTCTAGGCACTTAATTAGAGGAGCTAAGCCAAGGGTATTGGTCTGAGACTTACGTAGAGTGGAATGCCTTTGAGCACTGATCAGTAGCCCCCAAAGAACGTTGTGACCTGGGCAAAGAGTGGCCTGCCTATGAGCATAAATGAGGAGAGGTTGTCCTGACTGGAAGAACTGTTCCCTGTGCATTTTCTGCTCTTTACTTGTAACCTGTTAACTTTCCTAATAAACTCCATAACTGGTGTCTGAGTTCTGTGTGGTCATCGCAATGAATTCTCGAACTCAGCTGAGGAGTAGAGAGGGTTGTATGAGTAATGGTTTGGAGTCACCAGTTTTGCAGGTCAATATAGCTAACTAGAGCCCTGGTGTGGCACTGTGGGTTAA
>NW_006408524.1:30690222-30691378 GCF_000296735.1 Chrysochloris asiatica
CTAACTAGAGCCCTGGTGTGGCACTGTGGGTTAAAGTACTGGACTGCAAAGTTAGTTTGAACCCTAAGGTTGGCGGTTCAGTCTCACCAGCTACTCCCTGGAAACCCTATACAGGGTCGCTGTGGGTCAGAACTGGCTCAAAGACACTTAACAATAGCACAGCTAACTGAGTAATCTACAGAGAAATCCCTGTATGTATGACAATTTAGTGTGTGACAAAGTTACATTTGAAATGTATGAGGAAAGCTCAACCCGAAGAAGAAAGAAGAGGGGAAAAAAGCGTCATCTGATACAGTCTGATAAACTGGACATCCATCTATAAATGCAGTAGCTCAAAAGAGGAAACAAATCCCTGCTCCAAGAATTATTCCTACCCCCTCCACACAAAGAGTAGATAGGGATGGACAGTTTGAACATTGACTAACCAAAAATAGGAGAAGGAATACAAAGGTAAGAAGTGACTGGCTTACAAGCTTTCGAGACAGAACCTAGATCCACAGGGTGGGGAGGATGGTGGAGTCTCCAGTGAGTAGTGTCTGACCTGTCTGGGCGGGGCAGATGAAAAGAAATGTGGATGGGTCCCTTGGGATGCAAGGGTGAATGATTGTCACCAGGACTGACTGTGAGGACTGGAAATGTAAAGGTGGACATTTTATAGCAAGAAGGGGAGTGGTTAACCTTTTGGTCTAGGATCTCAGGGCCCTGGGACCATCAATGGAGGAGAGCAGAGAGTGGGACCCCACCCAGAGGAGAAGTGAGGACAGAGACTGAGACAGAGAGGATTACGTGAAGAGAGAGGATGACGTGAAGAGATGGAGTGGCTGTGGACTAGGGATCCAGAGAGGGAGAGGGGCTGTGTGCTGATGACCATGAGGGGAAGGGGGGAGGGTTGGGCAATGATACATGGACGGGATGGTAACTATGGCAATGAGCTGATGTGTAATGGAATGAATGTAAAACTAATGTTCCCCCATGTAGACTATCACACAATATACAATAAAACATTGAAAAAAAGAAAAGAAAAGAAAAGAAATGTATGAGGAAAGAGGGATTAGTCAAATAAGAGAATAATTTAGAAAAAAAAAATCAAGTCAGATCTCTATTTAAATTACTGACAAAAAAACTCAAATGAATTAAAGAATTTAATAGAAAACAT
>NW_006408524.1:30692005-30700856 GCF_000296735.1 Chrysochloris asiatica
GAGCAGAGAAAGAGGGACATACTGCCACCAAGAAACTAGAACTGGGAACAAGTATGTCCTTTGAGTTGGGTGTCTCTGTGCTGAGAACCTCTTAGACCCAGAGGAAGACTGATGCCAGGACACATGGAGATCTCCCAGGTGATGCTGATGGAGCTGGTCCAGGGACCACACTTTGAGGAGTAGTGCTGTAGAGTAATGCTATGCAAATATGATGCAAGCCATACATGTGAGCCAGTGATGGAATTTTAAATTTTCTAGAAACCCTTTTAAAAAGTAAAAAGATACAAGTAAAACGAATCTTAATAACATTTTATTTTATCTAATAGATCCAAAATATTATCATTTCAACATGTACTCTATATAAAAGAAGGTTTTAGTGATGACATATTTTACATTCTTTATTTTGGAGCAAACTTTTGAAATCTGGAATGTATTTTATATGTAGAGCACATCTCAGTTTGGACTAGCCACATTTCCAGTGGTTAATAAGCACATGCGGCCAGTGCAGTATTGGACAGTGTAGCTCCAGAGCATTATATAATCTGTTGTTGTTGTTAAGTGCCATCAAGTTGGATCTGACTCATAGTGACCCTGTATTGGGTTTCTGAGGAGCAGCTGGTGAGTTTGAACTGCCAGCCTTGTGAGTCAAACCCACCTTGTGATCCAGTGCTTATCCTACAGTACCACACTAGTGTGTCTTAATCATTTTTCTGAAGGCTGTGATACATTCCCAACAATAATAAAGGCTTACTAAGGCTTCATTTCCTGGAAAATGTGTAGGCAGGCTAACATCATATATAGTCGCATAAGGAGCTGATGGACGGACAGTAAACAGATGTACTGAAACAGATGTAAGGAACAGTTGTAATATACTTGACTCAGTAAAAATACTATAGTTTTTGACAGGAAGGTCAATTCCAAGTACAGCACAGTCTACTGTCCACTTTAACTTAGTATCTGGCTCCTCTAAATTCAGTGGGGACCTAAGGAGTGGGAGGAGGAATGAAACAATACAGAACGAACTCTTCCAGAGTGACTTAAAGATAATAAGGCACCAAGAGCACTGTTTTGGGATTTCCCTCAATAAGAAGAAGTTGTAAGTTCTTTCTACCACTTACCACTGGACATGTACTACTTTGTAGGACGAGACTTAGCAGGCATAGCTGTGGCTAGCAGGTCCTTAGGGGAAGATGGACGAAGTGTCCCAGTTCTGTGAGTGCGTGTGAGTCAGCTCTGGGTCTGGAGTGGAATTTAGCAGGAGACAGAGATCCACATAAACATGAAGGGCAGAGCCAGCAGCACCTAGGCTCTTCTTGGTAGGGGCATCCCACTGTGTGGACACAGTTCTCTGGTCACATTAGAAAGAATCACTAAAGATATCAGAGGAGGCTGTACAGACATGGATACGTAGAAATGGCAGAAAGATGACAACGGTGATTCCGTGGTAGAATTCTCACCTCTCATGCTGAAGACCTGGGTTTAGTTCTCAGCCAATCCATTTCATTATTACAGCCACCACTTATCTGTTAGTTGTTGTTAAGTGTCCTGGAGTCAGTGTTGACTCATAGCAGCCCTGTAGAGTGTTTCTGGGGCTTTAAACCTTTTTGAAGGAAGCAGAAAGCCTCATTGTTCAAACTATTGTTGGTGGTAATTCAAACTACTGACACTGTGGTTTGCAGTCCACCGAGCTCCCATTATTATTAGATGTGATACCAAGAATTTACTTGACATGGCTTTTCTATCTAAAGTCTTCTTAACTCCCATCAAATGATTGGGAGGGACCATGCAAATGAGATGTACAGGACGTTAACGCCAGGATTGGTTAGCTTTGCCGTCCTACGAGGTTGCAAAAGAGCCATCTCAGAAACAGGAACAGATGATTCCTGGACCTGTAGGTAGGGTAGTGGTAGGGTGGAGGGAGAGGCACGATTTGAGAGATGGCAGGAACAAAACGGACAGCACATTACACAGCAGGGTTGGTTGTAAGGGTAGAAATGAAGCCAAGAAAGAGAAGCATTGAAAGATAGGTGTTGAAAGGGATTAGAGGGCAGGGAGGCAAGGAAAGAAATGAGAGAATGGTGAGAAAAGAATGGCAGAACAGAGAGAGAGAGAGAGATCAGTAGAAACAGAGGAAAGAAAAGGGAAGGAAGACAAACCCAGGTTTTGAAGTAGGGCAGGTATACAATGATGATGCCTTTAATAGAAGGGAAACATTCAGAATAATCTCCAAAAACAGTCACGAAAATAAGCTATCCAGGGTTTACAATTGTTCCTTCTTTAGGACCCAGCATTGATTCTGAAGGCGAACAGTTATGTTTGCTCTGAATGTGACCCTTATCTGGGAGTTAATGGGAGAACTGTGGGCAGCAGAACAAGTGTCCTTTATGAGATGGTCCTACTATTTGATGGTAAAATATCCCTGTTGCTAGGAAACATACTCCACAGGCTTCTGCTGGGAGAAGGAGAGATGCTAACACCTAAGCAGATCAGCTATGCTCAAAAAAGATTTAAAATTCTATCCAGATTCTGCTTACCTTTCAGACTATTCTTAAAAACGGCAGCCCCTAGTATTCTCCTGCCCAGGGCCCAGCCCCAGGACAGTATCATCAGTCTTTGTTGACCACAGCCATCCTGGATGGGACCTGCTGTCTAGTACTTCCCTGGCAGTGTTGAATGTGTCACAGAGGCAGGTGTGGAAGCAGCTGGTCTGTGTACTTGATGCTCTAGCCTCAGCTATTACCACTACCAGACAGGCATCGCCATCACTCCCCAGTGACAGATTCAAAGTCAGACTCAGAAAGGTCACTAAAAATGATAGCAATAATCATCTGAAAGGAACAACCCAAGCCTGCCCTTCACCTTGTTGAGCCAAGAAAGAGGAGAAAAAATACCTACAATAAAATGAAGGGGGGAAAACAAAAAGAACCTTTCATTTGTGTTTCGCTTTGTCTATAGAGCACATTTTGACCATTTTATGTATATACAAGGGTAAGTTCAAAATTATCACTAAAAAAATCATAGAAACCTTTATTAAGCAAAATTATCAAAATGAAGCTATTTTTCTCAATATGTCCTCCCTTTATCTATACATTTCTGAAGGTGGTGTTGCCATCTTTCTAAGCCTTCCCTGAAGAATTCAACACCCTTCAATTTACACCATGTCAAAATGGCAGTGTTGGCATACTGAAGGGATTCAAATGTATGTTCCTTTTTTAAAAAAAAATGTTTTATTGTGAATTGTTTGATAGTCTACATGGGAGAACATCAGCTTTACATTCATTCCATCATCCATCATTTCATTGGCATAGTTATCATCCTGTCCATGCATCCTCACCCAACCAAGGGGTGCAGCTTGTAAGCCTGCACGCTCCCCCCCCCCCACAGTCCTCAGCCCCTTTCCGTCTCCTGATCCTGAGCCCCCAGCCACACCATCTCTTGACGTTGTCTTCTCTGACTCCATCCCAGGCCTCACTGCCTCTCTGGGTAGGGTTCCGCTCTTCGCTCTTCTCCATTGATGGTCCCAGGGTCCTCCGCTCCTAGACTGATAAATTAATCATTCCCCTCTTTGTTACAAAATGTCCATCTTTAGATTTCCAACCCTCACAATCAGTCCTCATAACAATTATTCACCATTGCATCACAAGAGACCCATCACAAGAGACCCATCAGCCGTTCCTGGACAGGCTGGACACCACTCACTGGAGACTCTACCTTCCTCCACACCCTCTGGATCTAGGTTCCCTCTTGAAAGCTTGTAAGCCAGTCACTTCTTGCCTTTGTATCCCTCCCCCCATTTTGGGTAGCCAATGTCCAAGTTGCCCATCCCTATCTACCCTTTGTGTGGAGGGGGTGGGTATAGTTCTTGCAGCAGGGACTTGTTTCCTCTTTTGAGCTACTGCATTTATAGGTGTAGGTCATGTTTATCAAATTGTATCAGATGACGCTTTTCCCCCTCTTCTTTCTTCTTTGGGTTGAGCTCTGTTTATCCAGTCATTGAAGTCCAGTCAAATGGGCATCATCTGCAAGTGTGGGGGTTCTTACATCTGTCCCTCCTCTTTTTATCGGCTGGCCACCCCGCTCTCCACTCTAGACCTCTGTGGCTGTGTCACTGACCCTGAGCCCATGAGTCCTCAGATGTTGCCTCACTACTGGCCGACCAGGTCTCCATCCGGGTTCACAGTATTTTGCTGAACGATGTAGGGTGATGTTCCTTTTTAAAGTTCTTAAAGTTTGGGCAACAAAACGAAGTCTGAGGGGCAAGATCATGGATACAGCATGGATGGAGTAAGGCTTCCCAATGAAATTCTCATAAGGTTGCTCTTGCTACCCTTGAAGAATAAGCAGGTGCCTTACTGTGATGGCAAAAAATAAAACAAAGCCACAGCACAACTTTCCTGGACTTTTTAGCACCAATGCAATTTTCAATTGCTTTAAATTTTTTTCGTAAGTCCCTATATCAGTCCTGCGTCATTTGAAAAAAGCTATCAAGATTACCCCTTTGGAATTCCCAAGACAGATGCAATAACCTTCTGAAATGACCTCTGTGACTTGAATTTAACTGGCTTATAGCAGATCCCCTCAGAAACCTCTGCTTTGATTGGTCCTTTTATTTTAACACACACTAATGAGACTAAGACAAGTTTTACACTGAGAGAACTTGTCTGCAGCCATCTATCCATCTATTTCAGGGGCATGTTTAAGCACATTTTGTTTGGAACAATCCCATGCATATATGAACTGGAACTCTAGTAGCAATACTATTTGACTTACCCTCATATACGTGCATCTGTGTGTATACATGCACACATATGTATATGTATTTTGTATGCTTCATGTAAAGGAGATATTTAGTAAGACTTTTGAACAACTCATTTAAATCCCTGACATTTATTTAATAAGAAATTTACCCTCTTGTTTCCCCAAGGCAATCTAACAACCCTGGACTACTGACAAACATTCCCCTTTGTGTCCCAACTCCTCTTGAAGCCAAAATGAAGTAACCAGAATTTTCTAAGCAAATATGTGATTACCCTAAATTGTATATTATTTGCATAACTAGGGATGCAGGGATTTTTCTCCTCCTTCTGTGGGAGAAACCCAACCACAGAGCTTTTTTTGGATTTCATCTTATATTTAGTTTCATGCATTAGACACACAGTGGCTATGAGAATTTTTCCTAACATACTATAATCTGACCACCCTCCATTCTCCAACTTGCCTTAATAAACAACTTAATCCCTCGTTATACACAACAGCAGGAAATTCCTTCTCTTACAGAATATTCTAGAGGACTCACGGGAGTGATTTCTTGCTACCTAGTCACTGCTTCTGAAGGTTGCTACCTCTCTCCTGGCTCACTTCCAAGAATAAATAGTTTCTCCCTCATTTCCACAGGGCTCAACCTAAATTACAGTGGTTAATAAGCTTCCTGCAGATGAGGAAAACAAAGATAATTGATTGCTTAGAAGGAGAAAAAAAATGTAAGCCTCTCAAACATTATGTTGGTCCACCTCCAGCCATTTCATTTCACAGAGAGTGAATCCTGCTCTTTCTCGCCTTAGATTCTGGCTAGCTGCTAGGATCCATTATTTCTCTCATATCGAGGCCATCTTTTCTCTTCTCCAAGTCCTGGGTTCCACACTTTGCAGAAGAAATGAAATTCAAGTATTTAAAACAAACAAAAAACCAACACTTCTCTTCCCTCAAAACCCAATCCATGACTCTGTGCTTAAGGAAGACTCCTTTTTACTTTATTAAGATGAAATATACCTTCCTTTATAATACTTTTTTTTTCTATTTTAAATTAGCCTAGGCCTTAGATAACCAAAACTCTGATGCTTTCACAAAACAAAAGAGATTTTCCTCTAAAGATGAAATCACCACCACCACCTAGCAACAGATTTTCGTCCCCACAACAAAGCCATTTTGAAATATTAACTTCTCTGCTGCTCACGTTATTTATGAGTAGAACACATGTACATACACAATGTGACTATTTCTGGGATAAGAAAATCTGTTGAGAAAAATTCAACAAGGAAATTTTTATTAATATTTATTAAGCATGAAGATATTCAAACTCTTTAAACTAAATGATGAAAGATGGTTAATGAAAAATTTTGGGGAAAACACATGCTGAAATTCAGGTAAATGAGAGACTTCCATTTAAATCCAAGTCTATCCATTTACTTCGTATCCTTGGAATTGCTACTAAATTTTATAAGAAATAAACATCCCTCCATCACAGATTGTTATGACAGTTGAAAAAAACCTATGTACTTTATATCCAGTAAAAAAAACAAACAAAAAAATCAGTTGTTGTCCAATAAATTCTGATATGGCAAGTCCATGTGTTACAGAGGACTACTTAGTGTTTTCAAAGTTCTAATCTTTGTGAAGAATATCACCAGATCTTTCTGCCAAGGTGCATCTGGATGGCTTTGAACTGTCAGTCTTTCAGTTAGTAGTTCAGTGCTTAACCATTTGTGCTTTTCATGGAACAAATGTCCTGGCACCTAGTTGAGGATGCCATAAATGGTCCTTATCTTCCTATTTTTCAAAATCACAAACTGATATAGGTCGGTGGTTCAAGCTCACCAGCTGCATCTTAGAAACCCTATACAGAATCACTATGGGTCGGAATCAACTCAACTTTACTTAATTAACAGCAACAACAATTGTTGGTCTGGAGTCCTGGCATGGCACTTCAGGATAATGACCTGGACTGTAGGGTTGGTTTGAATTACAGGTTCAGCACTTCAAACTCACTAGCTGCTCCTCAGAAAGACAGGGTCACCGTGAATCGGAACCAATCCGATGGCACTTAGCAACAACAACATTGTTAGCCCCGGTGTGGTGCTGTAGAATAAGCAAGGTCGAACAGTTCAAACTCACTAGCTGCTCCTGGGAAATCCTCTAGAGGGTCATTCTGAATTGGAACCAACTCAATGGCCTTTAACAACAACAAAAACACTGTTAGCCCATATAAGCTAATGCCTTAACTAATTTAGAATTAGAGCCATTGAAAATAAGAAAATGGTCCATTCGGCAATGTAGAAGCTAAACCCATTGAATCTCTTTCCTTTTTCTTATGGTTTTCCTTATGGTTTCCTTGTTCCTTATGGTTTGTGATCTTTTTCCCACACTGTTTTTTTGTTTTTTTTTTTTCTTTCCTATTCTCTACTCTCCTTTCTCCTCACACTATCATATTCTCCTTGCTGTAAACAGGAAACTGACCCTGGAATGGAGCTAAAAATATAATTAATGTTTGTCCTAATTACTGAATTGGAGTCCTGGTGTGGTGCTGTGGGTTAATGGGCCAGATTGCAAAGCCATTTAAACTGCAAGGTCGGCAGTTCAAGCTCACCAGCTGCTCTTCAGAAACCCTATACAGGGTCGCTATGGGTCAGAATCGACACGGCCGCACTTAATAAGAACAACATAAATTACTGAATTACATTGTATGTTCCCTCTTTTTCTTAAGGCAAATGAAACTTTAAAATGTTGGGTGCTGTAGGATAAGCATTAAGGAGCCCTGGTAGCATAGTGGTTACAAGCTGGACTGCGAACCGAAGGGTGAGCAGTTCAAATCTGCCAGCTGCTCTGTGAGAGAAAGATGAGACGTTCTGCTCTGGTAAAGATTTACAGCCTCGGGAACCCTATGCAGGGTGGCTATGAGTCGGAACTGACTCAGTGGCACACCACCACCACCACCAGGATAAGCACTAGACTGCTAGCCACACACTAACTACAAGGTTGGTTGGTGACTCAAACCCACCAGTTTATCCTCAGAAACCCTGTACAGGGTTGTTATGAGTTGGAACCGACTCAACAACACTTAACAACAATACCATTTAAGAAACAAAGAAAATAAGTGAACTGACTTTAAATATATCAATCTCAGCTGATTTGAGGGGTCAGAAATGAAGGGCTGATGGTGCTTATAAGAAAGAATTTCTTTACCTTTACCTTAAACCACTCTGTTGCTTTTTTCTTACCCCACAGCCACATATCTGTAGACTTTATGGAACAACCCAGCAAGCAGAGAAAACTCACACACACTCTGTAGTTACCCGCGCAGGTGTGAAACACCTCGATGCCTTTCTTCCACCAGCACGTTCTATTGGCTCTATCTGCCCACTTTCCTCCATTGCCAGAGCTATCACTCTAGTCACCTGGACTTAAATTAAAATCTCTTAGAGATTTCTCTGCTTTTACTTTCCAGCCCCTCTAAGCAAGTTGTCACATCAGCCAGCATAGCTTTGTTAGCTTGAGCAAGTGAAAATAGAGGATACCCGGTTACATTTGACTTTCAGATAAACAGTGAATAATCTCTCAAAGTTAACTAGGCTGACAACCCTAATACAGAACAATCTCTTAACAAAAAATGTAAATTAGATGACACTAATCCTCTAATGGAGCCAAGTTGCTTTCTAAATAAATGCCAAATTTCTTGCTATAGCCTCTCAAGGCATCCAGGGACTAACCTTGCTTGCTTGCTCTGGTCCTTGTTGTTGTTGTTATGTGCTGTCGAGTCGGTTCTGACCCATAGCGACCCTGTACAGGGTTTCCGAGGGTGTACTGGTCCTAGTAGTGCATGTTTTCATGCTCATTCTGTGGTAGTATCTAGCACTGCAGTAACAGAAATACCACAAATAAATAACTTTCACAAAGAGAGATTTATTCTCTCAGTTTTTTTGTGTGTGTTTTGTTAGGTGCCATCGACTCGGTACTGACCCATAGCGGCCTTATGCACAACAGAATGAAACACTGCCCAATCCTGGCCCAACCTCACTACTGTTGCCACTCTTGAGTCCATTGATGCCGCCACTTGGCCAATCCATCTCGTTGGGGG
>NW_006408524.1:30703674-30713578 GCF_000296735.1 Chrysochloris asiatica
ATCACTCTTTCTTCCTAGTCTGTCTTTGTCTGGAAGCTCATCTGAAACCTGTCCACCATGGGTGACCCTGCTGGTATTTAAAATACTGGTGGCATAGCTTCCAGAATCACAGCAACTCACAAGCCACCACTGTATGACAAACTGATAGACGAGTGGTTTTTCTTCCTCAGTTAGGAGGGTAGAAGTCCAGATCTAGAGTCCGGATGTAGAGGAAAATTTTCTTTCAGTTCATCTTAGTTCTAGAAGGTCTCCAGCACAGGGACTCTGGGTCCAAAGGATACACTTTGCTCCTGGCTTTCCTCTTTTGTTGGTAGTGGGTCTTTCTCATCTCTGCTTGTCAATCTTTGTATCTCAGAAGAGATTGACTCAAAATACAACATAATCCTTTATATTGTATCCTACCTCACTAACTGACTGCTGTAGATTGCATTCTACCCCACTACCCTAACTGCCACAAACTCTCCCTCATTAATATCATAGCGGTTAGGTGTGGCAACTCATGAGACAATCACATCAGATCACAAAAGGGCGGTTAATTATATACTACTGAGAATTATAGCCTAGTCAAGTAGACACTTATTTTCAGGAGACACACTTCAATCCACAATATTCCAGCTGTTGTTGTTGTTAAGTGCTGTCAAGTTGGTTGTGACCCATAGTGACCCTGTATAGGGTATCCAAGGAGCAGCTGGTGAGCTTGAACTGCCAAACTTGCAGATGAAACCAACTTTGCAGTCCAGTGCATTAATCCACAGTGCCACTTCCCTGTCATCCAATTCATATTCTTGTCATACATAAAACACATTCTCCACATCACATCATCCAAAAAGTCTTAAATCAACTACAAGTCTAAATTCCTGGGACAAAACTTATTTTCATCTGTGAATCTAGAATACAACTTATCTGCTTCCAAAGGACAATAATGGAGCAGATATTTCCATTACAAATGGGAGGAACTGGAGGGAGAGACCAGTAACATTAGCTTTCAAGGCTGAAAAATAAACATCTGTTCTCTGAAACCCTTTAGGCAATGGCCCTGCCATCTTGACTGGGTGTTTTACATGATTTTTGTATTCTGGTGGATGACCCAGGACTTGGGCTTCAGCTCCACTTTCTAGGATCACTCCCTCAGGTTTGGACAGGCCCCATTCTTCTGCCCCATTGGGCATGGCAGCCGCATGCTTCAGCTGTGGGCAGTAGTTCCCTCTTAGCTGTAGTCCCACTCTCTGTGACCATGTTGGCAAAGATTTGACTCTTTGAAACCTAGGAAGATCTGGACCCACTCTTAGAAACCCTAGAAACTATGGCGTCACATGTTGAGACCTCAGAGGTCATGGCCCTACCATTTGAGACTGAGGCCATTCTGCATCCCAGTTTCCTTGTTTCTTCAACTTCTGTTTCCTGGTTTCTTGGTATCTTGAAGAGGCTAGCCTGGCCACAGCCCTGCTTGAGCAAGTGTTACACAATTCTTTCATCTGGCTGATAAGTGTTCAGAGATACCCCACTCCACCACCAGTAAGACTTGTCCTTAAGGTGCTCAGTTCTCTTGTTCTCAGTTGGAGAGCACCCCACTCTGCTAGATTTCTCTGCTGCTGCTCTCCAGCCCCTCTAAGCAAGACTTCATATGAACCAGCATAGGGTTGCTAGCTTGAGCAAATAAAAATAGAGGATTCACAGTTAGATTTGAATTTCAGATAAACAACAAATATCTTGAATTTAACCAGGCATCTGTATTTTATCTAGTAACCCTAAATTCGATAATCTCTTTTGAAATGTAAATCAGATGACACCAATCCTCTAATGCTTTCCCATTGCTTTCTGAATAAAACCTAAATTCCTTGCTATAGTTGTACAAGGCTTCCATGAATGAATCCTGTCTACCTCAGTGGTCTTAGTTATGCATTCTCTCCCACCTTGGTCTACTTTATCATGTTAACCTTCTTTCTGTTCCGGTTATTGTAGTTAGGTGCCATTAAGTCCATTTTGTTCTGTTGTACAAACCTATGTACAACAGAACAAAACTCTGCCCAGTCCTGTGCTATCCTCACAATTAGGAAATTTTTTAGTCCATTGTTACAGCCACTGTACCTATCCACCTCAGTAAGGGTCTTCCTCTTTTTCAGTGATCCTCTTCTTTACCAAGTATGATGTCCTTCTCCAGGACTGGTCCTTTCTGATGACATGTCCAAAGTATGTGAGATGATGTCTTGCCTTCCTTTTTTCTAATGAACATTCTGGCTGCATTTCCTCCAAGACAGATTTATTTGTTCTCTGACAGTGCCTATTCAATATTCTTCAACGTCATTCAAATGCATCAATTCTTCTTTGGTCTTCCTTATTAATTGTTCAGTTTTCACATACACATAAGATGACTGAAAATACCATGGCTTGTTGCCACGTCCAGCATCAGCTACACTCCACGTCTGGCATGGAAAGATTAAACCCAAGTAGGGGTGACGGGAGATTAGAAAGAAAAGGACGACACAAAACACAAATGAATTAAGTAAAGTTAGGACCAGGTGGGATGCAGCACTCTGTTGGAGAAACTGTGACCCAGACCAAGTGCAGCAAGTTTTTTTTATACACATATCAAAGGGAGGTGCTTGGGGCAGGGAAAAGAGTGCAAGACTATCTGGTATTGTTTGTGTATGCAGTAAGCGGGACTTTATCAGAAGAATGGAACTTGTGGTAGCTAGCCGAAACAGAGATTAGAGCAGCTAGATGTCTGTGCAGACTGAGCTGAAGGTGATGGCTGTGTATAGGGAAAGATTTTGCAAGTTCCTTGTTCCCTGAGGCAGGCTTTGCAAGTTCCTCAGGGGGCAGCCTGACTTGGTGCAGCCTGAGTTTATGGACCACAACTGTTCAGTTGCAATCTTTTGGTTAATCAGAGACCCTTGGCTCAGTCACTCCCAACAGCTTGGGTTATGGAGAAGGACCTAGTGATCACTTCTGAAAAAAATTGGCTAGTGAAAAACCTTCATGTTCCTAGAACCAGACAAGTCCATTGGATGTGCTGGTCTCTCAGTTTAGAATTCTTTTTCCCCAGACCATCACCTGGTTGGCTCCTTCTTGTTACTCAGACACCAGCTCATTTGCTTTCTTCCTAGTAGAGCTCCAACTACTCAATCTAAAGCAGACCCACCCCCACCCCCATCGACCTTTACCACAGGACTTTGTTTTGTTTATTTATAGCATATATCACACTATGAGGTTCTCTTATGTAGTATTTGCCTCCTTTACTGAGTTCCAAGAGATCATGGAATTTGTCCAACCTTTTTCCTATTGTATTCCCAGCATTAGAATGTTGTTGTTAAGTGTTGTCAAGTTGGTTCTGACTCATAGCAATCCTGTATAGGGTTTCT
The DNA here is from genome assembly GCF_000296735.1 of Chrysochloris asiatica. Taxonomy (NCBI): domain Eukaryota; kingdom Metazoa; phylum Chordata; class Mammalia; order Afrosoricida; family Chrysochloridae; genus Chrysochloris; species Chrysochloris asiatica. Next base: position 30,707,037 of record NW_006408524.1, read on the forward strand.
GAGGAGCATCTGGTAGGTTTGAACTCCTGACCTTGTGATTCACAGTCTAGTGCTGATCCTACAGCACCTTACCAGTAGTCCTGAATTTAGAATAGATTTTAGTATATACTTTTGTTGTTAACTGTCCTCAAGTCAGTTCTGACTCACAATGACCCTGTATAGGGTTTCTGAGGAGCTGCTGGTGAGCTTGAACCACCAAACCTGCATTTCAAACTGACCCTGAAGTCCAGCACATTAAATCACAGCACCACACCAGGACTAGGTTCTCAATAAATAACTCAAATTCTTTAGGTCATCAAAAAGATAGGGTCCATTTGTCCTTTGTAACAGACGCAATGTTATTTTCAATAACTTTACATGCATGTGAAAGTTTAACAATGCATAAGGAAGACTATAGTAGAATCGATGCATTTGAGTTATGGTGTTGGAAAAGAATATTGACAGTTCTATGGGCTTCCAGAAGAGCAAACTAATCTGTGTTGGAAGAAGTACAACCAGAATGCTCCATAGAAACCAGGATGATGAGACTTTACATCTTTCATACTTCAGACATAGTTATTAGGAGGGACCAGTGCCTGGAAAAGGACATTATGCTTGGTAAAGTAAAGGGTCAGAGAAAAACAAGAAGATTCCCCTAAAGAGATGGGTTGGCACAGTGGCAGCAATGTTGGACTCAATTGTAACAACAATTGTGAGGATGGCGCAGGTCCAGGCAGTGCTTTGTTCTGGTGTGCACAGGGTTGCTATGAGTTGGAATCGACTTGATGGGACCTAACAGCAGCAATGACACTAGTCTGTCAGTTCATGTTACTGGTCCAACTGTCATGTCTACCTAAAAGGGCAGACACATTGACTCGACGAGAACAAGATAAATTGCACTGCTGCTTGTTTAATTGTAATTTGCACTTTGTTGACTTAACTGTCTGACCTGACAGGGTAAGAACAAAATTTCCGTGATCCATCTCTAAGTGAATAAAGCAAGTTACAAAATGGTATATGTAGTATGACCCTCATAATACTCATAACACAATAAATATTTGCTGAATGAATCATGTTTTGCTAAAACCATGTCTATACAAGAATGCCGGGAAAAAGGCCTGGAAAAATAAACACACAAATGGCAAAAACTAGGTATTTCTGAGAATGAGATCATGAATGATCAGTTTTCTTTTCTTTATATTTTCTGTAACTTTTTGTACCATCAGCATGTAATAAAACTAATTTATATAACCAGAGAAAGCAACAAAGCCATTTCCATTTTCCAAAGAAGAAAAATGGATGTATTCATGCCAAACTTGAAATGAAGTGCATCAATGAATATGAACTGGTAGTTGACAGAAAGGAATGGTAAATAGCTCTTAAACACATGAAATCATGTTAATTACCAGGGAAATATAAGTTAAGACTACTCTGAGATAGTTTCTTTTTATTCATTTGCTTGACAAAAATTCAAAATATTTAGCGTTTCAAAAGGAAGATAGAAAAAAATAGTACTTCAGGACAGCTGAAGACTAAAAATTACATGAAATTCAAATTTTAGTGTCCATACATAAAGTTTATTGAACATAGCCATGTTCACTCATTTACATATTGCCTGTGACTGCTTTTGTAATGCAATTGGAGAGCCAAGTGTTGTTATATATACCATATGGCTCACAAAGTCTAAATACTCTCCGGTCCTTTACAAAAAGATTTGTCCGTCTATACCTGGCAGAAACCCTTTGACCAGTAACTCCACTTTAAGGAATTCGTCTTATCACCTCATTGTTGTTAATTAGTGATGAGTAGATTCTGACCCATAGTGGTCTTGTATAGGGTTTCCAAGGAGCAGCTAGTGCTTTTGAACTACAAATCTGTGGTTAGCAATCTAGTGTTTATCCTAGAACACTACACCAAGGCTACATAAACATGTGCAAAATGAAATATGTAACCTTGGTGGTAAACATACTATATTTTGGAACAACTAAATGCCTATTGTGGGACTTTTAAAAAATTATGGTACATTCACACAGTGGTGCTACTCGGGTCGGTATATAGTCCAGTGTGCAAACTCATGGTCTCATTTCCCTCTCTCCATGCCCCGCCCCCAACACACCTCTTCCTGTACCAGACCACACAGAATCCTTAATAATGTTTATAATCAATTTTAATCACAGAGTAATATGTGTAAACATAATGGTAAATTGCTTTGATATATTATTTTTTAGATTATATGAATACCTTTCTACATTGAATTACATTATTAATTATATTAATAGTTAAACAAGCCTTTTCTTATTTTCTCCTTTTCGTCCTTTCATAGCTTCATTCTGAAAAATGTTACTGATAATAGGTTTGCAAATACTAATGGTCACAATATTGTAGCAAAAAATCAGGAAATTAGACAAAAATGGTGCATGCTTGTAGCAAGCAAGTGTAGATGAAACCATGTGATCTGAAGCATTGTTGTGATTAGCTAATCATGACAGCCCTGACCAGAGTGGAGCACATTAGCAACTTCAAATAGTAAATGGGCATCGAGTTTTAGCTTTGTAAGTGTATTGGTCATATAAGGTGGACTGATGAAAAATGTTTTTGTTGCTATAATTAGCTACAGGGATATTTTTATAAAAAAAAAAATTCCTTGAAACACAAAATTTCCTTAAAGCATAAAAATTTTATAGACAGTCATTTAGGTGTCACCGCCTCTGACAGTGTCACCCCATGCAGTCTCTACTTCCTTAATGACTCCACATAGGAGTCGTATCAGAGCATGGTTGTTGTTGTTGTTGTTAAGTGCCGTCGAGTCGGTTCCGACCCATAGCGACCCTGTACAGGGTTTCCGAGGGTGTAAATCTTTACGGGAGTAGAAAGCCTCATCTTTCTCCCACGGAGCGGCTGGTAGTGGGCACAATTGACCCTTGAATAGCACGAGTTAGAACTGTACCGGGCCTACTTACACACAGCTTTATTTTCCTATTGCTACTGTAGTGAGCTCAAGTGTTGCTTCTAGTTGTTAAGTGCTCTTGAGTCTGTTATGAGTCATCGTGATCCTGACTATATAGGGTTTCCAAAAAGTGGCTGATGGATTTGAACCACCATCTTGCAGTCCAGTGCTTGTCCTACAGTGTCTCACCAGAATTCCAAGTGTTGCTAGAATCAGCTTAAGATGCTGATTAGCATTAAATGGTGTTTTAAACAGATACAACACTTGAGCTCAGTGTAATAGCAACAGGGGGAAAAATTGGGTATTGGTGGGCTCATGCAGTTCAAACCCATGTTATTCCCAGGCCAACTGTAAATTATACACACCTTTTTTACTGTAGAGGATGTTGGCACCCCTAACCTCTGCTTGTTAAAGTTGTTCAAGGTCAACTATGTAAGATGTTAGCTACTGGTATGGAAAAATATCCAAGACATAATGTTAAATGAAACAACAATCAAATGGTGTATACTGTGGAGTACTTCCATGTTCAGTTATTCTGGGGTCACCATTGTATTCTGGGTAAACGGTGCCCCCCCCCCCCCGGGGTTGTACAACAGCAGCAGCCCTGATAATATGCCATTGCTGTGTTAGGAGGAGGAGAACACGTACTTGTGTGTGCTTACATATTCATAAGAACCGTCTGTAAGTGTCGCAAAAGAAACACATAATAACATTAGCTATTGGAGCGGTGGAGTCCGGGTGTGGAGCTGTAGGGTAAGCACTGGACCGCAAGGTCAGTAGTTCAAACCCACCAGGCACACTTCAGAAACCCTATACATGGTAGCTATTGACTTCACTGCACTTAACAATAACAACATTGGAGGGGTGGGAGTCCCACCGGACTGCTAACCGAAAGGTTGGAGTTTCGAGTCCACTCAGAGGCACATCCGAGGAAAAGTCAGGCACTTGAAATCCTAGGGAGCACAGTTCTTCTCTGAGACACATGGGGTTACCAGGAGTCAAAATAGACTTGGCAGTGATTGGTTTTTGTTGGTTATCAGAGTGGCTGGAGCTGGACCAATAGGGACGGGAGTGCAGGGAGCCTTTTTACTAGAGCCTGTTAATTGTTGCAATGTTTATACCATTGACTATGTGGCCCATTCAAGAATAAAGTAATTTAAATGTAAATATATATAAATTTGCCATGTGATGTTGGAGTGCATTATCTTCTGACCTGAGTCGAAGGCAGCTGTTCCCAGAGATGTCTCTATGGAAAAGACCACTTATGGCAATCACTGAAATGGTGTCCTTATCCAAAACATCTGACACCAATCTTTCAGGTAACTTTTCTATAATATCAGCTCACAATTACAAAGCTAAGGAGTCTTTTACTAATACATTATTGGTGTTGTAGTTAGGGGCCATCGAGTCGGTACCAACCCATAGCGACCCTATATACAACAGAACAAACTATAATACATTATGGCACTAGTGAAAATTACAATTGGGTCTTCCTTGTCTTTACCGATGACAATTGCTCTGTGATGTGTTCAAAGTCATTTTTTCAGTTTCTTTTTTTTCTGCTGAGTGGGAGAAATCCGGGAGTTTCCCAGCGGTGCAGGAGCTCCTCAGTGCGTGAGTCTTACCCTCTATTGCTTCCCCGGGAGACCCCCTTGGACGGCTGTGCATTCTCTCACTCTGGACCCGGCCTACCCCTCCCCACCACGCCCATCCCTAGTCATCTGGCGTCACAGCCTGGGAAAGAGCACAAGAGTTTCAGAATCCATTGTAGGAGGAGTGGGCTACACCGCAAAGGAAAGTGGGAAGGGCCAGGTGGACTGTGAACGCCGCCTAGAAGGATCCAAGGCCACCACTCCAAAGGGGAGCGCAGGAAGAATGACAGGGGAGTGGGAATCACAGTGTAGCAGAACTGGTCTCCTGGGAGTTGCTTTTCCAAATCTCTTCCACTTGTTGGAGATAAACACACTAAAATTAATACCCGCACACATACTCTGGCTAAAAGTTGTTGTTGTTAAGTGCCATTGAGTCTGGCTAAATAGCAAGTTTATGTTCTTGGCAGATTGCCGGGTGTCACTTTCTGACACTGCAGGGCTAGAACTTGAAGCAGAAAAGATTCCACACAGTGGTCTCTCTGGCCTGTGTAGGTTCTCCTGGTTTTTATTTGCTGAATAATCTCTTACAGCGGGTCATGGGAACTATGATAGAAAATATGCAATGTGCAAATGGGTTCCCGGAAGACCCCAGTCCTATGCTGCCCTTTCTCAGGTGGAGACCCCACCTCTCCAAGGCCCCCTGTTCTCCTTGGAAAAGGGTGAGGCAGAATTTTCTACCTCATTTCTAGGCTATCAAAATTCAGGCATCTCTCTTTCTGTTTCACCTTTTGGACGCCACATCATCTATCCATGCTGTCTTCGTCACTCACAGATACTATTGACTCTGGTCTGCTCTGAGTCACCTCCGAGAGGTCTCACAGTGTTCTTTTTTCTTCCTTTGCCAGCTGCCTGGCCACGATGATCACTCTGTATTCTTCACAGTGCTACAGCCCCCTACCTTATTTCACAAATCAGAGACTCAATACCCTCACCTCCCCGTTGGAATATGACAGTTACCACCACCCATTTTTTGTTTGCTTGTTTTGACTTTCATAACATCACTTGTGGGTGATCTTCCCCCTTAGTAGGTCCCACACGTTAACAATGCATACCTCAGGCTGCTGATCACATCTCACAGGTATGAGCTTGCTTTTCCCTTTTCTCAGATTCATTCTACCCACTCTGACCACCACAGTGAACCTGCTCAGAGCTTGAGTTCCCTCTACCTAATCTTCCATTGAGTCTATCACACTAATACAAGCCCCAAAGCATCCTACTGTGGCATTTCCTCACCTACTTTCACTCCTTCTTTGGCAGGCACTAATGGTGGAGGATATGGACCAGGCCTGTTATGGGGTTCTGCGTCTGATTTCAACCTGTAACCTGTTCTGATTCTCAATCTTGTATTCCTCTTTTCTTATATCCACAGTTACTGCTTTTAAAATGATTATTTCCAAATGGTTCTTTCCTTTCCACTTCCTCCTTTAACCTTAGTGAAATGGTTCCCAAGCTTTACATATTAGAATTACCTGGGGGCTTTAAAAAATCTTGATGCCCGAGACACACCTCACATCAACTCTGATAGTCAAAGTTGTCAACTTGACTGGACCGTGATTCTCAGTGGTTTGGCATTTGTGCTGTAGTTATCCTCATGATGAAATCTAATAGAATCATCTCCATGATGAAATCTGCTATGAGCAGTCGATCACCTGAAAAGGCATTGACAGCTGGTATGTGGACATTCTGGCTCTGGATCCTGCATCTGGCTCATCATCTGACTTTGGCTTCTTTGGACTTGAGCTAGTGGCCTGCAGCATTATTTGCCAATCCTTGGAGTCACTAGCCTCTGAAGTCCCTGAGTCAACAGCCTGACATCTGAACTTGCGCTCATCAGGCCCTGAAACTACATCATGTATTACGTAGGAGAAGCCTGCAGCCAGATATTTGACCCATGGATTTGGGAAATGCCAGCCTCTACAACCATGGGAGTAATTTCTTTGACATAAATCTCTCTCTCTCTCTCT
>NW_006408524.1:30714614-30723444 GCF_000296735.1 Chrysochloris asiatica
AATCCTGATGCCACATTTTTCTTCATAGAACCCAGCCTCTCATATTATTAGTTCAGTATACAGGTTGAATAAGTATGGTGAAAAAACACAACCTTGTCACACACCTTTCTTAATTTTAAAACATTCAATGTTCCCATGCTCTGTTCGAACAACTGCTTCTTGGTCCAGGTACAGATTCCTCATGAGTACAATTAAGTGTTCTGGAATACTCGTACTTCGTAATGTTGTCCATAGTTTGTCATAATCCACACAATCGAAAGCCTTTGCATAGTCAATAAAGCACAGGTAAACATCTACATATATATATGGTGGTGGTGGTGTGCCATGGAGTCTGTTCTGAGTCATAACGACCCTGCATAGAGTTTCTGAGGCTGTAAAGCTGTAAATCTTTATAGGTACAAAATGCCTCATCTTTCTCCTGTGGAATGGCTGTAGTTTCGAACTGCTGACCTTGAGATTAGCAGCCCGACTCATAACCACAATGTTACCAGAGCTCCTTACATACATACAAACATTACAGGTTTTGTTTCTCTAGTCCAGTCTAGGAGTCCTTGTGTGGTGCTGCAGGTTAATGTGTTGGACTGCAAAGTTGGTTTGAATTGCAAAGTCGGTAGTTCAAGCTCACCAGCAACTCCTTGGAAACCTTATACAGGGTCACTATGAATCTGAAACTAGTCAACAGCACTTAACAACAACAACAACAACAAATATCCAGCCTAAGACACCAACTAATTCACAATGTTTGAGGATGATAACCAGGTGCCCATACTTTTTTAATAGCCCCTGATGATTAAAAAAATTGGGGAAACTTATGTCTCCTATGTCTCCAACTCATATTCTCTTTTAAGGTATCCCTCAGTGTTGACAATTGAGACCATCTAGGTTGATAGCTGAATGTTCAGGACTGGGAACTCTATCTTAACTGTCAACATAATAACTACTTCCAGGAAATTCTTGTCTAGGAAGTATCTAGGCTTAAGCCCATAAAGAACTTCACTGTTTGGTTTAGTCTGGGCTAATAGGTTACTCCTCTGGGCAAACAGCTCTCCTCCTAGGATATGAATTGTTTACCTGGGCAAATAGTTCTGTTTTCAAAGAACCATTGACTTTTCTAAGACTCAACCCTCACTTTCCTGTATCCACTAATCTAAAACTATCGTGCCAAACGTTTTGTCCAGCCCCAGTTAGATTCTCCTTGAAATGCCTACCTTAAACACTTGAACCCAGATCCCCAAATCCTGTAACTATCCTTACTTACCTTTGTATAACTTAGCTTTGTTTTTCTGTGGTCTTTAGGAAGAGTAGACTTTTGATGGTATAACTTCCTTCATTTTCTTCATTGTCTTTACTCAAACTTCCATTGGTCCTTTCCCTACACCCTCATTTTGCCCCTCTGGGAAAAAAGGATTAGGTTTCTGACCTCAGCCATCCAAATCCCATCATTTCCTGTAAATTCCTATTCCCCATCTGCTCACCTCTTACCATCAGGTTTGCTGAGATTTGCACAAATTGAAAAGACATTCATCTTCTCCTGTACCTACAGTTCAACAACTCATTCCTGTCCAAACCCTTGAATTTCTGAACCACCACCACAACCTCATTTCTTGGGCAGCCATAACTCTCCAAGCTTTCTTACTCTGACTCATAACTACCACATGGACAGACCTCTTCTCTCATATCTTCCTAATGACCTCCTTATTTCCACATCTAATGGTATTTCAACACATTTCACTTTTGTTGACCACAGTGGGCTATGACAGTTAACACCCCTCTTTTGCATAGGGGAAGATTTCATCACATCAGTGCCTCCCTCTTGTTTTCTCACTTTCTCTCTCCCATTTGCTAGTATTCCCATCTCACTCCACTTATCAGCTGTCAGTATTCTCCGGTATTTCAGCTGACTCTCACACCTTCTTTGAAGACATTCACTTTCATGGCTTTAGCTATCACCTCTGAGAACAACTCACATGCCAATAATTTAAGTACAAGCTAGAGCACGTGCTTAACAGATAAACACCTTCCACTAATTAATCCAGTAGCTGAAGCAAATGCCTACATCATTCCTAAGGTGTGTCTTGGAAGAACATCCTGGATTTCTAGTCGGAATTCCAAAACTGAATGTGAACAGAATCAGGCTGCCCAACAGTGGGAGTGGGCCTGTAATCTACAGCAGAGACTGTATCACTGCTCTGGTGGTTCTTGAAGGCCCCAAGACTCTATCTCCATGACTATCAATGTGACACTGTAGATTAATGCACTGGACTGAAAAGTCGGTTTGAACCACAAGGTTGGCGGTTCATGTTCACTAGCTGCTCCTTGGAAACCCTATACAGGGTTGTTATGGGTTGGAACCGACTTGATGGCACTTAATAACAACAACATTAATTTATTCCAGAAACTCTGTCTTCAGGACAGCAGCCTCAGCTCTCTGGGCAAAGCTCAATATCATTGGAATGGGAAGTGGCCATGTGAGTGTCACCTCTGAGTGATGTGCCCTCACTCTCACTCTCTAATGCTGTAGTGAAAACGTGAGTGTTACGTCTGCGTTAGTGGGGACAGAGTGGCTATCTTGCCCTTGATGTGGCTGTAGCATTGGAGCTGAATTAGAGATGAAGGCAGAATTTCTCATATAACATATACATGCGAATATTCCTGAAATAGTCTGGAGACATTCAGAACTGCTCTGTGCAAATCTTATTTGTGTCTCATCCATTAATTCACTGCTAGCAATATGTTTAAAATAACTTTTTAGCATGTATTATACTATGCATGCACTATACTAAGTGCTACGGTAACTCTGGTAGCATAGTGGTTATGAATAAGGCTGTGAACCGCAAGGTCAGCAGTTCGAAACTACCAGCTGTTCTGTGGGAGAAAGATGAGGCTTTCTGTTCCCGTAAAGATTTACAGCCTCAGAAACCCTGTTTAGGGTTGCTATGGGTCGGAACTGACTCAACGGCACTTAACAACAACAACAATACTAAGTGCTAGCAGTCCTGGTGTGGTGCTGTGGGTTAACGCGCCAGACTGCAAAGCTGTTTGAACGGGAAAGTCGGCAGTTCAAGCTCACCAGCTGCTCCTTGGAAACCCTATACAGGGTCACTATGGGTTGGAACCGACTTGACGGTATGTAACAACAACAAAAACTAAGTGCTGGTGATACAAACATATCTAAAACATGTTTTCTGTTTCAAAGACCTCACACTGGTTCCTTCTGATACCGCCACATGTTAAATAAACTAGCATAAACATCTAATATAAAGTTAGATGGACCTCGGGAGAGAGAGTATTAAGTGTTTCAGATACGTTACCTTATTTAATATTCATGACAACACTGTAAGGTGAGCAGAGAAATGAGTGTCTATTTCTTTATGTAGAAGAAAATGTCAAGGTACAAAAAGGTCAAGTGTTGTTGTTGTGTGCTGTCAAGACGGTTCTGACTCATAATGACTCTGTATAGGGTTTCTGAGATCAGGTGGTGGGTTTGAACTGTAGACCTTATGGTTCCTAGTCCAGTGCTTATCCTACAATGCCACAGCAGGGCTCAAGAAGTCAAGTAGTTGGTGCCACATCATGTGACTATCAAGTGACTGAAAGCTTGGGCATGACCCCATGTGGCTTGGTTGAATTCTATGCCTTTCCCACCACTTTATGCTGCCTTCCTGCCTCAGTTTCCTCATTTGTAAAAGGAAGGTGCTAGGCTAGACTTCTTTCTTTATGTCGTTGTTATGTGCCGTAGAGTCAGTCCTGACTCGTGACCCTGTACAAGGTTTCCGCGGCAGTAAATCTTTACGGAAGCAGAAAGCCTCATCTTTATCCAGTGGAACAGCTGGTAGTTTCGAACTGCTGACCTTGCAGTTCACAGCCCGATTCGTAACCACTACACTACCATGGTTTCTTTCAATTATGAGATTCTCTAACTCTTAACACGGAGTCCTGGTATGGTGCTGTAGGATAACCTTGTAGTTAGTAGTCCAATGCTTAACCCACTGTGCTATTAGGGAAAGGAGCATGTTATAGCTACCTTCAATAAGAATTTTAGGTGTTAAGTGCTGTCGAAGTCAGTTCTGACTGATAGTGACCCTGTATAGGCTTTCAAGGAGCAGCTGGTGGGTTTGAACTGTTGAAGAAGCAATGAGCAAGACTGAGATGGGGTCATCTTAGGAAGGGATGCAGCTGGATCCCATGCCCTGTGTTCTTTCCATCTCAGCACACATTTTTGTGTTCCTCAAACTACATAGCTTAGTGCAATGGTGAAAGTTCATGGCAGAATTTCAATTAATGAATAATTATAAAATAGGAACAGAAGAGGAAGGATGAGGAGGCAAGAGTAGAAAGGAAACAGAAGAAAAATGAGCCTTAAAATCTGTTCAATGCTTTTATCTCCTTAGATATAAGTTGTTGTTATTGTTCTGTGACAAGAAGTCACTTTTGAGTCATAGCAGACTTCTATGGTAAAGCAGAACTGCCCCGTACAATTTCCTCGGCTGTCATCTTTCTGGGGTAAATTGCAAGGTCTTTTCTCCCATGAAGCTGCTGGTGGGTTGGAACCTCTGACCTTCAGGTTAGGAGCCAAGCACTTAACCATTATGCCCCCAAGGCTCCTGGATGTAACTGCTGGAGCTTAAATTTGTCTTGACATCCTCATAAACATTCAGAATCTCAAATGAGCTCACCAGTAGCACCGTTCTGCCACGGGAAAGCAGAAGACGGAGGGGAGATCTCATAATACATGGAGTTCCGGGAAGCCACGCTGCCGTCACAGCAGCACTAGCCACGCCCCCTTACATTCCTCTGGAAAGGCTGGAACTTTGTGTTGTTGTAGGCTCTCTGGCCCAGGAAGCAACGTTGGATGGAAACACTCCAGCCTAACCCCACTGCCCAGTGCTGTCTGTGGTCAGTGAAGTAAATGCAGTTGTCTCTCTTAAGAAATGTGGGACTAGAGACTGGGTGGAATATTGCCAGGGTAGTAGTGGAGGTGCGTCAGTAGTCTTGGTGACAGGTGTCCTGGGGAATCACTTACAGTCATGGTGGTTCCTTTCTCTCCCGCCATTGTTCACTGATGGGAATGAGGTCGTGGGCAGCCAAACCACACAATGAAAGCCTGGAGAAAGACGGCTTTGGCTGGGTGCCCATGAGTTTCCTTCTTTAAATAACTACACAGTAGGCCAATATCCCTGGGGAAATGTACTTATTGGCAGACATTCATTTAGTTTTTAAAGAAGTGAATCTATTTTTCAACAATTAGAAAGGAGCTGGGTTTGAATATTTGGGAATGAGAACAGGCACAGGATCATTTATGGATGTGTATCATAGACTTCTCTGGTAGCGTAGTGGTTACGAATCGGGCTGTGAGCCGCAAGGTCAGCAGTTGGAAACTACCAGTGGTTCCGCGGGAGAAAGATGAGGCAGTCTGCTCCTGTAAAGATTTACAGCCTTGGAAACCCTGTTTAGGGTCTCTATGAGTCGGAACCGGCTCCACGGCACACAACAACAACAACATCATAGACTTATGGTATGGTGTGATAGGATCAGCCCTGCACTGCAAACCACTAGGTCGGCAGTTCAAATCCACCAGTGCTCCTCAGAACTCCTATACAGAGTCACTATGAGTTGGAACAGACTTGACGGCACTTAACAACAAGAACAATAATAGAGAAAGCATGGCATCCACATATACGAGAGAGCTACAAAGGATTGTAGCTTCAAAATGGATTCTAAGGGAAGCTCCGAGGCAATCAACTAATGGTAGGATTGGGGAAGGTTATTACTATTGGAGGAAGAAAGCAAACTAGAATTGCCTCTCTCCATGTGGAGCAAAAGCCGTAGTGTGCTGGTAAACCAGCTCCTTGAGAAGAAAAGAAAAAAAAAAAAGTCAGGGTGTAGAGTATTAGCCAATTTTCATGGAGTAACTACTACTCAGACCATGGCCAATTTCTAGCTCCGAATGGTTGACCCGCTAGCAGAATTCCTGACTATTAACAATTGGCTCTTGAAAACTGATGGCAGCAGTTCCAGCATGCCGTTGGCTAAGGAACAAATCTCAGCTTGCTGCTTCCAGGTCAGCATTGGGTCAACCTTCCAAAAAATTGAAAATAAAAAGAGTTGCCTTAACTTTAGCACTTACTAGATGTGCGCTGCTTGGCAAGTCTCCTAACTTCTCCAAACTGCAATTCTTTTCTGTAATGGACACCATTTGGAGTCTCTGCCAAGCCTTCTGTGAGATCTGTATTATTCCCCCTGATGGTGTTATATTTGGACTAGGGGACTCTGCACCCTTGGTCAGAGCTGATTAAATAGGAGGTAACAACCCTTACCTAAACCAAAACTCCCAAACCCACTGATTCCAACTCAGAGCAGACATATGGTGCAGAGTGGAGCGGCCCCATAAGGCTTCCAAGGCTGCAGTCTTTATAGAGGCAGACTGCCACATCTTCTTCTTGAAGACCATGGCTGGTGGGCTCAAACCACTGACCTTTTGGTTGGCAGCTGAGTGATTTATCCAACGTACCACCAGAGCCACCTAAACCTACCCTAGAAACCCACTACCAGCAAGCTGATTCCAACGAATAGCAACCCTCTAGGACCAAGTAGAACTGCTCCTTTGGATTTCCAAGATGGTCAGTCTTTACTGAAGCATACAGCCTCACCTTTCTCCTGTGGTGCAGCTGGGGGGTTTAACTCATAACCTTGTGGTTAGCAGTTCAATGCTTAGCCCACTGTGTCATCAGGGCTCCCTAAAACCTACCCTAATGGTAGCCAATTCATTGTCTAGACAGTGACCAATCAGATTTCTTACTTGATTATTTAAACAGAGCAAACCAAAGTCTGGATTTGGCAGCTGAGAGAAAGTACCCTTTCTTCAATTGCAATTGCTACTGCTGTTCTCCTCAACCTGCCTGCTGTTGGACCTGATGGTGGTGGTGGTATGCCACAGAGTCAGTTCCTACTCACAGCCATCCTGCATAGGGTTTCTGAGGCTGTAAATCTTTATGGGAGCAGAAAGCCTCCTCTTTCTCCCACGAAATGGCTGGTAGTTTCGAACTGCTGACTTTGAGGTTAGCAGCCTGACTTGTAACCACTATGCTACCAGAGCTCCTTCTTGGGTCTGATGGTTCCACTTTATCTTGGATCCTGGAGCTATCCCAGGAGCTACCAATAGACATCCTTTTGCAACAAGTTCAGTTTTACATACGGCAAAAAGATCTTCAAGGGCTCTTCGAGGCTCTCTAAGTGTCCCTTTATCAGCTGCATCAACTTCACCTGGGGACTTGTTAGAAATGCCAATTCTCCAGTCCCATTCCACAGCCATAAATCAGAAATTCTGAGGCGGGACCTAGCATTTCTGGTTTAACAAGTCCTCAAAGGATCCAATGTGCGCTTAAGTTTGACAACTGCTGTTCTTGTTGGTGGCATTTGTATGACACCGAGTCAGTCCCAACTCATAGTGACACTGTATAAGGCTTCTGAGATTGTAGATCTTTACAGGAGTAGAAAGCCTCATCATTCTCTCATGGGGCAGCTGGTAGATTCAAACTGGAGCAGCTAGTAGATTCAAACTGCTGACCTTGCTGTTAGCAGCCCAGCCCATAATCCACTATGCTACCAGGGTGTCTTTTACTATTCCTAGGGGAGTATATTTTATGCCTGAAAGGCCTTTTCAGAATGACTGATGTAATTATCTTTTCTGGTTCATTTATTACATGATGACCACAAGATCATTTTTATGGGCAAGAATGTACTTTAATAAATAAAATATTTGCATTAACTTTTATTTAGTGAAATTTCAAAATTCTTTTTTCCATTTAAAATATTTTAATTCCAGCAGATCAAGCCTGACATTTATTAAAAGAATACTCGTCTAAGGAGAGAAAAAGTGTGAATGGATACATTGCCAATAAATGAACAAAAGTGGAAAATATGCATCAGATCATTTCAAAACACAGGCGGCCAGAAGGAAATGCAAGGCAGATAACCCAGAGGGCCTCTGGTTTTGTACTGGATTTCATAAATGTGCCATGAAGCATCAAAGTGATGAATGGTTTCTGGTATTAGGAAACAGTTTGAGAGTCCACTAATGATATATTTACATAAATACAGTAACAAATGAAACCGGAAACATAGACTTCACTTTATCCTGATGTATATCCTAGCAGCTTTCACTGTTAGCATTTAAGAGATGATGATAGGAATTTTCATGACAAAATTATATTCTGTATGTAAGTCAAAATTTGGGGAGGATACAACTCATTTGTAAGTTAGTTGTTTGAAATAAACATTATGTTTCCTTATGGAAAATCTTGTTGAGGGGGTTGTGGTCTGGACAACATAATCCTCGGGGAATATAACCTGCAATGCCGATACAGTGCAGATTCCTACTAGGGCTGAGCCAAGGAGGTGAGCTGAACTGTCCCTTCACTGTCCCAGAAGGCATACCTGGGGACTGGGGTTAGAAATAAGGATGGAGGGAGGAGAACCCCAGAAAGGCTAGTAGTCTTCGGGTGGAAGGAGGACTGGCAGGGGCTTCCTTTGCTGGTGTTATTGACACCAGCAATAATTGAGAGTAGAGTGTGAAAGGTGAGGGGAGGTTCCATAGTTGAGATCAAATATGTGTGTTACTAAAAAGGTGGATAAAATGACCACCATTCATCTGTCAGTTAGTTGTACTGTGGTGGCTTGTGAGTTGTTGTGGTTCTGAAAGCTACGCCACCGGTATTTTAAATACCAGCAGGGTCACCCATGGTGGACAGGTTTCAGATGAGCTTCCAGACGAAGACAGACTAGGAAGAAAAAGTGATGAACTACTTCCGAATATTTAGTCACTGAAAAC
>NW_006408524.1:30731379-30733546 GCF_000296735.1 Chrysochloris asiatica
AAGTAAACCTTTTATGGTAGAATGCTGAATACAGTGACAGCCAAGATGGGAAATATTTCAAATACACGTGGTAGTCTTTAATCACTTTCATTCTACTTGTCTAGTTGGACAGCTACTTTCATGAAATTTCTCTTCTGTAAAATACAGATGCCATCCGACATGGAGGATTCACAGGATATAGCAAGACAAACCACCACTCATATGACAGTTTTTGTGCTGTGGTGGCCTCCATGTTGCTGTGATACTTGATGCTGTGCCACCAGTGTTATAAATACCAGCAGGGCCATCCATGGTGGACAGGTTTCAGCTGAGCTTCCAGACTAAGACAGACTAGGAAGGAGGGATGGTCTACTTACAGATGTTTAGCCACTGAAAACCTTATGAATAGTAGTGGAACACTGTCAGATAGCAACAAAATATTGAATATTGAAGCATTATGAATAGCACCAGAATAGTGTCAGATATAGAGCTAGAAGTTGAGCCCCTCAGGTTGAAAGGCACTCAAAATACTACTGGGAAAGAACTGCCTCCTCAAAGTAGAGTTGACCATGATGATGTGAACGGAGTAAAGCTTTCAGGACTGTCATCTGCTGATGGGGAACAACTCAAAATGCAGAGAAATAGCTGTATGAAGCCATTTAAAATTAGAACATGGAATGTACCAAGTATGACTCTAAGAAAATTCAAAGTTATAAAAATTGAAGTGGAATTCATGAAGATCAATATCCTAGGCATTAGTGAGCTGAAATAGACTGACATTAGCCATTTTGAATCTGACAATCATATGGCTTAACTATGGCAAGAATGACAAGCTTAAGAGGAAAGGTGTCACACTCATCATTAAAAAGAACATTTTAATATCTATCTTGAAATACAATACTGCCTGTGATAGGATAATATCCTTATGCTTATAAGGAAGACCAGTTAATACCACTATTATTCAATTTTACCAACAAACCACTAAATCCAGTGATGATAAAATTGAAGAATTTTACCAACTTATTCAGTCTGAAATTGATCAAATATGCAATCAAAATGTATTGATAATTACCGATGATGAATGTAAAGATTGGAAACAAAGAGGAACGATCAGTAGTTGGAAAAATATGGCCTTGGTGATAGAAATGATGCTAGAGATCATATGATAGAATTTTGCAAGACTAGTGATGTATTCATTGGAAATTATCTTTTTTTAAACAACATAAAAAATGGACCTCAACAGATGGAATACACAGAAATCAAACTGACTACATTTGTAGGGAAAAAACAGTAGAAAAACTTCATATCATCAGTCAAAATGAGGCCAGTGGCAGGCTGAAGAACTGACCATCAATTGCTCATATACAAGTTCAAGTTGAAGCTAAAAAAAATGAAAACAAGTGAGAGCCAAAATATGACATTGAATGCATCCTGCCTGTATTTAAAGATAATCTCAAGAACAGACTTGATGCACAAGACACTAATGATCGAAGACCAGAAAAGTTGTGTTGTAACATCAAGAACCTTATACAGTAAGAAAGCAAAAGATTATTAAGAAGATAAGAAAGATGGAAAAGACCAAAATGGATGTCAGAAGAGACTCTGAAACCAGCTCTCCACCATAAAGATGCTAAAATAGTGGAGAAATGAGGAAGCAAAAGACCTGTACAGATAATTTCAAATAGCAGCTCGAGAAGACAGAGTCAAGTATTATAATGAAATGTGCAAAGACCTGGAGTTAGAAAACCAAAAGGAAAGAACATGCTTAATATTTCTCAAGCTGAAATAGCTGTAGAAAAAGTTCAAGACTCGACTTGAAGTAGTGAAGGATTCTGTGGGCAAAACATTGAATGATGTAGAAAGCATTAAAAGAAATGGAAAGAATACACAGAGTCACTGTACCACAAAGAAATGGTCAATGTTCAACTATGATACTGAGGAAAGAAATCCAAGGTGCATTGAAGGCATTGGCAAAGAACAAGGCACTGGGAATTCATGGAATACAAATGGAAACCTTTCAATAAACTGATGCAGCCCTGAAGGCACTCACTGATATATGCCAAGAAATTTGGAAGACAACTACCTGGTCAACTGGTTCAAAGAGATCCATATTGGTGCCCATTCCAAAGAAATGTGACCTAACAGAATGTGGAAATCATCAGACAATGTCATTAATATCACGTTGTTG
>NW_006408524.1:30734011-30734737 GCF_000296735.1 Chrysochloris asiatica
AGATTAAGCTGCGCCTGACCCAAGCCATGATATTTTCAATAATCTCATATGCATGTGAAAGTTGGACAATGAATAAGGAAGACCATAGAAGAATTGATGTATTTGAGTTATGGAGTTGGAGAAGACTATTAAAATTACCATGGACTGCCAGAAGAACAAACAAATCTGGCTGGATGAAGTACAGCCAGAATGCTCCTTAGAATCCAGGATAGTGAGACTTTGTCTCTCATACTTTGGGCATGTTATCAGGAGAGATCAGTCTCTGGAGAAAGACTCATGATTGGTAAAGCGGAGGGGCAGCAAAAAAGACTAAGACCCCCGACAAGATGAATTGGCACAGTGGCAACAGCATTGGACTCAAAGGTGGTAAGAATTGAACTGCTGACCTTGCAAAGACAGAGATCAATAGTTCTGCTTCAGGTCGACAGAACCCACAGAGTCTACAGGCCAGAATAGACTAGCATGAACCTTCATAATCAACCACCCTGTCCCCGGATGCCCTCTGATTCTGACAGACACTGAAACTAGCAACATGAAGGACCTACACAAATTACTTCCAGATTCAGTAACCCATTAGACAACATTTAGTCCTATAGGAACTCCATCTAGGGCTGGAAACTCAGACATCACATCCCGCCTCCACCCTCCTCATGAGTTCCTTGGTGGCAGAAGTCCCTCAGAGTTTCCTCTTCTTTGGTTCCAACAGCTGTACTTTTTTTTTTTTTT
>NW_006408524.1:30735072-30749642 GCF_000296735.1 Chrysochloris asiatica
CTCACTGGAGATTCTACCTTCCTCCAGGCCCTCTGGATCTAGGTTCCCTCTTGAAAGCTTGTAAGCCAGTCACTTCTTGCCTTTGTAGCCCCCCACCCCCCATTTTGGGTAGCCAATGTCCAAGTTGCCCATCCCTGTCTACTCTGTGTGTGGAGGGGGTAGGAATGATTCTTGCTGTAAAGACTTGTTCCCTCTTTTGAGCTACTGCTTCCATAGGTGTAGGTCAATGTACTGGTTTTTTGTTTGTCTATTTTTCCTTTCATTTTCTCATTTTTGTTTATTCTTTCTTTTCTTCCGTCCTCTCTTTCTCTTTCCTTGATTTTTATCCTTCTTCTCTCCACTTCTATTTTTTCTTCTGCTTCTCATTGCCAGCCTCTTCTTATTCTTTTTTCCCCCTTAAATTTTCTTACTACTCTCTATTCTCACTCTCTTTTCATCTTCCCACTCTGTTTTGTTTAGTGCTTTTCTTGTCCTTTTATTTTCTTTCTTATTTTTTCTCTTTTACAACTCCATTTTCCTGTCCCTCTTTTCTCTTTTAGTTACTATTTTTTTCTTGTTGCTGCCCATTTTCTTTCTTTTTTCTCTTTTATTATATTTTGTCTCCACTGTTATTTGCTTGTTTGTTTGTTTTGTTTTGCTTTCCTCTTGCTCCACCCTACAAGAGACAGCAACCATCCCCATAGAGTTCAACCACAACCATACTCTCTTAAGCTCTAATCACTGGACAACAGCAAATACCAGCTTCTATACCACCTGATCAATGATAGACATCAGCCAACACCAGCCAAACCCACCCTAAATTAAGCTGCATGATCAGTGAACAGAAAATGGTGCACACACTTCTATTCTCTAACCACACTCACAGGAGATAGTTGGTGAGAGTCTAAGAACACACCAGCATTCAATAATCAATTAAATACAAATGACACCACAATGCCTTAGAGACAATAGATATCTTTAGCTCACATGAAGAAACAAAATCGAATGGTTCAAATGAACAAGATACAGAGTCAGAAAAAGGTTCTGAGGAAGAAAAAGGAATGGAACTACCTGAGAAAAAATTCAGAAGAATGATACTTAGGTTCCTTTAATGGATTAAAAGAAAGTTTGAGGAAAATGAGGAGAATACACTTTAAAAAATAATAATAATAGAAGAATTCAGGAAACCATTTCAAGAACAAACAGACAAAATAAATGTAAATTTTGAAACAGTACAAAACCTGTAAATAGAAATCCAAAAGATTAATAATAATAGCTCAGAAATATAAAATACACTCATTGAGTGAAGGTTAACAGACAAGATCATCGGCTTTACTTTCAGTCAATCATACATTTTGTTTCATCTAAATGATTATAATCCCCTCCCTGCATCAGCAGTCGTCCTGCTTCCTCCCTGTGCCTTCCTTTTTTTTTTTTAATGTTTTATTGTGAATTATGTGATAGTTCACATGTGAGCTTTACATTCATCCTATCCTATATCGTTTCATTGCCGTGGTTACAATCCCCTCCATGCATCATCAGCCAACCAAAGGGTATATCCTGCAGCCTGCCCCCCCTCCTCCCAGTCACAGCACACAGACCCTCTCCCTCTCTGGGTCTAAAGTCCCCAACCGTTCCATCTCTCCACATCATCGTCTCTGCCTCCATCTCTGGCATCACTGCTTCTCTGGGTAGGGTCCTGCTCTCCGATCTTCTCCCTTGATGGTCCCAGGGACCTCCGCTCCTAGACTGCAAAGTTAATTACTCCCCTCCTTGCTACAAAACATCTACCTTTACATTTCCAAGCGTCATAATCAATCCTGATAACAATTATTCACTATTGTATCACAAGAGACCTATCTGCATTTCTTTTCATCAGCCCCACCTAGACAGTGGAGATTTTACCTTCCTCCACACCCTCTGGATCTAGGTTCCCTCTTGAAAGCTTGTAAGCCAGTCACTTCTTGCCTTTTAGCCCACCCACTTTGGGTAGCCAGCGTCCAAGTTGCCCATCCCTGTCTACTCTGTGTATGGAGGGGGTGGGAATGATCCTTGCTGTAAAGACTTGTTCCCTCTTTTGAGCTACTGCATCCATAGGGGTAGGTCAAGTTCATCAAATTGTATCAGATTACTCTTTTTTTCCTCTTCTTTCTTCTTCTAGTTGAGCTCTGATCATCCAGTCATTGAAGTTAGGTCAAGTGGGTACTATCTACAAGTGTGTGTGTTCTTGTGTATATGCCGTCTCTTCTTATCAGCTGGATGCTTTACCCTCCACTCTAGTCCTCTGTGGTTATGTCACTGACTCTGGGCCGAAGAGTCCCCAGGTCTTGCCACACTTTTGGCCAACCAGGTTTCCACCCAGGTTCACAGGAGTCTATTGAGCATTGTAGGGCTTAGCTCATAGCTTAATTACTGTTTTTCCCTCACTTCCCCTTATCGGTGACAAACGTGGTCACCAATCAGTGTGTATTCCCATTGAGTCTTGGTCTTGGAAGGGGGACAAGTCTTAGACAAGTCACAGTATTAGATAAGACTTTTAAAGGAGGGAAAAAAATTAATAAATTACAGGGTAACTTCAAAGGAAATTAATACACCTTCCCATAAAAACAAGAAAAATGAAAACCATAAAGATTTTGTAAATATTAAAACAACAGTAATGGAGAAAATGAAAAAATTCCACGAACAAAATGAACTCAATGCATAAGTTTATGTGGAACAAAGAAACTCACAACATTGCAAAAGAAACACACAACAAAAAGGCAGCCAAGAGACAGATAGTAGCAGAATGGATAAGAACACAGGATCCTTCAACATACTGTCTACAAGAGACACACCTTATGCAAAAAGACAAAAATAGACTAAAAATTAAAGGATGGAAAAAAATATATCCAGCTAATGGCAATCAAAAACAAGGAGGAGTGGCATTGTTGATCTCTGATAAAATAGACTTTAAGGCAAAAAATAGCATATGGACAAAGAAGAACATTATATAGTGAAAATGGTGCAAACACTGTGGGAAATGGCATGAAGCTTCCTTAAAACGTTGGAAGTAGAAATACCATATGACCCAGAAATTCCTCAGTTTGGTTTATATCCTCAAGAAATGAGAGATGTGATATGAATAGATATATGCTCACTGATGTCCACTGCAGCACTAATCACAATAGAAAAATGATGAAGACAACCCAAGTGCCTATCTATTCTATAAGAACTTAAACAAAATTTGGTACATACACACAATGGAATACTTTGCAACACTGAAGAATAATAATGAATCTGTGAAACACCTTATAACATTGATTACCTGGAGGACACTATGCTGAGTGAAATTAGTCAATCACAAAAGGGAAAATATTGTATGAGGCCACTGTTGTGTTAAAAAAAAAAGATTTTCTTGCTAAAAGAAACATTCTATTGATGGTTACCAGGAGTGGGAGGGAAGGGAAAGTTATTCACTGGGTAGAGGGTAGACACATGTTAGCTTGGTTGATGGGAAAGGCAATACACAACAAGAGGGAAGTTGGCATAGAAAAGATTAAGTTAGTGAAAGACAGAGAGGAGTGCAAGAGTTAAAGTGAATCGAGGTAAGTACTGCTAACTGATGATCCATGGGAAGGATTGCAATCATTGTAATGACACAAAGTCTATGATTTGTTGAATGTGGGAGTGATGATCTGTTTTTTAAACCTTCACTCAATTCACAATAAAAAGGTTTTGTTTTGTTTTTTAATTAAAAAAATAAGAAGATAGTGAAATTCTTCTATGACCTCTTTGAAGCCCTCTCATATAAGTACATTCTGGAACCCCTGATATCCCACCTTTTATGCATGTATGGTCAGGTTGGTTCCCAGGGAAGCCAAATGATATTGCAGCATGCACTCTAAAGGCTTTGCAGTCATTCCAATAGAGCAAAGAAGTGGAAGAATTGAATGTCCTATATCATAGACATGAAAGGACCCCAAAATAGGCTCTAAGTGGGTATCTTGTGGAATTCTGTCTTTTTATATACAAATTAGCAATGTGGAGTTAGCAGCAAATGTGATAGTAAAAGACAAATAATTTTTTGGTTAAACAGCTATTTTAGTTTCAATTTCCCTAATTTGAAAAGCTTTATGGATCTTTCAAAAGAATGGACTCATCATTAGAAGCAATTGTAATTTTTAAAGAAGGAAACAATGATGATGATAATGGTGGTTCAAATGATGGCCTGGTTTGTTCAAAGCCAAAAGACTCACATTTGCAACATGTGAAACTTAATACATCAATGCATTATTCTACTTTCAAACCAAGCATCATCTACTTAGTGCATGCATATAACATTTATTACTCTGGATTAATGCTAATGATTTGAATTTTACTGATTTTGTAGCTTAACTTCAATTTAATATTTAAACTTGACTTTATTTCAGATTTGCATAAAAGCAACACACTTGAAGCATTTGTACTTCATTCACCTTAAGGAAACATTATAATTAAAATTATTTGATTCAACACTGATAATTTACAAAGTTTTTCCTTTGAAAAGGTTATCTATCATAATTAAGAAAATATTACTTAGTGAATCAGTTGTTGTTGAGTGCTGTCGAGTCAGTTCCAATTCATAGCAACCTTATGAACAAGAGAACAAAACATTGCCTGGTCCTGTGCCATCCTCACAATTGTTAAGCTTGAGCCCATTGCTGCTGCTACTGTGCCAATACAACTCATTGGGGTTCTTCTTTTCTGCTGACCCTCCACTTCACCAAGCATTATATCCTTCTCCAGGGACTGGTTCCTAATGATAATATATCTGAAATATGAGAGACGAAGTCTTGCCATCCTGGATTCTAAGGCGTATTCTAGATGTACTTCTTCCAACACAGATTGGCTTGTTCTTCTAGCATTCTGTGGAACTTTTAATATTATTCTTCAAATGCAAATAATATTAAAATTCAAATTCTGTGGTCTTCCTTATTCATTGTCCAACTTTCATATGCATATGAGGCTGTGAAAATGCCATGGCTTGGGCCAGGTGCACCTTAGCCCTCAAACTGACATCTTTGCTCTTGAACACTTTAAGGAGGTCTTGCGTATCAGGTTTGCCTAAGGCAATATACATTGTTTGATTTCTTGATTACTTATTTCATGAATGTAGATGGTGGATCCAAGTAAAATGAAGTTTTTGACAAATTCACTCTTTTCTCCATTTATCATGTTATTTATTGATACTGTTGCTATGATTTTGTTTTTTTTACATCGAGGTGCAACCTGTACTGAAGGCTGTGGTCTTTGATCTTCATCAGTAAATATTTTAAGTCCTCTTCACTTTTGCAAGGTTGTATCATCTGCATATCACAGGTTGTTAATGAGTCTTCCTCCAATACAGATGCCACATTCTTCGTCATATAATCCAGCTTCTCGGATTATTTACTCAGCATATAGATTGAATAAGTATGGTGAAAGAATATAACCCAGCCACATACCTTTACTGATTTTAAACCATTCAGTGTCTCCTTCTTCTGTATCCCAACTGAATTTACAAATAATCTCATGAACAGATTTGATGCACTAGACTCTAATGACCAAAGACCAAAAAAGTTGTGGGATGACATTAAGAATATCATATAAGAAGAAAGTAAAAAGTCATGAAGAAGACAAGAAAGAAGGAAAAACCAAAACGGACATCAGAAGAGACTCTGAAACTTGCTCTCCAGCATAGAAATGCTGAAGCAAATTGAAGAAATGAGGAAGTAAAAGAGCTAAAAGAAATTTCAAAGGGCAGCTTGAGAAAACAGAATCAAGTATTATAATGAAATGTACAAAGAGCTAGAATTAGAAAATCAAAAGGGAAAAACATGCTCGGTGTTCCTAAGCTGAGAGCACTGATGAAAAAAATCAGCCTCCACTTGCCATATTGAAGGATTCTATGGGTAAAATGGAGTCCTGATACGGTGCTGTAGGATAAGCACTGGATAGTACGGTCAGTTTGAATTGCAAAGTTAGTGATATAAACCCACCAGCAAGCAACTCCTCTGAAACCGTACACAGGGTTGCTATGATTAAGAACCGACTCAACAACACTTAACAACAACAAAAACAACAGGCAAAATATTGAGTGATGCAGAAAGTATCACAGAAGATGGAAAGAATACACAGAGTCACTGTACCAAGAATAAATGGTTGATGTTCAGCCATTTTGAAGAGATGGTAATATGATGGCAAGTCAATGATACTGAAGAAAGAAATCCAAGGTGTGTTGAAAGCATTGGCAAAGAACATGGCTCCAGAAATTTATGGAAAACAAATAGAAATCTTTCAGCAAACTAATGCACACTGAAGGCACTCACTCATCTATGCCAAGGAATTTAAAGGACAGCTACGGGGCCAACTGATCAGAAGAGAGCCATATTTATGCCCATTCCAAAGAGGGGTGACCCAGTGGAATGTGGAAATCATCAGACAATATCATTAATATCATATGCAAGTAAAATTTTGCTGAAGGTAATTTAAAAATGGCTGCAATAGTATGTTGACAAGTAGCTGCCAGAGGTTCAGGTCAGATTCAGATGAGGACGTGGAACGAGGGATGTCACTGCTAATGTCAGATGGCTCTTGAATGAAAGCAGAGAATACCAGAAAGATATTTACTTGTGTTTTATTGACTATGCAAAGGCCTTCCACTGTGTGGATCATGACAAGCTATGGACAACATTTGTGAAGAATTAATATTCCAGAATACTTAATAGTGCTTTGTGTGGAGCCTGTACTTACTGAATAAACACATAAAACTCCAAGCAATAGTCTCATCACAACACATGGCTGGCAACTTGCCTTGTGCCATTGAATTGATTCTAACACATGCCATGTGTTACAAAGTAGAGCTACTCTATAGTGTTTTCTTGGCTGTGATCTTTATGGAAGCAGATCATCATGCATTTCCTTCTGCAGTGCTGTTAAGAGGATTTGAACCACCAACTTCTCAATTACCAGCCAAGCCCAAACTATTTGCATCAGTCAGAGACCTGAGGTGCCTCCCATCTAGTTATTTCCTGCTCCCTGTGACCCTTATAGGACAGAATGTAAGTGTCCAAGAATTTCCCATAGACTTTTCAAGGCTTCATGGAAACAAACTGCCACATCTTTCTTTTACAGAGCAGCTGGTGGGTTGAAACTGTCTACCTTTTGGTTGGCAGCCACTGTGCCAGCAGGATTCCTTGTTGTTGTTAAGTGCCATCGAGTTGGTTCCGACTCATAGCAACCCTGGGTAGGGTTTCCGAGGAACAGCTCTTGAGTTTGATTCTACTCACAACAACTCTGTTTAAGTTTTCTAAGGAGCTGAATGTGTGTTTGAACTGCCAGCCTTGAGGTTCAAACTGGCCTTACAGTCTAATGCTTATCCTACAGCACCACACCAGAGAAGCTGATAGGTTTGTAAACTTCTGGGTCTAGTAGTTGTTCTTGTTTTTTGTTTTTTTGTTTTTGTCGATGTCATTGTTGCTGCTGTTACTGTTTCGTTACTTTAAAAATTGTGTTAAATATATATGTGACAAATATTTAGCTTTTAAAAGATTTGCTTGTTTGTTTGTTGCACGTGGAATAAGGCAGAGATTTAAATATGCATCTCTATGTGAATTTTATGATTTTCTAGAGAAATTGTCTTACTGTACTTTTTACCCATCTAGTTTAGTTTCAAGAGCACAACATCTCATCACTGTTGTACTTGCTGTGTCTTCTGTCTAGCCTAGAATATCTTGTCTTGACTCTGCATAACTCATCCTTTTTGTATAGTTTAACCTTAAATTTCTGCTTCAACATCCCTGCTTCAGAAGGACCTTTCATGACCTTCATTTTTTTCAATGTCCATTGCTTGCCTCCCTCATCAGACTATACATTATAAGAGAGCAGGCTCCACATCTGTCTTTTAGACCACTGTGTTCCCAGCATTTAACACACAACATGGCACTCAACAAGAACCCAATGAACATTGATTGTATTTGGTACTATGATGGTCCCTGCTTTTATGATATACTATATTCCTATAAACCCTACCAACAAAGAATACGTTGAGATTGTACTGTTGTTGTTTGTTGTTATTAAGTGCTGTCAAGTTGGTTCCGACTCATAGTGACCCTCTATAGGGTTTCTCTAAGAAGTGGCTGGTGAGCTTGAACAGCTGACCTGCACTTCAACCAACCTTGCAGTCCAGCGCATTAACCAGCAGTGCCACACTAGGACTCCAAGAATGTAGTGAGCACTTATTTAATGCCAGAAACCCAACCAATAAGTGAATGAAAGTAACCAGTAAAAGGGTCTAGGTGTGCTGGAGGAGATGAGTGGTGCCAAACAATGAAAGTAGAGACCAACTGCTCAATAGAGTGTAGTCTTCTGCTGTGAAGGCTCAGTTTTCCTCCTGATTCCCATGAGTTGCCTCTCCCCATGGATTGATGAGGCCAAAGGGAGAAGCCACGGTCCTTAAAGGCCCTGTTTTGTTAGACCTTAGGCCAGGGTGGGTGTCTTAATAGGAATACAAGTTGAGACTCAGTGGAGTTAGTGATAAAAATAATGACTGTTTTTCAAATGTCAGCTTTTTATGAATTCATATCAGAAATCCATTGAGTTATGAGTTGGATAAATACAATTTTTATTAAATCTAAATGTCCATTTTCTCTTTCCTTTAAGCTTTTTGAAATTGAGATCTATCTTAACAATCAGTGCTATGTTATTGTTTAAATGCATCTTACAATTGATGGAATTTTGGAGTCAATACAATCAAAATAATTCTTCTAGTCATTTGAGGCAATTGACTAATAAAAGTTTGGTAATTAGAAGAACTTAAAAGAAAATTACAAGAAGTCAGCAATTGTGTAGTAGGTTTTCAGCAAAAACAAATAAATAAATAAATAAAATACAGGCCACCAACACTTCCTATGTACCCATGCTGCTCTTCCCATCAAGAAGTGGAGCTTTCTTAAATCTAGACTGACCTCGTGATATACTTGGACCAATAGAATGTGGGAGACATGATGTATGTACCTTCTAGGCCTTAAGAGATTTCCAGTCCCTTTAGAGTCAGACACCTAAGTGTAAAGAAGACTGCTGAATACTGAGAGACCACATGAAGAAGTGAGATCTCAGTCAGCACCAATGTCCAAAGCCTGTGAGTGAGATGATCTGAGCTCTTACAGCCCCATTGGACCTGTCCCAGAGGACATCATGTGGAATAGAGATAAGCCATCCCCAAAGAGCTGTGTCTGAATTCCTGATTCACAGGACCATAACAAAGAAAATATAATGTGGGATGGTGGTTTATGTAGTAATAGACAACAGAGCTAGGATTTAAGTACTATAAACTGTTCTCTCAATTTCCCCAAATTTTTCCCCTCAAATAAAGAAATGCACTTCAATGGAGAAAAAAATGCCCTCGTTTCTCTCAGACCCTATTTCCTGGCACTAACCAAACAATCCATCTTTGACGATAAGAAGTCACTATCTAAAAACAAACCCCTGAATTCATCATTTCTTCAAGTTACCTGCTCACTATGCAATGTCACGGAGCTTCATTGAGTAACTGAGGCCCCTTAAAGATGTTTTTCTGCATAATCTAAGGGGAAACTGCATAATCACCAGAGTGCCATGCCTAAAAATGCCCATGGCTTTTTAAATAAAAAATTGATGATCTCAGCATGAGAACTCATAAGAGAAATGAACTGTCAATGACAACTGTTGTTCAAGACCATGATTAGCGGGAAAGAATATTCAGGGAGTTTGTTACAGGAGGCACATCTCCTGAGAATTGCCGCGCAGAGCAACTGACCTGCTGACCAAGCAGGATATCCTCAGTGTCGGCAGAAGTTTCTCAATCGGAAGCATGAATTTCAGGAACATTGCAAAAGGGAGGGCAAGAACCAAGAGAGATTAATATCCGGTGAGTTGTGAGAGGGAAATTTAAGCTACTTACTTTGCCGTAACTACCTCAGTATGGAAACTATTTTGGTCACCAAGTGTGGAAAGTTAATATTAACCAAATGAAAGCATGGGGTCATAGAGCTAAGAATGTGCATGAATTCACGACTCTGGTTTTCCTGAGTTTACTCTTTTGGAAGAAATTTTCCTTTATTGCTCCATGAAATATAACTGTGCATGTGTTTATTCCTTAAAATAAATTAGTGTCTCTTTAGGTCCTTTTATTTCTGTTTCACAGTTCAGTCCTTGTATGCAGTCCAGTGAGTAAATATTTTAGCATTTCTTTAAAAAGTAAGCACAGTATTTTTTCCTGTGTCAACATAGCCTTTTTAATGTGACTCAAAAATTGGAAATGAAGTTATCTCTTGCAACTTTGACACCAGCATATGAAGTCTTCTTGAGGGACTAGCTGAGGTTAGAAGACCTTCTGTGAGTTATAGTTAAAATCAGTCCATTGTCCCAGAAAACCCAGACAGCCAGTTCCACTCCAGGTGGAATCAGTCTAGACAGCAAACTACTAATGGGTACAACATTACCGAAGATCAATACAATCTTTATTACTGTTCAGTGGAGCGTCCTTCTGGGCTTTGGATTTCTCATGACATTCCAAGGAATCAACCCAGAAAGAAAACTATGGAATGGAATCATTACTAAGAAAAAGTCACCCACAAAGGAGTGTGATGTCTGAAGAGCTAGCTTGACAGTGGAAAGAAAGATTGTTTTCTAAGGGAGTGTAAAAGGCAGTGTAAATGTTGGTGTTACTGTAAAACCACATTGATGAAAAGTTCAGGAGGCAATTGAAGCCCCTCCACCTTCCCTGTGGACCCATCAGCAGACTAGGAGGAAACAATGCCAGATATTACAGATCATGCATCCTTATTGGAAGCTAGATCGTTAACAGTGGTTCTTCAAATAAATGTAGAAAAACACACCTCACATTCTTTTCTAGAAAAGGAATAGGGGAATTCACACCCAAATTCAAGTTTTATGGGGTGTGGCACTTCTCTCTTGACAGGAAGAACCTAAAGTAGCATTGGGGGTGGGAGTAAGAGAGGCCCTTGTGACCTCTTCACAGCGCCCAATACTTCCTCTCACAGCACTCAGCACCTGAAACATTTTCACTTCTCTTTGACACTATGAAGGACCATCTCTACAGCTAGTCGCCCCCCCCCCCCATCTTCCTCTCCCGGCAAGTAGCACATGAAGTGTTTTCACTTCTCTTTGTGACACTATGAAGGACCATCAATTAAGCCTACTGCTAAAAGTGCAAATGATGAGGGACAGAGCAGAGCTCAGGAAAGGTGCATTGTAAGTCTGAAGGTACCCTAGGGCAGTGATCTTGTTGGACACACAGGTGAGGTACTAGAGTTTGGATAGTGAGGATGTGGTGATGTTGGGCGCTGATGTTGGGGGAAACATCGGCTGAGTGAGATGGGACGGGGCCTGAAGGCAGTGAGTAGAACTGGACATTTGCGGAAAGGGACCCTCAGATATGGCCAAAGGAAGTAAAATGGGAGCAGGCCGTTCAAAGGTAAATATTTTCTAGGATTACTCCCACTTGCATGAAAGAGATGAGGAGCTGGTCTTCTTTCTCCTGTTCCCTTCCTTCTGTTTCCAGGGTCCAAGCTAAAACCATTGCTTCAAAGGATTACCTTTACCATGGGCTTATTCAGCCTGTTTGATTTCTATGAATTGGGCTCATCAGAACTCAGTTACCCTTGTTAGTCATATTTACCATTACCATAGCACAGAATATTCTGCAAACCACTGCTTATCCAGACAGCTTGTGGTTTGCTTTCAAGGTGAGTCTCTGTCTATACTTAGGCAAGGTCTGAGAGTCTCTCTGTGTGATTACATGCCACAGTTTGCTAATCAGGCCTAGACTTGAAACAATTGAGCAATTAGCCCCTTTCTTTTATCTTCCTATGCATTTTCAATGGTCATCGTGGTTCATATGACATAGTTCCTTGAAAGACAAAAAAAGATAACAGAATAAAATTCATAGAATACTTCCTATTGTCTATGTCTTATGGATACATACTTAAATAAGTACATAGTTATGATTGTTTGGTTCTTCAGGACCAGGAACAAAAAGAAATAAGTATTTCTGGTAGTTAAATATAGGTACTGGATGTTTGTTTCTAGGTTTTTTGTTGTTTTAAGTTTTTTTAGACTAACTTTCTCACTGAAAATGAACTAAAAGATAGTGACTTTCATGACAAAGCTGATTTGTTAAATGTCAAAATAGAAAGAGTTAACATGATATAGGTATGTATGTGATATGAATAAATGTTTTAAATGCAGGTATGTACTGCTTCGTGTCTACAATATATTCTGTGAAAGACAATGTTATGTAGTTTGGATGTTGTGCAAACACCATATGAAAACCTGTGGGAGTCTACTTCCGGTCGTCTACTGCTACTTCCGCTATTACTGCTGGAGCTGCTGACAGAGGCTAGAGGAAGATAGAAGGCAAGAAGAAACAGTCGAATTCTATGTGACTACAGAGCTATGCTGTCTGCAGCTGCAAGCCAAGGACGGCCTACAGCTATCAGAACATGGGAGAGACAAGGAAGGATTTTATCCCCTAGAGCTTGGAGAGAAAGCTTGGGCCTGCCAATGTCTAGAATTTGGACTCCAAAACTGCGAGGAAATGAATTCTGGTCTTGTAAGCCACCCACTTTGTTATAGCAACCCTTGGAAATGAATACGTGTACCAGTAAAAATGTTTGTACAACCAGTAACAAGGACCCTGGCTGTAAGCAACAAGTTCATCCTAACTACTCAGCTTCTAGCTCCACTTCTAAATTCCATCAGTGGGTGGGTAGGAATCTCCTTTCCTACTCAGAAGAATGTTCTGTTCATGGTACACCTGAAGGGCTTGGCATAATTCAGGTGCTCTGCTCCACCTGTATGTGAGCTCATCTTACCTGTCTTGAGCACCCAGCCTTTGCTTTGCCTAACAGCGCCACTCAAACTGGCAGGACACAGACAAGATTTCACTGGGATGATAAAAGACGAAAAGTTCATCACTCACCCTCATCCACAACCTAACTTGCCCCCAAAGAGATGAAACTTCAACTAGTCTCTTATGGTACAATGTCTTAAACACTTGAGTCAGACTAGTTTAGGCTTAAGGAATGGGTGAAATGCCTCAGAAGTTCTCATTCTAACAAAATCAGTTGAAATCTAGTTGTATAAAGCGCAGCAGAGTGAGCATCTCATCAAAAATGCATGGAATGTATTTAGATGTCTTTTTCAGTGGGATGAGATTATGGGAACTGGAAAGACCAGATGGAGGGGATTTCCAAAGGTCTGAGACAAAGCTAGTGGCAACCACGACTGCACGCTTAACACTTCCCCGAGCTCCACCTATAATGGGTGCTTCATCATACACTTCCCTTTTACTTGCCTTCAGTTTCTAAGTTGTTGTTGTTAAGTGCTGTTGAGTCAATTCTGACCCATAGCGTCCCTGAACAGGGTTTGCGAGGCTGTAAATCTTTACGGGAGCAGAAAGCCTCATCTTTCTCCTGCAGAGCAGCTGATAGTTTTGAACGGCAGACCTGCGGTTCGCAGCCCGATTTGTTACCGCTACGCTACCAGAGCTCTTTTCAGTTTCTAAATTACAGCCCTGCTTATCCTAACGGGAGGTAGCAACCAGGAAAATAACTATAAAGGGTTCTTTATCGGAATAAGGGAGATATAGGAGAATAATGAACATTTTCTCCTGGTACAGCTCTGCGAACTGCCCCATCCACAGATGACTTAAGACGTTGGTTCTTCCACTTTCAGACTGAAAGGAGCTTCAATAATTAAGGAGGCTGAAGTGCTTGGTCTTGTAATGGCTGGACCTGGGAGTATGCCCTGGTGTCTTAGTACAGCTATAACAGAAATGCCACAAGTGGGTAGCTTTAAAGAATAGACATTTGTTTTCCCAAAGTTCAGGTGGCTAGAAGTTCAAATTCAGAGTGTGACTTCAGTAAGGATGTCCTTGTACCTTTCAACTTCTGTAGTCCAGATTTATCTTGATTCCTTACAGACTGTCACTTGACATCTATCTTTCCCCTCTCCAGTCCCCTCTGCTCCCCTCTTTGTGTTTACTTCTGTATCTAGTCAGCTCCTTCTATAACTCAGAAGTGATATGTTTACAACATACCCAATACTGATATGGTCCTATTAACATAACAACAACAAAATCCTATGCCCCAATAAAATTAAATTGATAAGCAGAGGGGTTAGAATTCTGTCTTAGTTACCTGGTGCTGCCACAAGTGGATGGCTCTAACAAACAGAAATGTATTTTCTCAGAGTTGGGGAGTCTAGAAGTCTGAATTCAGAGCACTAGCTCTAGGAGAAAACTTTTTTCTCTGTCCGGTTTGGAGGTATGTCCTTGTCTCTTCATCTCAGCTTCCTGGTTCCTTGGAGATTTCCACAGGTCTTGATATTTCTACTTCTTAGTTTGCTTGCTTAATCCCTTTTTAATCTCAAAAGATATTGACCCAAAATATACCAAGCCTGACTGATTAACATAATAAAGACAACCCAGTCCCCAAGTGGGATTCCAACCCTTTGCATAGATTTTAGGAGTTACAATGCATAATTTTGGGGTGTATACAATTCAGAAGTTCTGGTAGCATAGTGGTTACGAA
>NW_006408524.1:30752477-30759857 GCF_000296735.1 Chrysochloris asiatica
TACCACAGGATTTAGCATGCATGGAATCCAGGTCCTGCAGCCTCCTGGACTCAGCTCTCCCTCAGGGACCTCTTCCTCACGACACCCTCCCTCTGCTCTTCAGCCCTGCCAGAACTTTACATAATATGTCCTCTCCATAAGTCCTGTGCCATCAAAGTCACTTCTAATTTGCAACAGTGTGAAGCTACTCGGGACTTTAATATTGTTACTGACCCTGACCCAAACATATTCTCTTTCTCCTGTGCCCACACTTTCTTCTGCTCCCTCCTTCCCCAGTGTCTTCATTTTTGTCACATACTGATTAGAAGTCATCGTTAGTTATTCCCTACAGTGCTTCTGCTATACCCATTCTGCTATCAAGAGTTAGGGATTCTTCCTGTCAGTTTCCCCGCATGTCTCTCTTTCCTTGTAAATCACTGGTCCCCTAAGTCTAGACATTTGGATGATGCTCTTTGGGTACCAGGGGTATTTTGACTTCTTGTTGTTAAGTGCCATCGAGTTGGTTCCGACTCACAGAGAACCTGTATAGCGTTTCCAAGGAGTGGTTGGTGAATTTGAACTGCTAACCTTGTAGTTCAAACGGACCTTGCAGTCCAGTACATTATCCCACAGTGCCACACCAGGACTCTGGAAAGGCAGGGTTAAGGGTAGTGGGAGATATAAGACAGAAAGCATGAGGTGAGACTCAAGGATCGGCTGCCAATTAGTGACTAGGTTAGACTTATGGGAAGTGCTTAGGTGGTACAAACAGTTAATGTGCTCATCTGATAACCAGAAGAGTAGAGGTTTTAGTGCACCCAGAGGTACCTTGGGAGAAAGTCCAAAAACCTTCTCAGTGAAATTCCTATGGATCACAATTCTGCACTAACACACATGGAGTCACCATGATTCAGAAGCAAACCAGTCACTTTATTATTATTATTATTTATAGAGGATTGTAAGGGATGAAGTTAGGGCACCCATTGTAGAAATTTTATGATAATAAAAAGAAGGTCAAAGTTCAGTTGTTTGTTTGGGGAAGTTAAAATCGGTATCATTGTCAAAATGTCAACTACCATAGAATGGTAATATCAAAATATCATGGATCATTGTAGAAGTTTCCTCTTGGTTGCTGGAACTTCCTTCTTCTAATATTGTACATACCACCACATTTAAATATGTAATTTTGAATAAATGCACCATTTCATTTATTTTTATAGTCAACAAACAAAGCAAAAAAGAAGTTTGCTGTATACAAACTTCTTAAAAGTGGGATTAGGTAGTAAGCAAGACCTTGTTGTTGTTAAGTGCCATCGAGTGGGTTCCGACCCATAGCGACCCTGTACAGGGTTTCCGAGGGGTAAATATTTACGGGAGTAGAAACCCTCATCTTTCTCCCGCGGAGCAGCTGGTAGTTTTGAACCGCTGACCATAAGGTTCACAGCCCGATTCGTAACCACTACGCTACCAGAGCAAGACCAAGTCCCTGTTATTTACCAATCCTCTTCAACAACTCCTGCTGGCTTTTAAAGAGTTTGTCATGACATATATGACAAAGGTGCCATGAAAGCCCCAGAGATAGAGTTTTAACTCATTTATCATAACCAAAATAAAGACGGTGGTGGTGGTGTGCTGTGGAGTGAGTTCTGACTCATAGCGACCCTGTATAGGGTTTCTGAGGCTACAAATCTTTATGGGAGCAGAAAGCCTCATCTTCTGCGGAGCAGCTGGTAGATTGAAACTACTGACCATGTAGTTAGCAGCCCAGTTTCTAGTCCACTATGCTACTTGTTGTTGTTGTTGTTGTTAAGTGCCGTCGAGTTGATTCCGACCCGTAGCGTCCCTGTATAGGGTTTCCGAGGTGCCGCTGATAAGTTTGAACCACCAGCCTTGCAGTTCAAACAGCTTTGCAGCCAGGCACATTAACCTGCAGCGCCACAAAGTGAAGGTACTACTCGGTAAAAACACTCAATGATTACTGAGGGGCTGAGCACTGTGCAAGTCATACTATTTCTCATTGATATTTTTCTCATTGAAAAGTTGTCTTAGTTATCTGGTATTGCTATAATAGAAACGCCACAAGTGGGTGGCTTTAACAAACAGAATTTGATTTTCTCTCAGTTTAAGAGGCTAGAAGTGAGAATTCAGGGCACTGGGTCTAAGGAACGTCTTCCTCTCTGTTGGCTCTGGAGGAAAGTCCTTGTCTGTTTACAGCTCTGTTCCTTGGCTCGTTGGTGCACTTCACGTGGCATGTCGTCTCTCTTCGCCATCTCTGCTTACTTGCCGGATCTGTTCTTAAATCTTAAAAGAGACTGACTTAAGACCTACCTTACACAAATACTGCCTTATTAAACTCATTAAATAACAAAGAAAATCCATTTCTAAATGGGATTATAGCCACAGGTACACTGTATTGCTGTGCGTAAATTTACAATCATAGGATAGAGTAGAACTGCCCCACACGGTTTCCTAGGCTAAAGTCTTTATGGGAGTTGACTAGCCAGTTCTTTTCTCCCCCAGAGTAGCCACACCAGGACTCCAGCCGTATGTTTTAAAGGAAGTCAATCAGTTAAAAATATGACACTTACAAAAGAAGCTAATCAGCCTCACAGAGTGATCATAGATAATAAAGTAAAAAATGCTGGCTATTATCTGGAGTTAAACCAACTAAGGCAAAAGTTTGGCCCATGGTGGGCAAGGATGAAGAATGAACAAAAGCAATCTGTGATTTAGTGCTCCATTCATCATGCCTCAAGTCTCTTTTTGGATATCTGCATGAGTAGAGTTGGAAATAATCTGGGACAGGAAGTGGAGAGAGGAAGGCAGTGGAAAATGCCCAGTCTTCATTCTGCAGTGTCCTGAAGGGATAAGATTTGTCTGGGCTTGTTTGAAATTTTTTGGAGAAATTTCTTGCACATAATAAACAGAAACATTCTAGTCACAGAAGCAGGAATTTATCTAGAATGTCTCTAGTGCATGGGCAGGAGAGGACAAGAAAGAGAAGCCTGTGATTAAGTTATCTGTACACAAATATATACACAAACCTAAAGACTAGCCCCTACTGCTTCATAAAGCCAGTGCTTTGTCCTTGGATCACCACGGGGGTCCTAAGTGCAGGCGTCAGCCACACCTCCCGAAGTGGTTTCAAATCAACAGTTTCTGAGCACCTCAGGCATTGTCTTAACCTTTTTGTACAGAAGAACACTGAAACCCAGAAAAATATAAAAATGTGCTCAAAGTCACAGACTCAGTTGGTTCATCGGCTTCCCAGAATGTTAAAGCCTTATCTCAACTTCTTCAATGCTATCACTAAATTTTTTTTTAAATTAATTTAACTTTTTGTGCTTTTCCCAAAATTTCTATGACCCTTGGAAATGCTATACAGGGTCACTATGAGTCAGAACCGACTCAGCAGCACTTAACAACAACAGCAACAAATATATATAAACTCCTGGTATGGTACTGTAGGATCATTACTGGACTGTGAACCAGAAGGTTGGCAGTTCAAACCCACCAACTGCTCCTCGGAAACCCTGTGCAGGGTCTCTATGAGTTGGAACCAACTCAAAAGCACTTAACAACAACAACTATATATATATATATAGTTGTTGTTGTTAAGTACCGTGTGGTTGGTTCCGACTCTTAGTGACCCCTGCACAGGGTTTCCAAGGCTGTAAATCTTTGCAGGAGCAGAAAGCCTCATCTTTCTCCCACAAAACCTTGAGGTTAGCAGCCCGATTTGTAACCACTATGCTACCAGAGCGATATATATATATAATTGCTACTAGAATTCTATTTCATACATGCACAGATTTACACCAAACTAACGTGTTTAAACATATCTCTGAGATCAGTGGATAACTGCAGACAGTTCTCTGAGTAATATGCTTATCTCAGTCTCCTAAGATACCTTCAAATCAAAGGTCCAATCAAAACAGTGACTTCCAAGGGGATCTACTGGAACAGTTAAATTCAAGGCAAAGAGGTCATTTTAGAAGACTATGGAAAGTGCTTTTTAGAATCTTAAAGTATAAGCTTGATTGATTTTCTTGAAAGATACAGGACAATCATGGGGGCTTATTATGAAGAAATTGAAAGAAAATTGAAAAGTGCATTGGTGAGAGAAAGGCCAGGGAAGATGCTTCAAGGAATTTTTTCCCATCATGACAATGTGTTTGCTCATTCTCCGAGGGCAAGGGTGGTTCTATGAGAATTTTGTTGGGAAATCTTACCCCATCCATACTACAGCCTTGATCTTGCCCCTTCAGACTTCTTTTTGCTCCCAAAAGTCTAAAGGCATTTTAAAGGAACAAAATTTTAATCCCTTGATGATGTCAAAATTGTGTTTTAATGTGGTATAAATGGAAGAGTGCAGAATTATTTAGGAAGGGTGGAGAATGGAAACACCTCCTTCTGAAGTATAGCGATCTGGGTGGAGAAGATGTCAAGTATCAATAGATTCGTATTTTTTAATTTTTGTTTAATAAAGGTTTCTTTGATTTTATAGCAGTGCTTTCTGACTTACCTTCATACACACACACTTAAATAGAAAGAGAGCCCTGGTAATATAATGGTTAAGGTTGGGGTTCACACCTATCTTGCTAGTCTACAGGAGAAAGTTGTGGCCGTCTGCTTCCATAAAGATCACAGCACTTGAAACCCTGTGGGCAGTTCTACTATGTCCAGTGATGACACTATGAGTCAGAAGCAACTGGACAGCACACACCACCAACGATGTTACAAATACTCATAATGATGGCTGACATTTATTGAGCAGTTACTGTGTGCCACACATACTGTTTTAATGTATTGAACAGCCCTCCCACAACCTTGTGAAGTGGGTGCTATTACCACAACCTCCATTTTTCACATGAGGAAACTGAGGCACAGAGAGATTAAGAAACATTTGGTGAGTCCAAATTCAAATACAGGCAGTCTAAATGCTGTACTTCAGGGTGGGAGGCCCATGGCAACAAAAAAATATTTGCAATTCAGTGAAATGAATGAGAACTGGGACCAATCCATGGTCTTTAGGAGCAAGAGGAACCAGTGACGCAATGTGCCTGTGTCCACAGGAAGGTTCTCAATGTGGACATGTGAGTTTTGGCCAAGCAAAGGTAGAAGACTTTCCAAGGCATTCTGTGTTCCAAAGACAGAAATGAAACCCTTATGTCTTCTTTCAATTTCATTTCTGATATCTAGGGCTGCTTCTACAACAATTGAACCCAGGGTCATTTGGAAGAATTGGTGATGATTGTGTTGGAAAAAAAGTCAGGTATTATATTCCTTGTTCTAGTATGAATCTCAGGATAGTCATGTGTCTCGTTAGGATTCAAATGCACTGCCTTTGTGTGTTGCTAAGTGCCGTCGAGTCGATTCTGACCCAAAGCAACCCTGTATAGGGTTTCCAAGGAGCAGCTGGTGAGCTTGAACCACCAACTTTGCAGTTCAAATGACTTTGCCGTCTGCCGTATTAGCCCACAGCGCCACACCAGGACTCCGCCTTTGTGTATTTTTCAGTAATTCAAGAAATACTTGTTCAGCACCCACTAGGTGCCTAGAAGCTCGTCTAGGTTTCTAGGATACTTCAGTGAAGAAATCTGAAAAATATCCTGGCTCTCACAGAGCTTACATTCTTGTGGGTGAAACAGGCAATAAACAATTAGCATTATTTATTATAAACTAGGTTTATAAATTATAAAGTAGGAATGGGATCTGGGATACAAGGTGATATGTATTATTTAAAAATAACAGGTAAGGACTGCGGAGTGCAGACATAGGATCTGAAACCAGCAATTTAAGTCGGGGGTCCTGACAGGCATAATTGAACACGTGATATTTGAGCAAAGTCCTGAAGGGGGTGGGAACAGTCAGTGCCATGATCCTAAGGTGGGGGATGTATTTAGGGAACACAGAGTTAGCCATGAGGAGACTTGTAGGAGACAAGGTTAGAGAGGAAAATGCCTTTTAGGGCCCTGAGGACAACTGTGAAGACTTTGGCTTTTCCACTCAGTGAAATGGGAAAGAAGGTTAAAAAGATTATTCTGGTTGCCATATTGAGAGTATGTTGAGAGCAGGCTGACCTGTCAGGAAAGTATTGCAGTAGTTTGAGCAAGAGATTATTGTGGCTTAGTCTGGAGCAGTAGCAATGGAAGTATTGAGAAAGAGTTTGATTCTGGATACATTTTTGAATCAACAGAACATCCTGACAGATGGGGTATAAGAGGACAGTAGTCAAGGACTATGCCATGATGTTTGACTCAAACACCTGGAAGGATGGAGTTACCATTAACCATGATGGGAAAGACTTCAGGTAGAGTCACTGCAGAATACTAAGTATTCTGTTTTAGACCAACTAAAGAAGAGCATGCACGTTTCTCAAGCTGAGGGAACTGAAAAAAAAAAAAAAAAATTCAAACCTCGACTTTTGTTATTGAAGAATTCTCTGGGCAAATTATTGAATGATGCAGAAAGCAACAAAAGAAGATGGAAGCAATACACAGAGTCACTGTACCAAAAGGAAATGATTGATGTTCAACCATTTCAAGCAGTAGCATATGCTCAAGAGCCAATGATTTTGAAGGAAGAAGTCCAACGTGCATTGAAGGAATTGGCAAAAGAACAAGGCACCAGAAATTGATGGAATACAAATTGAAAACTTTCAAGAAAGTGAGGCAGCACAGGAGGCACTCACTCCTCTATGCCAAGAAATTTGGAAGAAAACTATCTGGCCAATTGATTGGAAGAGATGCGTATTTTGTGCCCATTTCAAAGAGAGGTGACCCAATGGAATGCGGAAATCATTGGACGATATCTTTGATATTCCATGTGAATAAAGCTTTACTAAAGGTAAAGGTTGCAGAAATGACTGATATTCCATGTGAATAAAGCTTTATTCCATGTGACTAATATCTTTGATATTCCATGTGACTGATATTCCATGTGACTAATATCTTTGATATTCCATGTGACTGATATTCCATGTGACTAATATCTTTGATATTCCATGTGAATAAAGCTTTACTAAAGGTAAAGGTTGCAGAAATGACTGCAACCATACATTGACAGAGAAATTACAGAGTTTCAAGCCAGATTCAGAACAGGACGTGGAATGAGGGATATCATTGCTGATGTCTGATGGATCTTGGATGAAAGCAGAGAATACCAGAAAGATGTTTGCCTGTGCTTTATTGACTATGCAAAGGCTTTTGATTGTGTGGATCATGACAAGCTATGGACAACACTTAGAAGTATGAGTATTCCAGAACACTTAATTGTACTTCTGAGAAATCTGTACCTAGACCAAGAAGCAGTTGTTCGAACAGAACATGGGAACACTGAATGGTTTAAAATTAGAAAAGGTGTGAGACAGGGTTGTATTCTTTCACCATACTTATTCAA
>NW_006408524.1:30762692-30776354 GCF_000296735.1 Chrysochloris asiatica
TGTGAAACCTCCTGTGATTTTCTGACAGCTGCTTCCATGAGTGTTGGTTGTGGATCCAAATAAAATGAAATCCTTGACAACTTCAGTATTTTCTATTTATCATAATGTTGCTTATTGTTCCAGTAGTGAGGATTTTGTTTTCTTTATGTTGAGGTGTCAACCTTACTGTAGGTAAGAGTTCTTTAAGTCCTCTCCACATCCTGCAAGCAAAGTTGTGTCATCTGCATATCTCAGGTTGTTAATGAGTCTTCCTCCAATCCTGATGCCATGCTCTTCTTCATATAATCCAGTTTCTCAGATTATTTGCTCAGCATACAGATTGCATAAGTGTCGTGAAAGGATACAACCCTGACACATACCTTTCCTGATTTTAAACTGTTCAGTATCCCTTTGTTCTGTTGGAACAAAACTGCCTCTTGGTCTATATTCAGGTTCCTCATGAGCACAAGTAAGTGTTCTGGAATGCCCATTATTTTCAATATTATCCATAATTTGCTATGGTTCACACAGTTAAATGACTACGTACAGGTAAACATTTTCTGCTTTCAGCCAAGATCTATCCGATAATTTCAGCAATAGTGCCCCTCATTCCACATGCTTTTCTGACTCTGGCTTGAATTGCTGGCAGTTCCCTGGAGCATTGGCCCTTCAAGGTTAAGAGGTTCGGGTGGAGCCAGTTCTTAATACTTCCACTACTGTAGAAGGAAAATGACGTAGAGTGACCTAGAAGCACAAGAAGACAGAGCATGTGACAAAGAGGAAGAGGATCTTGGTTTTTCTGCTTGTCTACAAGGTTAGGCACATTCCAAGTTAAAGTCACTTGTGGTATTGTCCGCAGGGCCCAGGAGTCAGGAGTTAGTCAGATAAAACAGTTTTCAGTGAGAAAACAGTTTCTCTTTTCTTGCCTCAAGGAGAAAAAAACCAGCTTCACAATTTGCAGAAGTGGGTCTCCTAAGAAGGACGGGTGTGAGGTCAGTGATGAATGGAGGAGACTGAGCACCATCTGTTAGTCATCATGTGAAACACTTTTTCATTTGCTGTGTATATGTGGTTTCTAACCAGACAGGAATTTTTTTTTTTTTTTAAAACGTGGTCTCTATTTCCCTATGTCTTTGAATCTAATTATCAATTTTGAAATGTTTGGTTATGCTAACATACACTCCTTCTTCTTGTTGTTAAGTGACATTGAGTTGGTTCCCACCATAGCAACCCTGTATAGGGTTTCCAAGGAGCAGCTGATGAGTTTGAACTGCCGACCTTGTGGTTCAATCCAACTTTGCAGTCACGCCAGGATTCCTAGAGGTGTCTCATTTCTATTTCCCTAATTCTACAGGAGTCTTGGTGTGGTGCTGTAGGATAAGCACTTGACTGCAAGGTCGGTTTGAACCACAAGATCGGCGATTCAAGCTCACCAGTCACTCCTTGGAAACCCTATACAGGATCAATATGGTTGGAACCAACTCGACGGCACTTAACAACAAAAGTAATTTTACATGGAAAACAAACAAAGAAACTGATACCTGATGAACAAATTTAAAATTAAATTAAAAACCCTCCTGTGTTCACCAAATGCACTCTGCAGTCATCTGCGGGCCAAGCTGGATCCTACAGTATTCATTACACAAAATGGCCCATTCTGTAAACTGTTCCAAAATCCTTTCATCCATTTTCTTCATACTTTCTGGTTTGGACTGGATCCCATAGAAGCCAGGTTTGGCTACATCAAAATGTGGGTTTAAGACAAAGGGAAACCAAAGTCTAAGTGTGGGCATGGTTGGCAGGAGACAAGGAATTGCCTGAAGCCTCAGATGTATGGAGGCCTACAAGGCGGGCAGTATGTGGGCAGGTTAAGTGTGCAGACTCTGAAGACACCCTGAGGCAAACAGAGACCTGAACTTCAGAGGTGCCTGTGGCTGAGTCTGTGGGTGGTGAGGAGGCTAATAATGACTTCATTTTGATAACTCATTCAGTTACCACTTACTGAGTAACTCCTGTGTCTCTCATTATGTTTCTTCAGAATTAATAATATTTATTGCTGTGAGATAGTAAATTATAGAATGTGACTAGTCAGGCTTGGCTAACTGTACTGTGAGGTGTTTCCTTGAGTCTTAGCAGTCTCATCCAGAGGGAGCATTTCAATATTTCCCTAGAAAGATTGTTAAAATTACAGATGATGTGTGGAAAATAGTCAGTACAACAGTTCTCACATAGCTGTGGTTGATGTTGCTAGCTGCCATCCAGTCAGTCCCTAACTGTTGGCGACTTCATGTACAACAGAACAGAATGACATGCTGCCTGACCCAGTGCCTCCTCCATGACCCATTGCAGATCAGACGAGTGTGACCCACAGGGTTTCCATTCATTAATGTTTGGACATAGGTCATCAGGCCTTTCTTCCTACTCTTAGTCTGTAAAGTGTTGAAACCTATTCAGTTTCTTAGTAACTCCCAGCTTCCAAGGACAGATGGATGGTACCTGCACATGAAGCCCATTGGCCAGGAATCAAACCCAGGTCTCCTACACAGAGAGTATTCTACTACGGCACTACCAATGCCCACAACCCACCCCCTCCCCATCCCCATCACACAATTGCTGATAGGTGCTGTTGAGGTGGTTCCTCCTCATAGCAACCCTGTATAGGGATTCCAAGGAAGGCTGGTGGTTTTGAAATGCAAACTTGCAGTTAGCAGTTGGTACTTATCCTACAGTGTCACACCAGAACTCCTTTCACAGAGCTGTTAAGTGCTGTAGAGTTGTTGTTAAGTGCTGTGGAGTTGTTAAGTTCTGTGGAGTTGGTTCCAACTTCCAGCAACCACCCTGTATAGGATTTCCAGAGCGGCTGGTGGGTTTGAAAACACTGACCTGTGGTTAGAAGTCTGGTGCTTATCCTACAGCACCACACTAGGATTCCTTTTACATAGTGGTGTTGCTAAGTGCCGTTGAGTTGGTTCTGACTAATAGAGATCATGTATAGGGTTTCCGAGGAGCAGCTGGTGAGTTTGAAATGCCAACCTTGAGGTTCAAACTGACCTTGCTGTTGAGTACTTATCCTACTGCGCCACACTAGGACTGTTTTCACATGTTGTTGTTGTTAAGTTCTGGCGAGTCGATTCCAACCCATAGCAATCCTGTATAGGGTTTCCAAGGAGCATCCGGTGAGCTTGAACCACCGACGTTGCAGTTCAAACGATTTTGCAGTCTGACGCAAAGCCCACAGCACCACACCTGAACTCCTATCACAAGTTGTTGATGTTGATAAGCACCACGGAGTCGGTTTCGACTCATAGCGAACCTATGCACAGCAGAACGAAACACCGTCTGATCCTGGGTCAACCTCACTACTGTTGTCACGCTTGAGTCCATCGATGCTGCCACCTGGCCAATCCATCTCCCTGGAGGTCTTCCTCTTTTTCTCTGACCCTCCACCCTACCAAACATGATATCCTTCTCCAGGGACT
This sequence comes from Chrysochloris asiatica, assembly GCF_000296735.1. Lineage (NCBI taxonomy): Eukaryota > Metazoa > Chordata > Mammalia > Afrosoricida > Chrysochloridae > Chrysochloris > Chrysochloris asiatica. Next base: position 30,766,151 of record NW_006408524.1, read on the forward strand.
GGTCCCTCCTGACAATATGTCCAAAGTATGAGAGATGAAGTTTGGCCATCCTGGCTTCCAAGGAGCACTCTGGCTGCACTTCTTCCAAAACGGATCTATTGGTTCTTTTGGCAGTCCATGGCACCTTCAATATTCTCCAACGCTGTAACTCAAAAGCATCAATTCTTCTACAGTCTTCCTTATTCACTGTCCAGCTTTCACATGCACATGAGGCGATTGAAAATACCATGGCTTGGGTCAGAACCAAAATATAACCTTGCATATATCCCACCTAAATTTAGTGATCATCTGAAGAACAGATTTGATACATTAAACACTAAAGACCGAAGACCAGAAGAGTTGTGGGATGACATCAAGAACATCCCTATCACATGGTAGTGGTGGTTGTGTGCTGTGGAGTTGATTCCAACTCATAGAGATCCTGTGCAGGGTTTCCGAGACTGTAAATCTTTATGGGAGCAGAAAGCCTCATCTTTCTCCCGCGGAACAGCTGGTGCTTTCGAACTGCTAACCTTGCGGTTCACAGCCCAATTCATAACCACTACGCTACCAGAGCTCCTTATAGTAGGGACTAAATATATTGTAGCTGCTATCATTGGTTTTGTTTGTACTGTAGCCTAAATGGACCTTACCATTGTTGTTGTTGTGAAGTGCCATCAAGTGGATTCCAACCCATAGCGACCCTGTATAGGGTTTCCAAGGAGTAGCTAGCTGGTGAGCTTGAACCGCCGACCTTGCAATTCAAACAGCTTTGCAGTCCAGCACATTAACCCACAGTGCCACACCAGGACTCCTTACCATTGTTGTTGTTGTTAAGTGCCATCGAGTCTGTTCCAACCCATAGTGACCCTGTATAGGGTTTCGTAGGAGTGACTGGTGAGCTTCAACTGCCAACCTTGCAGTTCAAACGGCTTTGCAGTCTGGCGCATTAGCCCACAGCGCCACACCAGGACTCCTTACTGTACAGAATGAAAAATTGGAGAGGTACTGCTGCAGACTGGAGGTGGCAAATAGGCCACATTCAGGCTATAGAGTTCACCAGAGTCTGCCTTTGGCACTCCTTGATAATCAATCAACTGCCAACTCCTTCCACTCGAGTTTCAGAGTTACTGCTCCAGGATTATGCCAGTTAAATGACCTGTGTTTGTGAGGTGGAAAACTCTTTACCACAGTCTTCCTGAGAAGAAAACCTGTTACCATCCTGAGAAGAGAGTCAAGAAAAGCATTTCTGAGCTCTTGTGTGTTAACATTCTTTTTAATGTGGTAACAGGAGTGGACTTAAAGACAACCTTCTACAGTGAAAATTAAGAAGACTCCCCAAGTCTATGAGGTAGCAGTCTGGAACACATCTAGAAGAAGATTCAAAGGAACCCACTATCTTCTTAATGTTTTGAACAAGTGATCTCCACCATCCAGCCCCTGAGAAGGGGCCTAAGTAGCCGTGAGTATTCCTGCTTCTAGAACACACACATGTTCAGCCCACCTCATGACCGGGAACTTCCCAGGATGAGGGCACCTATGGCCCCCAGTGCAGATCCCTTCCAGCCCTGGCCAGACTCTGGGGAGACAGTAAGTTGCTGCTGTGCAGTTTCTCCCACCCCCAAGGTGAAACCCATGGTCTGATGGCTCAGTTGAGATCCCCACAGGCTAAAATGTCTGAGCGCCAAAAATATCCACCCCAAATGCAGGGTATTGAAAGTAGTTAGTTAACAAATAAGCCCTCATTGAGTGGTGATAGCTGAGAGATTCTTGGTTTCAGATTCCTAATTTTTCCTGGTCTGGTGTTTCTGCTGCTTGAGGGACAAGTCAGGGATGTTGTCCTAGCAAGCAGTGTGTGGTGGAGAAAACAGCTGTGGAGGTGTTTGCTGATGACTCAGCTCATCTCAGGTCCTTTTACGACGGTATTTCCTGATTTGTGACTTTTTTGTAAGGCGTCTTCAAACACCAAGGAGAGAAACAACTACGAATGAAGTATGTTGCTTCTAGGCTGGTCCTTCCATATTCCTGCATTGCAGTCATGTTAGCAAACATCATTATACCGGGCATTGTGCATTTTATGAGATAGGAAAATAGCAAATCTATAAATGAACAGCAGGTTCCCAGCATACAAATACTAGTGAAATTGGTTTCTTTTTCTGGACTTTTTCTGGTGAATTGGGTGAACAGGGAAAATCAATTTTCCATTCAATAATTTATACACACATTTAGTTTCATGTCATTAGTAGCAATTCCCACAATGTAACATCCTTTTCCCACTTCTTCCCTGCGGTTCCCATTTCCATTCCTCCTTCTTTCCTAACCCTTCCCGCTTTCTGAACGGTGTCCTTGGATAAATACTGCCATTTTTATCTCAAATGGCTGATGAGTCTAAGGCATTTGTACCTCCCTAGTCCTCTCTGTAACTGAAAAGGAGTCCTAATGGCATTGGGCTGCTAACTGCCAGGTCGGTGGTTCAAACCCACCAGCCATTCCAAGAGAGAAAATGTGGCAGTCTGCTCCCAAAATAGTTCACAGTCTCAGAAGCCCTTAGGAGTACTTCTACTTTGTCCTATGGAGTTAGAAGTAACTCAGTGGCAGTGGGTTTGGTCTTGGCTTCTTTACTGCCTCTGAAGTCCTTTATGAGAGGGCAGAGAAAGCAGGAACCCTACAATCCATTTGAGTATTCATAGAAGTCAAATTAGATTCAGCAAGACTGAGGATATAAAGTTGAATGAATCCATTAGCAAGAAGGAAAAAAGAGATAAAATTATTTTGATTCACTAATGAATAGTGGAAAATTAAGTCATTTCTATGAAAAAGGAAGTATACTATGGCCACAGATAAGAAAATAATAATGAATAGAGTGATAATGAGGGAACAGGCAGGAACGTATTTTCCTAGTAATTACAGGTATCTTACTTTTTCGTAGAACTAACGATAAACCTCCTTCTCTCTATCAAAAACTATGTGCATACTTATCTACACATTAGCTCATTTACTCTCAATAAGAATCATACACAGAATGCATTATTTTCTTCATGTTTTCATGTGGCAGAACAAGCTCAGAGCAGTTCAGTAACTGTCTGAGATCACACAGTTGAGAATGGAGCCCAACTGTGAACTCTGATAATTCTGATTCAGAAAGCTGGGATCTTAACGGGCTCACTACTCAACTTCCCAGTAATAGCAGACACACTGGACAGTAATGCCCAATGTGCTTTCAGTATGCTCGAAACTCAAAACCAAAGCTACTCAAAAAAGCCCCAGAACCTGTTGCTACTGAGTTGCCATCTACTCATGGCAACTCCGTTGTGCTTCAGAGCAGAACGACTCCATAGGGTTTTCTTGGCTGTCCTCTTTACGGTAGCGGTTTTCCAGGCTTTTCTTCTTGATTCTGCTGGGTGGATTCCAACCTGCAAACTTTATGTTAGTGTTGTTGTTATTGTTAAGTGCCATCGAGTTCCAACTCATAGTGACTTCACATAGGGTTCTGAGGAGCAGCTGATGGATTTGAACTACTCACCTTGTGGTTAGCAGTCTAGTGTTTATCTTACAATGCCATATAGCCAGTCACAAACGGTTTGTGTCACCTGTGAACTCTTTACCATATATGGCCTTCTTTTTCTCTGGGTCAGTAGTTTTCGATCTTAGCGTGCATCCCCACAAATATTTGGAGAGCTGTTACACATCCAGATTGTTGAATCCTATTCCTTGTGTTTCTGTCTCTTAGGCCTGGGGTGGAGCCTGAAAATGTGCATTTCTAACAGTGTTACTTTGAGGACTAATGTGCACCTGACCCAAGTTATTTTCAGTCATTTTATATGCATGTGAAAGCTGGACAGTGAATGAGGAAGACCTAAGAAAAACTGATGCTTTTGAATTATGGTATTGGTGGAGAATATTGACAATACTATGGACAATACCAGAAGGATAAATCAATCTTGGACACTGTGCAGCCCTTAGAATGCTCCTTAGAATCAAAGATGGCGAGACTTCATTCCTCATATTTGGGACACGTTATCAGAAGGGACCATTCCCTGGAGTAGGACATTATGCTTGGTAAAATGAAGGGTCAACAAAAAAAAAGAACACTCTTAACAAGATAGACTGACAAAATGGCTGTAACAATGGGCTCCAACGTAACTATTGTTTGGACAGCACAAGACCCAGCAGTGTTTCTCCCTGTTGGACACAGGATCGCTATGAGTCGGAACCAACTTGACAGCATCTAGCAACATCAAACAAGTTGCCAGGTGATGGTGATGTTGCTGCTCCAGGGACCACACATGAGCACCACTGCTGTGGATGTGGTTGTTAGATGCCCTTGAATCAGCTCTCTCTCATGGTGCTCCTGTGTACACAGATGAAAGGCTGCTCAGTCCTGTACCATCCTCACCATGGTTGGTATGTTCTGTCTGTCGTCACTGCTTCCAGTCAAAGGGGCTCATCTCTGAACACTATATGGAACATCCTTTTGTGATCCACAGGGGTTTTCACCTGCTAATTTTCAGACGTAGATTGACAGGCTTATCTTTTTAGACTGTTTCCTGAAACTGCTAAGAATAAACCTGTCTTTCTTAGAGCACAGGGAGCTCTGGTAGTGTAGTGGTTATGAGCTAGGCTGCTAAACGGAAGGTCAGCAGTTCAAATCTACCAGAAACTCCACAGGAGAAAGATGAGGGTTTTTTGCTCTCGTAAAGATTTATAGCCTCAGAAACCCTATGCAAGGTCACTATGAGTCAGAACCAACTCCATGACACACCACCCCTACAAATGTACAGCCTCAGGAACGCTATACAGAGTCACTATGAGTCACTATGAGTTGAAACCAACTCAGCAGCACACAACCGTCACCAAAGGAGCCCTGGGGGCATTGTGGGATGAGAACTAGACTGCTAACAGCAAGGTTGGCAGTTCAAACCAGCCAGTCCCTTCTCAGGAGGATGATTAGGTTTTTTTTTTTTTTTTTTGCTGTGGCGCTACAGGATAATGCACTGGACTGCAAGCTCAGTTTGAATTGTGAGGCCAGCAGTTCAAACTCACCAGTTGTTGCTCAGAAACCCTATACAAGGTTGCTGTGAGTCAGAATTGATGCGAGGGCAGTGGGTTTCCTTTGGGTTTGGTTTCCTCATTTTAAAGAAGCCCTGATAGCTCTGTGTGATAAGCATTTAGCTACTAATCATAAGGTAAGCAGTTCAAACCCACCAGCCGCTCTGGGGGAGAAATATGAGGTTGTTTGTTTCCATGTTGTTGTTGTTGTTGTTGTTAAGTGCCGTCGAGTCGGTTCCGACCCATAGCGACCCCGTACAGGGTTTCCGAGGTTGTAAATCTTTACGGGAGTAGAAAGCCTGATCTTTCTCCCACGGAGCCGCTGGTAGTTTCGAACCGCTGACCTTAAGGTTCGCAGCCCGATTCGTAACCACTACGTTACCCAGCATTGTTTCCATATAGGATCATTATTAGTTGAAATAGGCTGCCTGTTTTCTAATTAATAAATGAGCAAGTCAGCAAGGTTTTGTTTCCTTATCAACAATCTAGTTTTCCTCTATTGTAAAAGTAAAGTTTTTCAGCTGTCATACAAGTTAAATAGGTTCTGGATTGGTTCACGTCCCAAAATCCATTTGCAACCACATGTTTCTCCTATGTGAAAGAGGCTTCTAAATTCTGACAAGTGACTAATAACAAGTCTGTTTCCGATCTCAACCTGTTGGGAGAGTGGGTGTTTTTGAGTACTTGCAGTCAGCACACACTCAAATTGGAGTTTATCCTTGGATAAGCCGCTTTGTGTGGGAAGGGCGGAACAGCGACTGCGGTCGGAGGGACATTTCTTTCCCTGCTGTAGCTGCCTGGCTGTGAAGTCTTGATCCAGGAATGCTATTAGAATGTTGGGTAGCCATGCCTTCTTCCTGTGAGCCCTGCATGTTGGTTACCTCCTTGGCTATATTATAGTTTCTCTAACCAGTGTGGTCCAATAGAAAAAGCATTGCAAACTACACACACAACTTAATTTTTTCTAGTAGCCACAATGAAAAATCTTTGAGTCCATTTCAGCTCATACTGAACCCATGAGAGAGAGTAAAACTGTACTCTACAGATAGGGCTTTTAATGACTCATTTTGGGGAAACTGACCCCCAAGGTTTTCTTCCAAGGTACCTCTGGGCAGATTCGAACCTTAAGCTTTTGGTAAGCCGCTAAGCACATTAATCACTTGCACCACCCAGGGACTCCAGAATAAACATAAAAAGAAACAGGTGAATGTAATTTTAATCATATGTGTTTTATTTAATCCAATTTATTTTTAAAATAATCATTTCAACATGTAATCAAAATAATAAGCCACTAATGAAATATTTTACTCAATCTTGCTCCTTGTCCTGTCTGTCAAATGTTGTATTTTACTAGTACTTTGAAGCCTGGTTTGCAACGATAAGTCATTTCCATACATACAAACATATCAAGATTAAAAAAAAATCATTTCTCAGGTTTACGTTATCATCCTATTTGAGAACTGGATAATGTTCCTGTGACTTTTTTAGCTTTCTGTGGTTAGATTTTTTGTTTGATTTTTGTTGTTGTTTTTCTGCCATTTAATTTATTTATGGAAGGCTTTAGAACTGAAGATGCTTTGGTGGTACAGTGGTTAAGGCGCTTGCCTGCTAGCTAAAAGATCAGTGGTTCGAACCCACCCTCCTTTCTGGGGAAGAAAGATGTGGCGGTCTGCTTTCTAAAGATTTACAGCCTCAGATGAGCCAGAATCCACTCAACAGAGGCTTGGTTGGCGGGGTGTGGGGGTGGGGGGGTTGGGCGGGGGCGGTGAGTTGTAGATTTGTGTACACGTGCTGCCACCTTGTGATGGAACAAGCTATGAGCATGTGTTGGAATAAATGTGGGCTTGCTGTCTGCTGGGATTTGGCTCTGCTGGTGTGGGCCTATGGGTCATATCAGTTGCTGACATTCTAAGATGGTTTTCAAAGTGGGGTCCTTGGGTCAGCTGCATCCGCATCACCTAAGAATTTGTTAGAAATTCTTGGGCCCTACCCCAGACTTACTGATTTGAAACTCTCAGGGAGTTTTAGAAACACTGTGTTTTAACAAATTCTTCAGGTGATTCAAGTAAAGGACAAAGTTTATGAACCGCTGAACCACTGCTTCAATCTGATATAATGGTTCTAGGTCCTTTTTAAAATTTTAGTTATGGGTTCTTTTGAAGCATTCATGTATAATTGTTCTAGAGAAAAAGGTAAGAATGCACATCTACCCAGATTTTTGCACATACTTTTGGGAGTTCATGGATGTTATAAACATAATCATACTAGTGGAGGTGAGGCGGAGATTACGAGTTATACGTCCTTCTACAGCGTCAAGACACAGTATGGTGGTGGGAAATGTGCGTTAAGAATCTGCACACTGGTTTGACTTGGTGGTTTTAGAGGCAGTGGTTTCCCAGATTTAAAAAAAGGATATCTTTACTCAAGATAAAATCATGCTGTTTAGAATTAGTATCTTTTGAAATTTTTCACTAATTATAATTATGTTAGCAATATTCCAACAGACATATTATGTTGTGAGTGTTGTTAAATCCCATTGAGTCAGCTCCAACTCATAGCAAACTTGTTTTCAAGGAGTGGCTGGTGGGTTTGAACCACAGGCCTTGTGGTAGCAGTTCAGTGCTTATACTACAGCATCACATCAGAACTCCAGAGTGATATTGTTTTTGTTATCGAGTTGGTTCCAACTCATGGCCTCCCTTTATAGGGCTTCCAAGGAGTGGCTGGTGAGTTTGAACCGCCGACTTTGTAATTCAAATCAACCTTGCAGTCCAGCGCATTATCCTGCATTGCTGTACAAATCAAACAATTCATTGTTTATAAAATAATAGAGTACCAGAAGTTTTCATCAGATTAGGAATTCAATATTATTAGGGTGTAATATTCTGTGGCACTGTAGGTAACTGCGCCAGACTGCAAAGCCGTTTGAACTGCAAGGTCAGCAGTTCAAGCTTACCAGCTGCTCCTCAGAAACCCTATACAGGGTCGCCATGGGTCAGAATCGACTCGATGGCATGTAACAATATTCTGTGATAAAATAATGACTTATCTTGCTTTTATGAAAACAGTATCACTTACCAGTTTCAATGCGTACTTGCTCCAATATCTCATTTTTTGTAGGGCTAATTACAGTTTTACTGTGAAAAATGTAATCCTTAGGTAGTTTTAATAAAATTTAAGTTCAAGGGGCTATTTTCAACCCTTCTCCAGTGACTGCCTTGAGTTACAATATTGAAGGCTTCAATGAGTAAAATATTGAACTATACATGAAAAGAAAATGGAAGGAATGCACAGAGTCACTATACTGAAAAGAATTGATCCAGGTACAACCATTTCAGGACGAAGCATATGATTAAGGCCCTGAAGGAAGGAGTCCCAGCTGTACTGAAGGTGTTGGTGAAAAACAAGACATTATTCACTATCAAGTGAACATAGAACACAGACTTACAAATATAGAATGTCCCGCTATTGCTGTGTGCCATCTAGTTGCTTCCAACTCACAGCAACCCTGCACAGGGTTTCCTAAGCTGTAATCCTTTACAGGAACAGAAAACCTCATTTTTCTCCAATAGAGGGGCTGTTGGGTTTGAACTGCTGACCTTGTGGTTAGCAGTCCAATATATAACTCACTATGTAACCAGGACTCCTTATAGAATGTCCTAGATCTATTTTTGAGTATTTCTGTTGCAATTCATTGCATTTTTTTAACACACTTTTTCAGTCCCAGACCTTCAAACTATTTTATGTTTAGCTTTAATTTTTGTAAGAAGCTTTAATGGTGCTGCAGATTAGTTGTTAACTACCAAATCAGTAGTTCAAACCCATCCACTGCTCCAAAAAAAAAAGGAAGATGAGGCTGTCTACTTCTTTAAAGGAGCTCTGGTAGCACAGTGGTTACGAATTGGGCTGCTAACCTCAGGGTCAGCAGTTTGAAACTACCAGCTGTTCCATGGGAGAAAGATTACAGCCCCGGAAACCCTGTACAGGGTCGCTATGAGTCGGAAGCGACTCCATGGCACATTAGCACCACCACCACCACTTACTTAAGGAGTCCTGGTGTGGTGCTGCAGGATAATGCACTGGACAGCAAGGTCAGTTTGAACCACAAAGTCAAACTTAGAGATTTAGTCTCAGAAACTCTAAGGAACATTTCTGGTCCGATAGGGTCGCTGTGAATCGGAATGGACTCGATGGCAGTAAGTTTCTATAAATGATCTACTGAAACATCTCATTTCCTTTGGTCTGCTAGACAATGGAGCTCTGGTAGTGCAGTGATTACGAATCGGGCTATGAACCGCAAGGTCAGCAGTTTGAAACTACCAGCTGTTCCGTGGGAGAAAGATGAGGCTTTCTGCTCCTGTAAAGATTTACAGCCTCAGAAACCCTGTACAGGGTCAATATGAGTCGGAAACGACTCCATGGCACATCACCACTACCCTGTTAGAGTCCTGGTGTGGCGCTGTGGGTTAATGTGCCAGACTGCAAATTCATTTGAACCAGAAGGTCAGTGGTTCAAGCTCACCAGTCACTCCTCCGAAACTCTGCACAGGGTCGCTGTGGGTTGGAACTGACTTGATGGCACTTAACAACAACAACAATGAGACAATACTCCCCTCCCTTTAAATATGTACATATGGAAATATTTGCACTTAAGAAACGAACAATTTAACATGATTGTCATCTATTCTACAAAGCTTGCAACACAAATTGTGTCTAAGAAAATTGAATTTTTAAACATTTCTTTTATTCAAAATGATCTAATGCATCATATCTGCTGCATTTTTCATCATTCAGAAATCAAGCTTTCTTTCTTTGCTTTTTTTATATGCTTGTGAGGGAAACTTTCATTAGATCAGATAAATTTAAAATTATTTTCTCCCACTTTTAACAAAACAATAATGAGTATAAAAAGTTGTAGGTAAATCTCTGTGGTTTGTGGTTATATTAGGTTCTCTTTGCCAACTATCCTAAAACAGTTATCCAATTCTAACCTAACTCTTTCCTTGCTTGCAAACAATTTGAATACCTTCACCAGGCCCAGGAATAGACAGTTGATGGTCTGTAATGGTGTGGTGCTGTACGATAAGCACTGAACTGCTAACCAGAAGGTTGGCTGTTCAAACCCACCAGCGGCTCTCTGAAACAATAGACAGGGTTGCTTTGAGTCAGAACTAAC
>NW_006408524.1:30776699-30810152 GCF_000296735.1 Chrysochloris asiatica
AAAGCCTCATCTTTCTCCCGCGGACCGGCTGGTAGTTTCGAACTTCTGACCCTGAGGTTAGCAGCCAGAACATCTTCCAAGTAGCGTAAAGTGGGAAGAGTTTTTCCTGGAGTTTCTCAGAGCTAAATCAACGTACTGCCAACAAACAAAATATTTTTTAGGAACATAGAAAATCAAAAGACAAGGAATGCTTCTGAACATACGTTTTACCTTTCTTTTCGTGAGCAAAGAAAATTCACGTGCAGCTCCTCGAGACGTTCAGCGTCCAGTTGAGCCCAAGAACCTTGACCTTTGCCTTTTCCAAATCTTCTGGCCAAAGCTGCTGCCTCCACTTGTGGCAGCAGAGACTGCTCCTGCTGATCAGCTCTCTGAAGGTTCCTGTCACTTGTGTTGATGCCATTTCCCTTGGGCCACACTTATTAGGAGACAATTGTGTACGTGAGGCAGGCTGGCTCTGCACTAGAGCTGTGGTTACTTAGGGTGTCTCTCTCCACCAACTCTTCACTTAGGTCCCTTGTTGAGGGTTGCACTTACATTCAGATACGCACAGAAACTTCACAGTTGTGCTTTTTCCCAGCCCCCACTCAAGGGTTAGGGCCTGAAAGTAAGCAGGGTGGGGTGGGGAATGGTAATCAGAGGCTTCTCTGATTTTTACCCCCTATGACCTCCCTTACTAGTCTTCAACCAACCATTTCAGGAGGCAGCATTTGATTAACAACTTCTAGTACCAAAGAAGTACACGCTGTACTGAAGGCATTGGCAAAAAACAAGACTCCAGGAATTGATAGAATAGAAATGGATGCTTCTCCAAACAGATGCAATCTGGAAGCACTTATCTCTGTCAAGAAATTTGGAAGATAGGCACCTGACTGTCTGAAAGAGATTCACATCCATGGCTATTCCAAAGAAAGGTGATCAAACACAGTGCAGAAATGATTGAACAACATCATCATTGATAGTACATGCTAGCAATATTTTGCTGAAGATCATTCAAAAGTGGCTGCAATTGTACAAGGACTGGGAACCTCAAGAAGTTCGAGCTGGATTCAGAAGAAGACATGGAATGAGGGGTATCATTGCTGATGTCAGGTGGATGTTGGTCAAAAGCAGAAAATACCATAGACATGTTTACCTCTGTTGTATCAACGACCAAAGGCATTTGACGGTGAGAATCATAATAGATTATAGATAACATTTCGAAGAGTAGAAATTTTGCTCCTTTAGAACCTGTACATGGACCAAGAAGCAGTTGTTTGAGCAGAACAAAGGGATACTGCATGGGTTAACATTGGAAAAGTTGTGTAGCAGAGTTGTTAATCTTTCGCCTTATTCAGTCTATATGTGGAGCAAATAACCCAAGATGCGGGGCTATATGAAGAAGAACATGGCATCAGGATTGAAGGAAGATTTCGTTAACGACCTTTGACAGGGAGATGACACAACCTTGCATGCTGAAAGTGAAGACATCTTGAAGTACTGATGAATGTCAAAAATGCTTCTAAGAAGTGAGGATGGTGGATGATAAGATTTGTCTTACTTATCTCGGATATGTCATCAGTGGGAGCACTCAGTGGAGAAAGACAGCATCCTTGTGAAACAGAGGGTCGGAGGAAAAGGGAGACCCTTAATGAGATGGATTGACACAGTGGCTCAAACAAAACAGTGATTGTGAGGCTGATAACAAGACTGGGGAGGCCTCAACATTCCGTTCTGTTCACGTAAGATCCAAGCAGACTTGCCAGCACCTGACAACAACCACACTAAACTCTTCCCCACTCAACCCCCTCACCATTGTCCCTTCCTTCTCCCATTCTGAGCCAGCAATGGCTTCTTTTCCTTCTTTTTGGGCTGTCATTGTTTTGCTTGTTGTTAAGTGCCTTCGAGTAATTCTGACTCATAGCAACCCTGTATACGGTTTCCAAGGAGCGGCAGGTGGGTTTGAACCACCAACCTTGTGGTAGGCAGTCCAGTGCTGATCCTACAGTGCCCCATATTATCCCTTTTTCTTGGCAGGTGTGCAGATTCCCAACCACCAGGAGAACAGAAATGGTGGCAGCAGCTCCATTACCCACCCAGCTGTGTGTCAGGTTTCCACCTGCTTCCCACAGCAGACCCCTCACTTGGAGGCCCCCTGGCTGTCACAGGATGAGAGGTGAAGTGGCCACAACTGTGCACATTTTCCTGGTGTGTCACCCACATCCCACCAAAGAACCATCTGAGAAAGTTGAGAAGTTGGTCACCAAGATGCTTTGAGCCTCGTCTGTCCTGCCTGACCTGCTCTCCACAGGGATGGATTTGAAGGGTAAATTAGGTCAGTGCTGGGCTCAAAGGTCTGTTTTGCAATTTTAACTTTTTAAATCATTATTTTGATTTTTAAATTAGCACATGCAGGTGGTTAACTGAAGCAGTATAAAAAGATACAATAAAAGGATGTCTTTCTCCCACCTCTACTCACTGCTTGGTCCTCAATGAGATATTTTAGTCTAAGCTGTTCCCAAGCAAGAATACTTGTACACGTAAGCAAACGGAACATACCAATCAGTCTTTTGTTTGCTTTTGTATTATGTCTTGAGAATCTGTACATCAATGTCTAGAGACCTGTTTGTGCTTGGATTTTCTAAGTGTGCTCCCAAGCTAGCTCTACTAGCATCTTCAGGGAACTTGTTCGAAATGCACATTCTTGGATCTCACTCCAGCCCAGTTGAATTAGAAACCTGGGCTGGTGCTTGCTGATGAATGTTTTAGCAAGTCCAACAAGCCCCAGTTTCAGAACCACTGCATGGTGGTGGGTTAGGGGTGGGACCTTGTTCTCTTCTTTGTTCCATTGTTTTGGTGTGCCATGACCTACTTAATTTCAAAAGAGACTTTTGAATTGTGTTTCAAATAATGAATCAGAAATGGACACCATTTAGTTTATTTTACTTACATGAACCCGTGAAAAGAGAAAGCCAAAATAAAGATACACACTTAGCTCCAAGAGAAACTTCACAGTTTTATACTGGTCTGTTTATTATTACAGGACTCATGAGGTCATAGTTAGTGGTTAAATGCCCCAAGGTTGATGAGCTAGTTCAATCTCTTATGCAAACATAGCTTACAAGTGAGCAAACACAATCCTCCAAAACAAACACCCACTTTCCAATAATAAACATACATGGTTCAGGTTTCAAGCTAACTGTGTTTGATAGATAACTCTGAAAGAAGACCTCTAAATAGTACAGGAAACTTTTTTCACTCTTTTTAATAAACTAATTTTGACAGAAATTAAACTTCATCCACACAAGATATGGACTAAATATGGACTCTCTTTAAGTTATGGTAATAAATAAATATTTTCTGCCTTATCTCTTTTTAATGGGTCAATCATAGCTAATCATGAGCTTCATCCATTAAAACGATCTGTGTTGGTAATACCTTAATTCAAAGGTTTTATTAGTAACACATCCTTAGTTTCTAAGCATAATTTTATTTAATGTTGGATCAAAATGTTTGGGCTCATTATTTGCTACTTTGCTTACCCTACAGTAATTAAAAAAGTTAAAATTGCAAAAAATACCTTTGAATCCATTATTTAGAAGACTAAGCAAAGTAGCAAATAATGAGCCCAAACATTTTGATCCAGCATTCAATTTCATCCTCACTGGCTTTAGTGGTTGCTGCATAAATTTGAATAATAGTGATATTAACTTGGCTTCCCTGTAGTCACATGGATATTATCCTATCACAGGCAGTGCTATACCTCACAACACATCTTGATATGCTCTTTTGGATGCCATTTCTCTTCATTTTGTCTTTCCTGAATAGTAGACCATGTGGTTATCAGATTCAGATGGCCAATACCAGTCCACTTCAGCTCACTAATGTCTAGGATATTGATGTTTATGCATTCCATTTCATTTTTGACAACTTCCAATTTTCCTAGATTTATCCTTCGTACATTCCATGTTCTGATTATTAACGGATGTTTACAGCTGTTTCTCTTCATTTTGACTTGCATTATCTTTATTAAATTGGTAAAATCTAAGTTTCTAAAAATTTTGTTATGGTGAACATCTATATAACAAAACATGCCATCCAAATAATTTCTCCACAATAAATAACACTGATTACATTCTTTAAAATTTACAACTATCCTCATTATCTTTTTCCAAATAATTCCACCACCATTAACATAAACTCAATGCTTCCTGAGCAAAACTCTCCCTTCCTTCCTCTCACTCACCCTTATTATTATTGTTATTAGGTGCCATTGAGTCAGTTCTGACTCAGAGCTACCCTGTATAGGGTTTCCAAGGAGCAGCTGGTGAATTTGAACTGCTAACCTTGCAGTTCAAACCAACCTTGTTGTCTAGTGCCTTATCCCACAGCACCATTCCAAGACTCCGCTCACCTCTGGTAACCTCTCATCATCTTCGGTTTCAGTGGATTTGCTAGTGCCATATAAATGTGACCTAAAATATTTGTCATTTTGAGACTGCCATCTTTCACTCAGCATGATGTTCTCAAGGTTCAACCAAGTAGTGGCATGCATCAGGACTTCATGTCTCTTTGTGGCTGCGTGGTGTTCCAGTGTGGGCATGTGACATATTTTGTTTGTCTGTTGATGGACATTCAGTTGTTTTCTAAAATCTTCAGACTGGTTACACTGAAGAGTGAAGCCCTGGTGTGGTGCTGTAAGATAGGCACTGGACTGCTACCTATAAGGTCAGAGGTTCAAACCTACCAGGTGCTCCTTGGAAACCCTATACAGCATCTCTGTGAGTTAGAACCAACTTGACAGCCCTTTAAAAACTATGTTAAACAGCTACCTTGCAAATTCTACAAGAAAACTCATCAGTTCTCAAAATCTGGCAGTAGTCAGCTCTAGCCCACTATTGCTTCTATTCTACCCTCTTCTGTCTGTCACCCTTAGGATGCTTTCTCATAGAGTCTATTACTTTCCCATCAGTGCCCTTACCATTGAAAAAAGTTGCCATCCTTTACAGTCTGGCTCATTGACCCACAGCACTACACCAGGGAGAGAGATACAAATCAAAACAATAAAGAGATACCATGTCCCCTGGCGTTAATAGCAGAGTTTTGTTTTGTTTTTTTAAAGTAGAAAACAACAAATGCTGGTGAGTGTGTGGAGAGACTGGAAACCTCATACAATACTGACGGGACTGTAAAATTGTGCAACCCCTATGGGAAATGGTATGCCACTTCCTTAAAAAATTGGAAATAGAAATACCATATGATCCAGCAATCCCTCTGCTTGGTATATATCCTTGAGAAATAAGAGTCAGCACATGAATAGATCAAGGCATGCCCATGTTCAATGCAGAACTAGTCACAACAGCAAAAAGATAGAGTCTGACTAAATACCCATCAATAAAAGACTAAACAAACTTTGACACATGCATACAAAGGAATCCTATACAACATTAAACAATAACCATGAATCTTTGTAACCCCTCATAGCATGGATGAACCTAGAGGACATTTGTTGTTGTTGTTAAGTGCCATCGAGTCGATTCCAACACATAGCAACCCAGTATAGGGTTTCCTAGGAGCACCTGGTAAGCTTAGTCAACCTCAAAAGGAAAAATATTGTATGAGACCGCTATTGTAAAACATCAAGAAAAAGTTTTCACACTAAAAGAAACATTCCTTGATGGTTACAAGGGGTGGGAGGGAATCATTCACTGGCTAGAGGGTAGACATATGTTCATTTAGGTGAAGGGGAAGGCAACATACAATAAGAGGGAGGTTGACAGAAGAATGATGATGGAATGGAAAGATACAAGGAGGTGTGAAAGAGTTAAAGGCAGCAGAGGTAAAGATTGTAATATACATAGTTCTGCACTACTAGTGACATAAGGAGTTGTGGTGTGGCGCTGTAGGTTAATGCGCCGGACTGCTGTGTTGTTTTGAACTGTAGGATGAGATTCAGGCTCACCGGCTGCTCCTATATACAGTTGCTGTGGATTGGATCCAACTCAATGGCACTTAACAACAACAATATTGGGTAGATAGGGACTCCTGGTGTGGTGCTATAGATTAGCACTGAACCGTGAACCACAGGATTGGTGGCTCAAATCCACCAGCTGCTCCTCGGAACTGACTCGACAGCACTTAACTTGGGTAGATA
The DNA here is from genome assembly GCF_000296735.1 of Chrysochloris asiatica. Classification (NCBI taxonomy): domain Eukaryota; kingdom Metazoa; phylum Chordata; class Mammalia; order Afrosoricida; family Chrysochloridae; genus Chrysochloris; species Chrysochloris asiatica. The sequence continues at coordinate 30,782,830 of NW_006408524.1, forward strand.
CATGAATAGACATCCAGGAGGAAGAGGGGAAGGACACCCATAAATACGTACAGGTTTGACAGAGGATGTCTCAGCATGGGTATTTACCTTTACTGCAAACTCATGATGACTATGATGGAGCATGCAGGGGACAAAGTTATAAAAATTCTTACACAATACCAAATACCTTGAGGGAATGAGTGGCTGGGCCTGGGAGTTCAGTACCACAGTCTTAGAGGGCCCCATGGTCAACTGGCATAACACAGGCTACAATTTCCTACTTTGGTGAGTATCAACTGGGATTTTCAACGCCCATGTCATGAATGGCCAGTTGAGGCACAACTATTGATCTCGTCCTGTGTAAAGGAAAGAAGAGTGATGAGAACTGAAGATGTGTTAGTCCAATGGACTGATGGAACATGTGAACATCTGTCTGTCTCCATGACTCTGAAACCAGAAGAACTAGATGATGCCCGGCTACCACCAGCAACTTCTCTGAAAGGGATCGCATTAGAAGATCCTGAATAAAGTGGGAGAAACTGTGAAACAAAAATCATAAAAAAGACCAAGCTTACTGGTCAGATCGAGACTGGTGGGATCCAGTGAGTGTGGCCCTGAGACCCCCTTCAGCTCTGGAACTAAACTCACCCCGTGAACTCAGCTGAGCAATACATAGGCATATGGGGAGGCCAACAACACTAGTGATATACGCACACCATAGAATGATCAAGATCAATATGGTAGCACTTACCCAGGAACAAAATTCAGAAGGGTGGGGAAAGAAAGGCAAGGAAGTGGGACATGTGATGTTACATTAAGGGGGTTACAATCTAGATGAAGTGTATGCTTTGTTGAAAACAAAACTGATGATCTGTGCAGTAAACCTTCACTCAATTCACAATAAAAAGTTAAAAAAAAAAAAAGTTGCCATTAATTTAAGTTACAATCTTGGCAACTCCATGCATGTCAGAGTAGCTTTGATTTTTCCTTATTATTGTTCAAAATATACACCAGTTCAGCAATTTCTTTATGCACAATTCAGTGACTTTGGCTGCAAGCTTCAAGTTATCATCCATTCTCAGCCTCCTTTATTGAGCTGCTACTCCACCATGCACGTAGAATCACTGCATCCCAAGTTGCGTATCTCACCTTTGGAGTTGTGACTGTTAGATGGATCCTGTTTAGATACCTCTTGAAAAGATCACACTGCTCAAGGCAGATAGGTGTTACTAATAACCTTAAACTGTTATTTGGCTTAAAAAATACTTCAGGGGATATTTTTGGTTTAAGATTTAAAGATGATCTCAAAGCAATCATTTCAGTGATCCACAAATCTCAATCCTCAATGGCTCCAGAATGCCTGGATTTTATGAGCATTTGAAATTCTGTTTTGCATATAAAATACTTGATCAAAACGTTCAGCCATGGTAGCCGGGCACCATCCAGTTCTGCCGGTCTCGTAGCAAAGGAGGCAGTTGCTCAGAGAGGCAATTAGCCACACATCCTATATCGTCCTCCAGCTTCTTACTCACCATCCTCTCATGCCAGGTGAACCGGTGTACCTTGGAAGGCTGCTTGCAGGCTTTTAAGATCTCAAGCACTGTGCTAGAACTCAAAGACAAAACAGAAACACAAAACTTATTATTGGGGCATTTACTTGGGATGTCCATAATCTTAATTTGTTACTCATTGGGAAACCATGACCGTATACCTCCAAACCAAGAAACCAAATCCTATGAGGTGTTAGTTTGTATGTACTTAAGCAGCCTCCACAGCCACTCTTTTGTCATTGGTGTTGTAAAATACAATGATATGATATGTGAGGAGACTTCAAAAAGTTTGTGGAAAATAGAATAAAAATATAATGGAACTTTTCCATGAACTTTTTAAAGCCCACTCATATATATAACCACTCCTCACTTACTGGCAGAGTTAACTTCCAAAGATGAAGATGTTGTGGGGAAATGGAAGATGGCCACGTTAAATTACAAAGTGGAGGATGGCTACATCATGCATTACAGCCACATTATGTCATTGCCTAACTGCCAAATTATGTCATTATATAACTGCCAAATTACATCATAACTGCAAAATTACATCATCACATAACTGCCAAATTACATCATCACAGAACTACCAAACCACTGAGAATCCTGGCTCAGTCATGTTGACACATACCTTTAACTTCATAGCTGGTGTTACTTTTGCCTCACACCTCAGCATTTGTTAGTGCTAGACATACATTGTTAATGTGCAGTGATAGACAGAGCTTTATTATTGTTGTAAATATGAAATGTTGGCTAGCAAGAGAGTTGGTAAGTGAGAAGTAGATTTATTATCACACAACACTTACCAGTTCTACTTGTTAAGGATACCATAGGGTTTTCATTGGCTGGTATTTTTGGAAGTAGATTCTCAGGCCTTTCTCATGAGGTCCTATGGGTAGACTCAAACTCCCAACCTTAGTGGCTCAGCACACTGACCCCTCGCACCACCTGTCCTTATCCTAGTGCAGTGGTTTCCAGCTTTAGCTTGTCTCAGACACACCAGGAGGACTTGATAAACAGAATGCTGGGCTGCACCGCCAGTGTCTCTGATTTGCAAAGTCAGTTTGAACCACAAGGTGAGTGGTTCAAAGTCACCAGCTGCTCCTTGGAAACCCTATACAGAGTTGCTATGAGTCAGAACACTATGAGACACTCTGAATGCTATGAGACAGCACACTGAACGACAACAAAGGTGGAGCCCAAGGGTTTGCATTCTTAACAAATTCTCAGCTGACACTATTGCTGCTCCTGTGGACACTACACTTTTAGAAGTCACTGTAGTAGTTTAAGGTGCCTGGCGGGGTTGAATATTGATTTGTTGCTGCAAGTTTGCAACCCTGACAACCAGGTGCTAGACTAAGTTGCAGCCATGTCTACCTGAGAGGACAGGACATGCAGGGTTCCCTCAAAGCTGCCCTGGAGACTCCTACTTTTCCAGCTGTGTCTGCTGTTGGACATTCATGGCCTTCAGTTCCTCTTTTACACGTGACCCTCTTCTAACATTATTAGAAAAAGCAGGTGATCCCTCAGTCTTTATAATTACTATTTCAGTTAGTATTTGAAGCATCACACACTACCCCAAAGCATACTAGCTTAAAACAATCGTTTTATTTGTTTACAACTCTGCGGGTCATATGATCCGTTTTTCAGGTCTGGGCAGTTTGACAGCTGAGTGGTCTAGATTGTCTCTACTGGGATATTGGAGACACTGGCATGGTTAGGGCTTGTCTTCCCATGGTCTCATCCTCCAGGTGTCTTGCACAGGTGTCCTCTCATGGTGGACAAAGGATGGTTCCCAGTGGACAACTGTTGTTGTTGTTAAGTGCAGTCAAGTCAGTTCCGATTCATAATGACACTGTATAGGGTTTCCAAAGAGCGACTGGAGAGTTTGAACCGCTGACCTTGTGCTTCAAACCGAACTTGCGGTCCAGTGCTTTATCCCATAGTGTACACCAGGACCCCAATGAACCAGGACACAGTACACATGCGCAAGCAATTTTCCTGCTTCTGTTGGTGTAATATTTTTCTAATTATTCCACAGGTCAAAGTAAAAACATGGCTAAAGCTGGAATCGGAGTGGAAAAGTGCACTCCATCTCTTCTGTGGAGGAACTGCAAAATACTGGGCTCACTTTCTCATTCCCAACATACCACAATCACTATTATCATTGCAATAAAAACTGCTGCAATCTCTAGATTTCCCAATGATTGAATGCATGTCATTCCATGTCTATGGTGGTTTGAATCCACTGTGAACAGCAGATGGCGCTGTTGCCTTCTTTGCTGTTCATTTTCTATTGACTATGAACGTCTCTCCTACTTTGGACATGTAGTCCGGAGGAAACAATCGTTGGAGAAGGATGTCATGCTGGGTAGGGTGGAGGGTCAGAGAAAAAGAGGAAGACCTCCAACGAGATGGATCGGCCAGGTGGCATCATTGATGGACTCGGGGGTGGCAGCGGTGGTGAGGTTGGCCCAGGATCGAACATTGTTTCGTTCTGCTGTGCATGGAGTCGCTATGAGTCGGTTCCGACTCGATGGCACCTGACAACAACAACAACATGAACGCTACTAGAAACAGCACCTGATCCTGATCGGAGGTTAATGTAATTCGATTGTAACAACAAGTTTAACAAGGATTGTGAGGCTATCACGGGACAAGGCAGAGTTTCATTCTGTTGTGCCTAGAGTCACTATCTGTTGGAACCAACTAGATGGCACTTGACAACAACAACCAAATTTGACAAGTAGCCATTTTCCTCCCTCACTCAACTCTCAGAAAGTACAGGTAAGCATCTTTCTGGTATTCTCTGCTTTCAGCCAAGAGTCATCTGACATTAGCAATGATAGTCTTTATTCCATGTCCTCATCTGAATCCAGCTTGAACCTCTGGCAGGTCCTTGTCAATGTACTGTTGAAGCCATTTTGACTTATCTTTAGCAAAACTTGACTTGCATGTGATAACAGTAATATTGTCTGATGACTTCCGTATTCCATTGGGTCATGTCACCTCTCTTTGGAATGGGCACAAATATGGATCTCTTCCAATCAGTTGGCCAGGTAGCTGTATTCCAGATTTCTTGATATAGATGACTGAATTCCTCCAGTGTTATTGAAAATTTTTCTATTGGTATTCCATCAATTCCTAGAACCTTGTTCATTGTCATTATCTTCAGAACATCTTGGACTTCTTCCTTCAGTACCATTGGCTCTCGATCATATGCAACCTCTTAAAATTGTTGAATATCAACCATTTCTTTTTTGGTAGTTACTCTGTGTATTCCTTCCATCTTATTTTGATGATTTGTGCATCATTCAGTATTTTGCCCAAGGATTCCTTCAATATTGCAAGTCTTGGCTTGAATTTTTTTCTTAGTTCTTTCAGCTTAAGAAATGCTGAATGTATTCTTTCCTTTTGGTGTTCTGACTTCAGATCTTTACACATTTCATTATAATTTTTGACTTTGTCTTTTCAAGCTACCATTTGAAATTTTTTGTTCAGCTCTTTTACCTCCTCATTTCTTCCATTTGCTTTAGCATCTCTGTGCTGGAGAGGAAGAGTCAAAGTCTCAACTGACATCCATTTTGGTCTTTTCTTTCTTCCTAGTGGAATTACCATCTATGATAGGTGGTGGTCATTATGTGCTGTTGACTCATTTACGGGAGCAGAAAGTCTCATCTTTGTCATGTGGAGTGACCGGTAGATTTGAACAGCTGTCTTTGTGGTTAGCGGCCCTGCTCATAGCCCACTAAGCTACCATGTCTCCTTGATAGGTGGAGCCTGACAAGAACGTTGTTATTAGTTGTTGATGAGTTGGCCTTGACTCATGGCAGCTCCGTGTACAATCAAATTGAATGTTTCCTGATCCTAAGCCTGAGTCTCTTCATGATCATTGTTACGTACGAGCCCATTGCTACAGTCATTGTACCTACCCGTTGGGTCAGTGATAGACTTTGTTGGTTTCCCTCGCATTTACTGGCCCTTCACTTTGTTGTTGTTGTTAAGTGCCATAGAGTCGGGTCTGACCCATAGCGACCCTGTACAGGGTTTCCAAGGGTGTAAATCTTTACGGGAGTAGAAAGCCTCATCTTTCTCCCGCGGAGCGGCTGGTAGTTTCGAACCGCTGACCTTAAGGTTCGCAGCCCGATTCGTAACCACTACGCTACCTTTACCAGTTATAATATCCTTTTCTAGTGGTCAGTCTCTCCTGATGACATGTACAAAGAGAGCAAGTCAAAGTCTCAGGCAATATTCTGTGATCTGCAGAGTTTTCACTGGGGAATTTTTGGAAGTAGATCGCTGGGCTTTTCTTCCTTCTCTATCATCTCTGTCCACTAGGGGTGATCCTGCTGGGATTTGAAATATCAGTGGCTTGGCCTCCAGCGTCACAGCAACATCCGAGCCACCACAGTATGACAAATTGACAGATGAGTGGTGGACCAAGAATATTAGCTTCCTTTTTTTGTTAGAGGTAAGGTGTTTATTTTCAGTTCCCTGCTGAGTCTATATATTTTAAGGTGTGATGAAATATTCAGGAGTGAAGCACAGTGAGGGTGAGGATGAGGGCATTTATTCAGATATCCCTGATTCCCCCCAGCTCTGGGCACTGAGCCCACTCAGTGAGTACATTGTAAAGGGTGTGATCCTTTCCTTTGGCGTGTAGAATCAAGATGAGAGGGAGGTAAGTTCCGGAAGGTTGTGGCTCAAATAATAAAACTCTTCCTTTCTTTTCTCTCTACTCAAACACAAGCAAACAAACAAAAAAAAGTGAACAACTCCGCAGGAAATCTGGAAAAGGACTATTTGACTGTGGGAAGGATGGGTGAGGCTGGGAAGAAGAGGAAGCCCCATCTGCGAGGGTAATGGGCTGCTGGGTCCTGGAGGCCACGTGCATGGGGCAGCTGCTCCCGGGTGGGTGGAGTCAAGGAAGGGCCAGCAGAGTGGGAAGCAGAGGTCAGGGACGATGAGGTGGCCACCTGTTTCAGCTGGGGCTCGAGGTTCACGCAGCAGCAGTTTCTGTGGTGGCCTTGGAGTCGGAAGTGCTTTCTCCTTTTCCTGGACTCTCAACCTCAAGAATGGGCTAGAACGACTGTAGCCCCTGATCAGGGGCTTCTGGGATAATTCTCATTTCAATGACTCAAGTAAATAAATATGTTACTTTTTTAGGCATTGGGCTGCTAACCACAAGATCAGCAGCTTGAACCCAACAGCCTCTCCTCAAAAGAACCATGAGACTGTGTGTTCCTGTAAAGGTTCACAATCTCGGAGACTCTATATAGGGTCTCTATGTTTTGGGCTGTTGTATTTGTTTCCATTGAGTCTGCCCTGACTCATGGTGACCCCTGTACAAAAGAAGGCAGCATTTCCAGGTTCCGTGCCTTCTTTACAGTTGTTGGTTTGTTAGAGTTCATTGTTGCAGCCAATGAATATGTGGAGCGTCACACAAACTAGTGGGCTCCTCTTCTAGCACTGTATTGGATAATCTCATGTCAGCCATAGGATTTTCATTGGCTAATTTTCTGAGGTCGATTGCTGGGCCTTTCTTCCTAGTCTCTCTTAGTCTGGAAGCTCTGCTGAATCCTGCACATGCTGGGTAACGTTGCTGGCATGTAAATTACTAGTGGCATAGCTTTCAGAATCCTAGTACCAATCAAGTCACCACAGTGTGACACACTGAGAGATACAGGTGTTGCTGCAGATGTTGGTTTAATCATTTGCTCTGTATTATATTTCTTTACATGTTCCTTTATTGTTTAGAAAAGACAATATGGTAAATGTGTACAATGAAATGTTGTACATTGTATTTTTTACTTTTGTACCCTGAATTGGAATCAACTCAATGACAATAACAGCAATCTTTGCAAGAGTTTCAAAACTGAAAAATATTACAACTGAAAAAGCACAGCTTTTATCAAACTATTGGTCTACAAAGGTTAGATCTGCTACCATGGTGACATGTTCAGAAGTGGACAGATCAATTGCATGTATATTTCTGGTAGCTGATAGCATGTCTTCATTTTTGTATCCACATGACTGAAAAACCAATTAGTAGGGGTACTCAATTGATCAATGGTGGTTCTTGTTTTCAATGGAGGTTATATAGCCCTGGTACTCTCCTTTCAAGGTGACTTGATGATACTTAATCAAGCAAGTAGTCACAAGGTTAGTGACTCAAGCTCTCCAGCTGCTCTGAAGTAGAAAGAAGGGGCAGTCTCCTTCTGTAAAGATTTACAGCCTTGGAAACCCTACAAGGCAGTTCTACTTTGTCTGATAGGGTCTCCATGAGCCCTAATCAACTCAATTGCAGTGGGTTTGTTTATATTGGTTTTCACCTTCCCTCCCTTCATTTCTTCCTCCGTTTCTTTCTTCCATTGCTTAGTTGGAGCAACAGATAAACTGAAAATTCCTAGGAATCATAATTTATGACAATAACATTGATCACCATTCATCCTCCTGGAGAAAGGTTGAGTGAGCACAGAAGGCTAAGCAGGAGTTTGGCCTGGGCAGCCCACACAAAGGTCTCAAGGTCCATGTGGCTCAATGAGAGGGGTGGGATCCACTGAGGGCATGACCCCGTGGTAGGGCAGAGGTGTACTGGAAGGGATATAGGATTACCTGAGGTAGGAGATGTTGTGGAAATTAGATGAGAAGTGTGTGTGGGGGCGGGGGGCGGGGGAGGGGGGTGTTGCTGCTGTTCAGTGCCATTGAGTAGGTTCTGACTCATAGCAACCCTGTATAGGGTTTCCAAGGAATAGCTGGTAAGTTTGAACCATCGACCTTGTAGTTCAAACTGACGTAGTGGTTCAGTGATTTATCCCACAGCGCCACACCAAGGACCACAATATGGTGGTGTATTAGGACTGAAGAGAAGTGACCTCAAGACAGGAAGGTAATGTGAAGGAATGGACATTGAGCCTGACCAGAGTCCTGGGGAGTTTTCCACTGGGTTATACACTGGAGGGGCTTTTCTGGACACAAGTGCCGGCATCAGGAGGGGGCAGGAGATCTGTAGATGGAGCAGAGAGGTTTGTGGGTGAGGGCTGGAAAGTGACAATGTGGAACACTACCCTGAGAGGGCTGGGATAGGTGGCAGGCTGGAGCCAAGCTTGTTCAGAGGTGATGAAGACCGTGATGAAGTAGAAGTTAAGGTATCAGGGTGTGGTTTGAACAAATCTTTAGAATGTTTCCGTTGGCTTCACTTCTCTCATGGGAGGCTGGGCATGCGTCTCTGGGCCTGGGATTTGTTCTTCCTACTGCAGAACTTGTGTTCACAGAGACCATGAGAGGTTCCTGTCTCGGCTGCTTCCTGCAGCTGCTGTTAGAAATTAGACGCTCCATGAATGCCACTGACTTTCTCTTACATCAAGGTAGTATGTCTCGACCACAGCTACACACTGGGATCCCCTGGGGAACTCTACAAAGCAATGATGTCTAGCTGGTCTTCACCCCAAGAGATTGATTTAATTGACTAAGGATGTAGGCTGAGCACTGAGATGTCTTGAAATCTCACCAGGTAATTTTACTATATAGCCAGAATTGAGAACCATTGAGTACCATGGAAGGAGCCCTGGTGGCACCATGGGTTAAGCACTGAGCTGCTAATTGCAAGATTGGTAGTTTGAACCCACCAGCCACTCTGCAGTAGAAAGATGAGGCTGTCTGTTCTCATAAAGATTTATAGCTTCGGAAAACCTGAAGAGCAGTTCAGCTCTGTGCTGACTTGGGGTTGATGCCATGGCAGTGGGCTGGTTTTCTGGCTTTGAGAACAGTGGATGTCTCTATCTCAGGCATCATGCCTCATCTCTTTCCCTCTCAGCCAGTGGCTCTCATAGGGTGCTGTCTGGCCATCAGCATCACTGGGAAATTATTAGAAATGCAAATTCTGAGGTTCCTACTGAATCAGAAACCCTGCATGGAGGGTCCCCTAATCTGTTTTCACAAGTCACGGGACAAGGGAGGGAATGGGAACTCTTCCCCTTTGAGAACCTCTGATTTAACTCAAAGGAATAAATCTCTAATGGTAGAATGTCAGTAAATTATGTTGAGATGAGATGGGGATAGAAAGACCTCCTCAGTGTTTCTCAGATAATACCTCTAGGCAACGACTCCACACTTCCTACTCTTTTAATTGTATGAAAAAGGAACACATTTAGTCCAGTCATCCTTACATAGAATTAAAATCTTTTGTTGTTATTGTTGTCAAGTGCCGTCGAGTCGATTCTGACCCATAAAGACCCTGTATAGGGTTTCCAAGGAGCAGCTGGGGAGCTTGAACCGCCGACCTTGCAGTTCAAACTGCTTTGCAGTCTGGCGCATTAACCCACAGCGCCACACCATTAAGCATGGCAAAAACACAACATTTCTTCTAGGGGTGATATTTTTCTTCCAGGTATCAAGATGAGTGAGATTCATTCTGCCTTTTCTCTTAGTGTGAGATGAGAGTTGTGTTGGCCCTTTTTCCCTAAAAGGAGTTCTGGTAGCATAGTGGTTACGAATTGGGCTGCTAGCCACAAGGTCAGCAGTTCGAAACTACCAGCGGTTCTGCGGGAGAAAGATGAGGTGGTCTGCTCCCGTAAAGATTTACAACCTCTGAAACCCTGTGTAGGGTTTCTATGAGTCGGAGCTGACTCCACGTTTTCGAAAAGGCAAAAAAACAATGCTGTCTTGATCCCGGAACCGACAGGATCCTCTTTCCTTCTTCGTGTTGCCCAGTACTCCCCCTTGTGGTAGCTTGTAATATAACAATTTGGACCCTATCAGTATTTATTCTAGGAGAGGATGTTAGGGCAGGTGTGGGATCTATTGGGTGACCGGCTTGGCAATGCCAAAGTGTTACCTCCCCCTGACCCTGGCTAATCCTTTGTTAGCTGCTTTTCATTTCTTAATTAGAGGACACTAGTAATGGGCATCAGAAGACCTGAAGCAGGCTCATTGGAGTAAATGGTAGTGAGCCCTCACCAGCACCCAGGGTAAAGCACCCTTGCAAACACGTTCTGTGCAGACTGCTGGGATCTCTACTACAGGATTCCTCAGTCTTCACAATAGGAACATGAAGCTCTAAAGAAGTGACTACAATTCAGAAAAGAATTTTCGGAACTCTTTTAGCCACAGAAGATTATTTATAAGGAAATATAGGCTTTCTGCTCCTGCAAAGATATATAGCCTCAGAAACCCTATACAAGGTCGCTATGAATCGGAACCAACTCAGGGCACTTAACAACATGTTTCCAAACTGACTCATATGGGAGCCGTATTTATTCTACAAAAGAATTCACCACAGTTATGTTGATGTATAGCTAGTAGCTCATAGGCCACAATTTGGCAAAACCCATCCAATTGCCTGTGGCAAGGAGCTAGTGATCATTGGCAGTAGAAATGAGCGAAGTGGGCACTCTAAGACTTAGACTTAGTAATATAGTGCCTACAGTCTCCTGGTGTGGCGCTGCAGGATAGGGCGCTGGACTGCAAGGTCGGTTTGAACCACGAGGTTGGCGCTTCAAGCACTTAACAACAACATGGCCTCCTTGGTAAGTAAATGGGTAACAATCTTTCCTCTTTTCCTACCAACCTCGTTTCTAAGTATTTTTTCCTAAATATTTCTATTCATCTCCAGTTTTCTGTTGGGCAAATACTTATCAAGCAGAACTCTGGAAATTTCTTTAGCTGCTTCTTCTATCTGTGCAATTGATGTATTATCTATAAATCCTGTGGGCGTTTATATTTCTACAGGGGCCCCAGCTGAGTCTGTTCAGAGAGGAGACTACTGAGGTCTGATTGCCTAAAGGAGGGAACATGCGGGAAGCTTCTCTGCTTTCCCCCTTTCCCATCCTGGGGAAACAGTGACACTTTTCTGAAAGTGCCATGGGGGACAAATGCTCAGCAGAGCTCTTGGAAGCTTCCAGAGCAAACCAAATTTGACAGGATAATATGCTGATGATGCAGATTTGGCAGATAATGAACAAGGCAAAGTCAAGTCTATTTTAAAAAGCCCTAATATGTGTGGTTCTGGTGTGATGCTGTGGAATAAAGTGTTGGACTGCAAGGCCGTTTGAACTGTAAGGTCGGCAGTTCAAGCTCACCAGCCACTCCTTGGAAACCCCACACGGGGTCAATATGAATCAGAACCGACTCAACAGCACTTAACAACAATATTTTCAGTGAGATGAGGCCTTCAGTGGTAAACGATCTAGGGATACTTCCCAGGTTCAAAACCAATGCGTAAGATGTGGTTGACTTCTTAAGGGCTGGAGGATGGCCAGCAGGGATGGGTATCGTATTGTGGACACTGCTTGAGTGAGATCATGAATTGAACTGTGTCCCCAAAAATACATGTCACCCTGGCTGGGCCATGATTCTCGGTGGGTTGGCAGTTATGTAATGATGTGTTGTAGCGGTTGTGTGATTATCCCCCATGATGTGATCTGATAGGATAAACCAATAAGAGGATTAAGGGCAGGATGCAACCTCCTTAATCTTCCTTGGGTGTGGCCTGCAACACCTTTTGTTTCACAAGAGATAAAAGGCAAGGGGAATCCTGATATGACTCTTGTAGGCTAATGCACTGGACTGTAAAGTCAGTTTAAACCACAAGATTTCTGGTTCAAGTTCACCAGCTGCTCCTTGGAAACCTTATACAGGGTCGCTATGGGTCAGAACTAACCTGACGGCACTTAACAACAATAAAAGGTGAGAGACGTGAGACTAGAGAGAAGGCTCTACCACCAAGAAGGGCCAGGAGTGGAGGCCATTCTTTGGACACAGAGTCCCTCTGAATCTCCTGGACCCAGGGCCAGGTTGATGCTAAGACACATAGAGCTCTCCAAGGGCATGGGGCCCACACTGCTGAAAGGAGACAGGGACTTTTTTCCAGAGCCAGTGGAGGGAAAGCCTCCCCTACAGGGGAACTGGCAGTCTGAATTTGGACTTCCAGCGAGTTATGGCGTTAGAGGAGAATATTGAAAGCGCCATGGGCTGCCAAAAGAACCAATAGATCCGTTTTGGAAGAAGTGTAGCCAGAGTGCTCCTTGGAGGCCAGGATGGTCAGACTTCGTCTCTCATATTTTGGACATATTTTCAGGAGGGACCAATCGCTGGAGAAGGATATCTATCATGTTTGGCAGGGTGGAGGGTCAGAGAAAAAGAGGAAGACTCCCCCAGCGAGACGGATTGGCCAAGTGGCAGCATCAATGGGCTCAAGCATGGCAACAATTGTGAGGTTGGCCCAGGATTGGGCAGTGTTTCGTTCTGTTGTGCATAAGGTCGCTATGAGTCAGTACTGACTCGATGGCACCTAACAACAACAACAATCTGGGAAGGAACAATGTATTTGTTAAAACTATCCACTCGTGGTATTTCTGTTGTAGCAAACCTAACCAAACCCAGTACCACCGAGTCTGTTCCAACTTTCATCTCATAACAACTCTATGCAAGGTTTCCAAAACGAAATCTTTCATTTTCCTCCGAGGGAACGGCTCGTGGATTTAAACCGACCTGGTGGTTAGTGGCTCAATGCCTCCCCACAGCACCCCAGCAGTAGATAATTAAGATTGATGATGTGGTTATTCGTTGCTCCCAGCTACCCTCCTCCTTGGGAGAATTTTCCTTGGCCAAATGGGAGCCGTCACCCACACTTGCCCATGAATAAGTCCCTGATAGGGGCAGAGCAGTGACTGGCACAGATTAGAAAATGGCAGTCCCTTTGTCTCCAGGTCCATTTGTCCTTTTGGAAGTTCTGCTGTAGTGCACTTTGAACTCCAGGAATCCAGATGGGATGGAGTGGAGCCAAGTTCCTGTTGAGTTCACCCAGCATCCTTAGCTCTCTTCCCTGCCGAGCCTGCACCCCAGGAACCTAGGGTTGGAAGGTTTTGCAAATAAAAATGACAGTTAGTTTACACTATAGATACTGAATTAAACAACAAAAAAATGTTTTTAGTATAAATTCATTGTTGTTGTTAAGTGCTGTCAAGTTGGTTCCAACTCATAGCTATCCTGTATAAGATTTCCAAGGAGTGGCTGGTGGGTTTGAACTACCAGCCTTACAGTTAGCCGTCCAGTGTTTTTCCTATAGCACTACATCAGGATGCTAGTCTAAATATAGGCCATGAAATATTTGGGCTGTACTTTTAAAAAATTGTATCTAAAATTTAAATTTACTGGGTATCTTATTTTTATATCTCAACCCTACTTGTATCCATGGAGTCCTGGTGTGGCACTGTAGGATAAGTACTAGATTGTTAACAACAAGGTTGACCCTTCAAACCTACTAGTCTCATCTCAGAAACTCCATGCATGGTTGCTATGAGTCGGAAGTGACTTGTCAGCACTTAACAACAACTTGGACCCCCTGTCTTGAAAGCACTCCCCGAGTAAGTCACTTGAATATGAATTCCTGTCTCATGCTTTGTTTTTGGAAGTCCCTAAAAGCAGGGGAGAAGGAAGAATGGAGATACTTTGAACCATTCACAACCCTTTATTCCAAGCTACATGCGGAGTGGCTGGTAAGCAGCTTCCCTTGCAATAAGGACTCAGGAGTCTGAGGCCCTGACCAGATGCAGCCTTGCCCACCATCAGGGTTACTGAGTGGTCTAAGGTGCTTCATTCAGATGCAACCCTGCCAGACCCTGTGAGCAGCTATCAGTTCCCCTAGAGAATGCAGTGTCTACCCAGTCTCCCCAGAATAGGATACTGGCTCTCCTGGGTTTTGTCTAATTAGGCATGAGACCTTGACGGGAACACATGCCAACAGATTGTATTTTACTTAAATGGCTTCCTTCCCAGAGCGCGTAGATTACAGGAACTGAACTGCTAATGTTACCTCATTGACTTTAGTTCTAATAGCAATCATTGCGATTCATTTCCTCATCTTTCAGTGCAGTCATCTTCTGGTTTGATATGACCGTGAGCATCTGAACCCTGTAAGGGCACATGTGAAGTTCAAGTTCTGGTTTTCCAAAGCAGACTCATGTGGTCGTTGTTGTTGTTAGGTGCCATAGAGTCCGTTTTGAGTCATAGACACAGTATGTACTTCATCATAGTCATTCCTATGTTTGAGCCCGATTGAGGCAGCCACTGTATAAATCCATCTTGTTAAAGATCTCCCCCTTTGTACTCTTTACCAAGCATGATGTCCTTCACCAGGGACTGGTCCTTCCTGACAACTTGTCCAAAACACGTGAGATGAAGTCTTGCAATCCTCACTTCTAAGGAATATTCTGACTGTACTTCTTCTAAGGCAGATTTGTTTGTTCTTCTGGCAATCCATGGTAGATTCAATATTCTTCTCCAACACCGTAATTCAAATGCACCAGTTCGTCCCCAGTCTTCCTTATTCATTGTCCAGCTTTCATATACATTAGAGTTGATTCAAAACACCATAACTTGGGTCAGGTGCACCTTAGTCATCAGAGAGACATTTTTGTTTTTTAAAACAATATTGTTGTTTTTAAGTGCCATTGAGTCGGGTCCGACTCATAGCAACCCTGTATAGGCTTTCCAAAGAGCAGATGGTGAATTTGAACTGCCGACCTTGTGGTTTAAATGGACCTGGTGGTCCAGAACTTATCCTACAGCACCACACAGATACACCGGTGCTTTTCAAACTCTTAATTTGTAAATAACCCTGGAGAGCTTGTAAAAACGGGGCCTGGGGATCTGCATTTCTGATGTTTTGCAGGTGATGCCTGACAGAACAAAGCCAAGCCAGTTGTCATTGAGTTGCCTCTGACTCATGGAGACCCCAAGTGTGTCAGAGTAGAACTGTGCTCCATAGAGATTTCAATGGCTGATGTTTCAGTAAATCACCAGGACTTTCTTCTGGGTAGACTGAACTGCCAATCTCAGTTAGCAGCCAAGCTCATTAACGGTTTGCACCACCTAGTGACCTGCCAGACACTTTTTTAAAAACAATAGGCAGGAAAGCTAGGCAGAGAGGAATTACATAAAGACACACAAGCAGCCAAAAGCAGCTAAGCTGGCCCCAGAGATCATGGTCTTGGGCGATGTGACCTTAACCACTAAGCCAGGTGAATGAGGTTCAAAGAGCAGGTGGGCTGGGTGTAAATGTGTTATTTACATGTATTGACAGGACACTTTCAGGGACCCTTGGCAGTTATCAGATTATCTGAATTTGAATCTGGTCTCTATTATCATTACATGACCTTTGGATGTCATGTGACTTGGTGTGCTACTATGAAATGGGGTCATACCCATGACCCCCTCAAAGTGCAGTTGGAGCAGTTCATGATGTAATGCATGTTCAGATACCTAATACCAGGTAACCTTTATTATCAGTGTAACCCATGTCAGGGTACCCAATAAGCAAGTTAAGCACAGGCTTCCTTGTGCTTATTTACTCTTCTGTAGTGAACAATTTCACATTTTTTCTAGGTATGAATGACATCTGTCTTTCTCCCAATTCCACACACCTTCCTACAGAATCTGAGTACCCTTTTCAAATTTACAATCCTTGACAGGGATAGGGTACCCAGTCAGCGAGGTAAGCATTTACTTACAGATTATTTACTGATCTGGAGTGAACAGTTTCACATCTTTGATTTGCTGGAACCTATGTGCAATTGTTCACTACAGATTGGTGTGTTAAGTGCCGTCGAGTCGGTTCCGACCCATAGTGACCCTGCATAGGGTTTCTGAGGAGCGACGGGTGAGCTTGAACCATGAACCTTGAGGTTCAAACCAACTTTGCAGCTCAGCGCATTAACTTAACAGCACCACACCAGGACTCCAGTACAGATTGGTGGTGGTGGTGATGTTCCATGGAGTCGGTTCCGACTCATAGTGACCCTGTACCGGGTTTCCGAGGCTGTGCATCTTTACCGGAGCAGAAGCCTCGTCTTTCTCTCTTGGAACAGCTGGTAGTTTTGAACTCCTGACCTTAAGGTTCGCAGCCCAATTCGTAGCCACTTAGGAAGTAAGTATGTGCATTCCTTGCTGACTGGGTACTCCGCCCCTGAATGTAACCACAGACAGTTGCCCCATGCAAGCCAGGCAGTGCGCTGTAAAGGGCTGGTCATGGTCAACCTGCCCTCTTACGTTCTCCTTGCACTCATTGCTTTGCTGCAGCTTCTGCTTGTTTAAGACAGACTTTAAATTATTATGTTCTGATCCTACTGCTTTTAGAAGTCTGTGTAGGCATGCTGCAGCTGGCGCATATTAAAAAAGGATAAAGCTTTCTCTTGGGAGGCAGTGTTACCCTGCAAAGCTTATACATAGTGCCGTCTAAAGGTATGTCATCACTGGAAAATGAGGGGGCACATCAAGCCATTATCTGGGTAATCAGGTGGTGTAGACAGTGTAACCAGACAGTTCCGCCCCGAGCTCTTTTTCCTTTAATAGAGGTGGTAGCTTAATGCCTTCATTACTTGCAACTCCCCATTCCACTTGGCTTTTATAGGCTGAGTCTCCCTGGGGCAAGCAGCAAATTGCAGTAAATTTAATCCATCTCGGCAGCAGGGCATTACCTGTCCCCGCCTTGTGCACAATCCTCATGTTCTCATCACCTTGTGGAATAACTGAGTCTCCTACACAAAAGATGCCGCCTCTCAAGACCATACTGTGAGCTCCAGGATGTTGTCAGTCCCTGGGAAACCAAAACACTTGAAGCTTTTAAATGAAAGGAAAATGCTGTGTTTATGGGAGGGCTTAGGGGTTTGTGTGTGTGTGTGTGTGTCTTTTTGTTGTGAATGATATGTCAAATTAGGACTCTAGAGTATGATTCTTTTGGATTTGAAAGAGCATAAGGTTTGCTTTCTTGTTTTGAATGTAAAATAAATGACTGCTTGTAACAGCCAAAAAGGGATTATTGAAAACCTTTTCCTTCATGTGCGTGCATTCAATTACATTTCTTTCTTCAGAGCAGGGCTGGACAATAGAATATTTTGAGCACCGCAGTAAGTTCTCGCTCTGCTCTGTCCAATAGGGCACACAAATGACTGAGCATATGAATTTGGATTTGAATTAACTTCAATTATTTTTAAGTTATTTGGTATATTACATTAAAATAGCTATACATGCCTAGTGGCTACCATCTTGCACTGTGCAGTTCTAGAGAGAGAGAGAGATTTCTACATCAAAGCCCTGGGAGGCATATGGAATATCAGGGAGCATGAAGTCAGCAAGTTAAAGATAAAATAATGGCCAGCCAGCAAGTTGTTTCTCTCTGACTCGCCTGCTCCATGGGAGGTTATTCTACAAGGATGATAATGTAATGAGGAAAATCAGTCTTCTTTTCTAATTACCTGGCAAAAAGAATTAGTTATTACGGTTCTAGGGTTATTCATGAGCAAGGCTGTAAATTGTAAAATACTGTAGCAAATAATGCGATTCTATTAAAGGAAGGTGGAGTAAGCCTCCGTGTGGGCTATTGAACCACCTCCTTTCAGCATGGGTATCGTATTTTGTCCTCCTTCCCCTGATATGCTGCTGTTGGGTAAGTAGTGGACCAAAAGGTGGATGAGAACCACAAGGTTGGCAGTTCAAATTCACCAGCTGCTCCTTGGAAGCCCTACACAGGGTCTCTATGAGTCGGAGCTTACTCGGCAGCACTTAACAACCCAAATCCCTAGCGGTAGCTCCCATTTCTGTTTTCTCCCATATACCCTGTTCTCCATCCCTTACCCCAGTCTGTGACTCAGTCCCACCTATAGATTGCATGACCTTTGGAGTCACATGCTTAGCTACATCACTGCAAATCAGCCCTTGGTTGGTTGGTTACGTGCCGTGGAGTCGGTTCCAATTCATAGCGACCCTGCATAGGGTTTGCAAGGCTGTAAATCTTTATGGGAGCAGAAAGGCTCATCTTTCTCCCGAGGAACAGCTAGTAGTTTGGAACTGGTGTATCAGCCCTGGGAATTGCTTATTCACTGGTGGTAAGGATGACAATAATGTAGCACAGATTGACTTTGGGCTTGGAAGAAATGCCTTCATTTTCTTTAAACAGCATGGCCACGCTGGTCAGGAGTTTAATCTCAGTCAGTTCAGCAGGTGCCTTGGAGGTGATGCCTAATCAGCCTTCACTGAACTCCAGCCCTTCCTGGGGAGCTGGGGAAGGATCCTTGAGCTACAGGCTCACCTCCACTCTGTCAGAGCTTCTGTTTTCCTCCCAGAGTGCCCCTCACCCCCCACAGTGAGCCCTGAGACAAGGTGGGCTGCACGCTCCTGAGGCACATAATGGCCTAACTTTTGGAACTGGAAGAGGGAAAAATGCACAGAATATCATCTAAATCTTTCTGGTTGTTTTCCTGATTCCTCTATGTTGTTGTTGTTAAGTGCTGTCTAGTGGGTCCGACTCATATTGACCCTGTACAGTGTTTCTGAGGAGCTAAATTGCTGAACATGTATTTCAAACCAAACTTGAGGTCTAGTACTTGATCCTGTGAAGGTGGTGTGTGCTGTGGAGTCGGTTCTGACTCATAGCAACCTTGTGGAGTGTTACCGGGGCTGTAAATTTTTACAGAAGCAGAAAGCCTCATCTTTCTCCCATGGAATGGCTGGTAGTTTCAAACTGCTGACCTCAAGGTTAGCAGCTCGACTCATAACCACTACAATAAGTTAACATCAAAATGAAGCATTAAGATATTATTTTTCTATATTAATAATTGTTGTTATTGGCTGTTATTGAGTTGGCCCAAACTTATGGCAACCTAAGGAGCTCTGGTAATGTAGTGGTTATGACTTGGGCTGCTATCCTCAGGGTCAGCAATTCGAAACTACCAGCTGTTTCCAGGGAGAAAGATGAGGCTTTCTGCTCCTGTAAAGATTTATAACTTCGGAAATCCTGTACAGAGTCGCTATGAGTCGGAACCAACTCCACGGTACATAACAACAACAACAAATTCACAATTGAACAAAATGCTTCCCTGTCCTGTGCTGTCCTCGTGATCAGACATGGACTATCATAATAATGGTGCTGTGTGCTGTTGAGTAGACTCCAACTTATAGTGGCCTTGTATGACCAAGTACAACTGCCAGATAGTTTCCTAGGCTGTAGTCTTTATGGGAAGAGATCTCCAGGTCTTTTCTCCCACAGGGAGACTACTGGGCTCAAACCACTGACCTTTGGGTTAGCCGGTGAGTGCTTAACCACTGTTATCACCAGGACTCATTTTAACAATGACTGCACTTACGAAGAATTTACTCTAGAGTTGTGTTTTCCAATATGGTAGCCACTAGCCGTATACCAAGGATTAGTATACTATAGTGACTGGTGTGGCGCTGTGAGTTAATGTGTCAGACTGCAAAGCCGTTTGAACTGCAAAGTTGGTGGTTCAATTTCACCAGCTGCTCCTCGAAAACCCTATACAGGGTTGCTATGGGTCGGAATTGACTTGACGGCACTTAACAACAACAACAACAGTATACTGTAGAGTATACTAATCCTTGGTATCTGGCTAGTGGCTACCATATTGGAAAGTATAGGAATCCTTGTGTGGCACTGTGGGTTTATGCACTGGACTGCAAAGTCATTTGAACTGCAAGGTCGACAGTTCAAGCTTACCAGCTGCTCCTTGGAAACCCTATACAGGGTTGCTATGGGTCGGAACAGACTCGATGGCACTTAACAACAGCAATATACTAGTAATACTAGTATAATATATATCATGGATTGTCAGAAGAGCAAACACATCTACTGGAAGTACAACTAGAATATTACTTAGGAGTAAGCATGGTGAGACTTTATCTCACGTACTTTGAACATGAAATCAGGAGGGACCAGTCCCTGGAGAAGGACATCATGCTTGGTAAAGAAGAGGGTCAGGGAAAAAGGGAAGGCCACACAATGGTTGCAACAATTGGCTCAAACAGAACGATTGTGAAGGTTTGGTAATGTTTCCTCGTGTTGTTCATAGGGCTGCTATGAGTCAGAATCTGCTCCAAGGCACCTAACAACAAGAAGTCACCTGTGCTATTTAAATGTAAATGAATTTAAACTAAATACCGTTCAAAGTTCAGCTCCACAGTTGAGCTAGCTACATTTTAGTGCTCAGTGGACGCACATGGCTAATGGCTACTGTATTGGTCAGTTCAGATACAGACCATTTTCATCACAGCTGCAAGTTTTATTAGTCAGTACTTGTCTAGACCAATTTTATATGTATTAACTCATTGGTAAGTATTGCTATTATTTTACAGAGGCGGAATGAAGGTCTAGAGATGTCGTAGGTTGTTGTTATTGTTTGTTGTTAAGTGCCGTCGAGTTGGTTCCGACCCATAATGACCTGTATAGGGTTTCTAAGGAGCAGCTGGTGAGGTTGAACCACTTAAGGTTAACCAGGTGCGAATGGCAGAATTGAAGTTTTCCATTCAGCTCTCTCACGTGTCCTTAGAGCTTAAGGGGCCCCTCGACTCTGTGACACTATGAATGGCTATCATAAGAACAAGCTCAAGAAACGTGCTGTTTATCCTGTGAGAACGCTGTGATTAGAACAGATAGATCATATTTCATAACTGGAAGAATAGCTCCCTATCTATGGAGTGGTAGGCTGTATCTGAGAACAGGATTTTTTGCTTTGTTAGCTACAAGTCTCAGCGCCAAGGAAATGTGGGAATCTCTGTGGCCCGTCCTCATTGCCTTTCATAGCCAAAGATAAACCTCAGACTTCTAGAACAATGGTGTAATTGTTCACCTCTCTGCTTTATAATAGATTTGGTTATCCAGTAATTGGGAGCCTAATTGGGACCAGGTTCAGGTCTCTCCAGTTTGGTGCTACAGCAGGGACGTGTCTGGGCCTGAGTCTCAGCACCTACCTCTCACCCCGACCCCACACTCTTACAATAGCCCCAACTCTGTATGTCTTGCTGAATGAAGTTAGGGAGCTCTGTGCTCAGAAGGGTAGTGCAGGGCATGGAGCTGAGTGAGAAGAATGCCTCTGTGCTTTCCTCTATGTTTTTGGATAGTGTAGTTAATGTTAAGTGCCATCAAGTCACTTCCAACTCATAGCAACCCTATATAGGTAAGTTTGACCCACTGACTTTGCAGTCCAACCCGACCCTGTGGTCCATTGCATTATGTTGCAGCATCATACCAGGACTCTCTTTGTATATTAGAGGGATCTGAACAGACAGTCTGCTTCTCTCACCAAGATCAGTGTCTCTCATGGAAATCACATATCTGACAGGAATCCTGGTGTGGCTGTTGGATATGCATGGGACTGCTAACCACGATGTTGGAGGTTCAGACCCACCAGCCATTTGTCAGAAACTCTATGAACCAACTCAGCACTTAACAACAACAACAGAAAACATATTGAGAGGAAGCAGAAAAAGATGAAGAGTTCTTCTAGGGGAAGGTATTTCCTTGCCTCGGTCAGCTTCTGTATCCCCAGGCATTTCTTGGCTCTCCATACCCACTGCTCTCTTATCAACCAACATGATTAGATTCCAAAGACCAGGTTGTTATGAAAACCAGTGTTATGGGAAGAGGAAGAGAAAGTCGCCCAGGAGTTCCAGACCCTGAGAGCTGCTGTGTCCCAGCACCTCTGTGCTCTGCACCCTCAGGCTCTGCTGTTGGAGCTGGCTTGAGCAGACCTGGACTCTGGTGGCTGCACTAGAGTCAGAGTGGGTGACTCTGGGGCTCAGGAAACTGGTAGGGCTTGAGGGTCAAGGTGGTCCATGAGGTTGCTGCCCATGCCTCTGTCTCTTCCAGTTGTCCACTCTGCAACCTGCTCCACTCCGCAGGCTGGGGTGGACCCCAGAAAAAAACAGTGATGTGCTGCTGGTCTTAGAGGGCTTAAACCTGAGGCTGAGAGCTAGGAGACTAGCAGTAGATTGGAACTGGAGCTCAGCAACAACCCAGGCTGAGGATCAGAAGGAGTAGCCAGCTGCTGCTGCAGCCCCCGGCCCCAAATTACCCCAGTGCCCTTCTCACTGCAGGACAAACTAGGTCTTTCTAGGGCACGTGACTAGAGAGACGCAAACAGCACTTTCCCTGGTTCCTTCTCCCAGGCTCCTCCTGTCATGCGTGGGTCTTTCTCAGGAGGGCTGCTCCAAATCCACCCTGGTGGTCTCTTTCACATGAGCTGTAAAGGGGGCTTTGGTAACAGGGATGAGATAGGTAAGAGGTCTTCTGAGGAGCTGGCTGCTTCAACTGTTAGGTTGATGGGGTGTTTCTTTGGGCTGGGGAGCTGGGCCAGGCAGGAAAGCCTGGTAGATACCCAGAACAGTTGGACAATAGGTTTGTTGCTGTTGTCATGAATGCAAACCGCTCAACACTGAGACAGTCGATAAAGTGAGGAGTGGGTATACTGTCCACCACGCGTCTGTCAGTTTGTCACACTGTGGTGGCTGGTATGTTGCTGTGATGCTGGAAACTATGCCACTGGTATTTTTAAATGCCAGCAGGGTCACCATGGTGGATAGGTTCCAGCTGAGCTTCCAGAATAAGACAGACTAGGGAGAAGGAGAGGAAGACCACTTTTGAAAGATTGTTGATGTTGTTAAGTGTCATTGAGATGGTTCCAACTCATTGCAACCCTGTATAGGGTTTCCGAGACTATAAATCTTTGTAGAAGCAAAAGCCTCATCTTTGTCCTGCGGAGTGACTGGTGGGCTCAAACCACTGACTTTCCTACAGAGCCACCTGATAACCTTATGAATAGCAGTGGAACAGTGTCAGATAGAGTGCTGAAAGATGAGCGGCTCATGTTGGAAGGCACTCAGAGTACAACAAGGGAAGAGCTGTCTCCTCAAAGTAGAGTCAATCTTAATGACATGGATGGAGTTAAGCTTTTGGGACCTTCATTTGCTGATGGGGCACAACTCAAAATGAGAAGAAACAGCTGCAAATATCCAGTAATAACCAGAATGTGGATGTACAATGTATGAATCTAGGAAAAATTAGAAGTTATCAAAAATGAAATAGAATGCATAAAGATCGATACATTAGGTATTAGTGAGCTGAAATGGACTGGTATTGGCCACATTGAATTGGACAGTCTTATGGTTTACTATGCCAGGAATGACAAATTGAAGAGGAATGGTCTGACATTCATTGTCAAAATGAACATTTCAGGATCTGTCTTGAAGGACAATGTTGTCTGATATCCATATGGGTACAAAGAACATCAGTTAATACCACTATTATTCAAATTTACACCCAAACCACTAAACTCAGTGGTGATAAAATAGAAGAATTCTACCAATTTCTTCAGTCTGAAGTTGATAAAGCATGCAATCAAGATGCTATAAAAATTGCCCATGATTGGAATATGAAAGTTGAAAACAAAGAGGAAAGATCAGTAGTTGGAAAATATGAACTTGGTGATAGAAATGATGCTGGAGATCACATGATAGAATTTTCTAAGACCAATGACTTCTTCATTGCAAATATCTTTTTAAAAAGCATAAAAGGGGACTATACATGTGGACCTACCAGCTGGAATACACAGGAATCAAACTGACTACGTATGTGGGAAGAGACTATGGAGAAACTCAATATCATCATCTGAAACAAGGCCAGGGGCAGACCGTGGAACAGGCTACCAATCACTCATATTCAAGTTGATGCTGAAGCAGAAGAAAAATTAAAACAAATCCACATAAACCAAAATACAACATTGAGTATATCCCACCTAAATTTACAGTCTATCTCAAGAACAGGCACAAATGACCAGAAGAGTTGTGGGATGACATCAAGGACATCATCCATTAAAAAGCCAAAGGTCACTAAAAAGACAGGAAAAAAAGAAAACACCGAAGTGGATGTCAAAAATTAATTCTGAAACTTGCTCTTGAACATAGAGAAGTTAAGGCAATTGGAAGAAATGATGAAGTAAAAGCAGATCAGAAAATTTCAAAGGACAGCTTAAGAAGACAAAGACAAATATTATAAGGACATGTGCAAAGACCTGGAGTTAGAAAACCAAAAGGGAAGAACATGTTCAGTATTTCTCAAGCTGAAAGAATTGAGGAGAAAATTCAGGCCTTGGGTTACCATATTGAAGGATTCTATGGGAAAAATATTGAATGATGCTGAAAACATCAAATGAAGATCTAAGAACTGCATAGTCACTGTACCAAAACAAACAAACAAACAAACAAAAAAAAACCCCACAGAGATAAATGTTTAATTATTTCAAGAGGCACCATATGATCAAAAACTGATGGTATTGAAGGAAGAAAAGGCACTGGCAGGGGTCTCTATGTGTTGGAACCAACTCAATGGCACTTAACAACAACATTGTTAGATTTAACAGTCATTGTACTCTGTCAAATTGCTATAAAATGTACACAGTTACACTCAAGTTTTGTTTCTATCTCATTATAGTGAGACAGCATATCATGCCAACCCCAGTTGGAATAGCACTAGGCTACAACACTTTTAAGACTCCATGCAGATACCTGTGACATTTACTATTGGCTTGGGACTGACATAGATCTTCCCTGCCCACTTTGATCCTTCTTTGGAACTCCCTGGACCAAGGTATCAAATCAGACCCAGGACGCCCAGTGGCTGCTGACAGGGGTGTAGGACCCACTTGTGTTCCAGATCAGGGACTTTGCCTTTGAACTCTTGCACATATAAATGATCATGAATGGGGCAGTGCTCTTCTAAGTGAGGCCTTGGGACGCTGGCCCGATGCTTGGAGAATCCATGCAGGTTTTAAAATTGTGATTGTAGCCCCAACAATTCCTGAACTTAAAAGATACATATTTCTACTGTGTCTTGATCATCTTGATTCTGTTAAAGGTATTCCCACCTAGAGGGAGTGTATCCCTGGGTACCTGGGTATTTTTATTTTTTACTTTTTTGTTTGGTTTCAGTAAGTAGCTGGTTCTTCCATTAGCCAGACACAGGATTTTAAAATAGTTACCTTAGTGTTTTGTTATTATCAAAATGAAAACATTTTCTGTTCATCAAAATTGATTTTTCTTTTGTGGGCAAATTGAAAAGCCAGGGACCCTTCTATTTCTACAGAATCGAACACCTTAGTGAAATAACAATCTGACTTTAGGTAAAAAGTAACCATGATTGTGGAAAGATACAAGATGTAGCCCACCCTATGAAATGTCTCAGTTTAGCCACATCTTCAGATGGCAGCAGGTGATTTTTTCTTTGTTACCCAAGAACAATTTATTTATAAATTCAGAGATGGAAATGATTTTCCTCAAAAAATGAGGCACCTGGGAATCCCTAAGACCAGGCCTTGCTACTCACACTCTTTGTAGGACTTCTTTGCATTGCTTTCCTTACAAAATGTGATATGGGGTTACAGACACTCTAACAGTGTATGGTGCCCCAGGGAACCCATTGTTTTCAGCACACTTGGAAGGACAAAGAGCAGCAGAGGCTGAGGAGGGGTGCAGCCCACTAACTGGGACTTGTTGCTCTGTCAGGCGTTGAGCTGTGTGGGAGAGCACCAGCTGCATTCTGTGGGAAATCTTGATTTAGAAGAGTCAAGAAGGAAAGAAGAAAAAAAATCCTTAGATTTCCTGACCCAATTTAAAAATTAAAGAAGGACCAGATAATTCATTTATTAGTTCACAGTCTAGAAACCTAACCCTATCCCACTAGGCCAAAATTTGCTCTTTAATTTTCTCTTTTGCTAGAATAAGACATAGGAATGGATAAATGAGGATTTTATATTTGGTGGTAGCATTTCAGTTTTAGATAATTTTAGACTTTCAGAAGAATTGTGCAAAGAATATAAAGAGTTCCCATATATTAATCAACATCTTATGTAAACCTAGAATATTCATCAAAATTAAGAAATTTTCTTTGGTACAATGCTATTAATTAAATTACAAACTTCATTTAAATTCCATTCATTCTTCCAACAACATAATTTTCTATTTCAGGATCTAATTTGGAATCCCTCATTGTCTTGGATTGTTATGATCCCTTAGCTCCAATTATGACAATTCATCAGTCTGTCATTGTCTTTCATGATGTTGATGCTTTTGTAGAGTCCTGGTTAGTGATTTTGTCAAATTTATCTCTAATATTTTCTCATGATTCCACTGATGTTATGCAGTTTGGGAAAGGGCAGAAGGTTGCTACCCTTCTCAATGCATCGTATCAGCGGGTTCATGATATTGATATGTATTATCTGCTGCTGTTAATCTGGTTCAGACTCACAGCAGCTTTATAGGATCAAGAACTTTCCTCATAGTTTCCAAAGCTGGAAATCACTGACACATCTTTCTCCTCCAGGGTAGCTGGTGAGTTTGAACCACTAACCTTTCAGTTAATAGCCAAGCACTTAAACACTGTACCACCAGGACTCCTCCCTTGATATGTATTACTGATGGTAGGAATTTGATCATTTGGCTATGGGGGAACTTGCCAGAATTCTCTACCACAAACTTCCAGTTTCCACTTTATAAGTACTAAAAATAGGAGGAGGTACTTTGAAACTATGCAAATATCCTGCTTCTGCTTAAATTTGTGTCCTGTAATTTTATAGCCACCATTGGCTCTTGCTTGTAACCATTATTATTGTGAAGTTCTTATGGTGATTTTTCTACTTTCCTCGTTCCTCCTACATTTGTTCATTGGAATTCTGTAAAGAAGTGTCAGCTCTCCTTCTTTTGTTTATTGATGCAGTTATTTGCTTTTATCTGTGTGGGGTTATGGATATTTATCTTACCCTTTGGTTACAATACATTGATATCATTATTTGCTGCTCCAGTTACTTGACCTTTGGGAACTTCTTATTTTTAGCTCTACAAAATACCTTAGAGTCATCTTGAATTTCCTCTGCTCCAGCCTGAGAATCAGACATTTGTGCAAAGAGCCCTGGTCCTTGTCACTGGAGAACAATAATTGTTGTTGTTGTTAAGTGC
>NW_006408524.1:30810772-30813460 GCF_000296735.1 Chrysochloris asiatica
TATGCTACCAGAGCTTCTTAATTCATATCTATTCACACCTCTATTTTTATTTCTATATTTAACTGCATTTGAGTTTGTTGTTTTTTTTGAAACATAAGTCAGTATTCATGTCTCCATCCCAGTCTGATGGTGGTGGTGGTAGTTATGTGCCCTGGAGTTGGTTCCAACTCACAGCAACCCTGCATAGGGTTTCCAAGGTTATAAATATTTACGGGAGCAGAAAGCCTCATCTTTCTCCCATGGAATGGCTGGTAGGTTTGAACTGCTGACCTTGAGGTTAGCAGGCCGACTCATAACCACTACGCTACCAGAGCTCCTTTCCATCCCAGTCTACCACTAAAGTATTTATTTTAGTATTCATCCTTTCTTCTTTTGTAACTTCTTTTCCCAATATTCAAAATCTAGTGTTCATTGTCTATGAGGTAACCTCACAATTGCTCCATGTTAGCATATCTCACTGCCACAGAGTCAATTCTGACTCAGAACGTCCCTGTATAGGATTTCCAAAGCTATAAATCCTTACTGGAGCAGAAAACATCATCTTTCTCCTGTGGAGAGGCTGGTAGGTTTGAACTGCTGAACTTAACAGTCCAATGCTTATCCAGTTAGCAATCCACAGCTTATCTTACATTGCCACCAGAACTCCTTCCATATTTTTGTTGTTGTTAAGTGCCATCAAGTTGGTTCCCACTCCAAGTGACCCTGTCTAAGGTTTCTGAGGAGAGGCTGATGGGTTTGAACCACAGAGCGTAACAATCCAGTGCTTATTCTACTGTGCCACACCAGGACTCCTCCTTCCACATTAGCATACAAAAAGTAATTTCAGAATTCCTACCTCTTATATCCATGAGAAACTAGAGTACAGTGTTTGTGTGCAATTTTTGTTTTTCAGCCTTAGATATTCCATTCAAAACACTGTTTCAATTACATGGTGTTGTTTCATGTCATTGAGTTGGTTCCAACCTATAGCAACTCTATATTTGGGTTTCCAAGGATCAGCTGGTGGGTTTAAACCCATGATCTTGTGGTTAGCATTCCAGTGCTTATCCTACAGCATCACATCAGTTACATAGGGCAGCTCTTTCTTCCCTTCTTTGTGGTCACAGACTCCGTTCTATCTTTTCCATGGTTTATTTTTTGTTATTTGACACTTAGCAAAGTTTGCTTTGTGGGAATGTTGTATTCCATGGCTTTTGACAGGAGTTTCCTTACTGTTCCCATGCTATTCCTTTATAGAGCATTTCTCTGCCTGTCCCTCATTTCCCTCCTACAATTTTGCCTTTTCCAGGGTGCCATATAAATGTTGTTGTTGTTGTTGTTAAGTGCCTTCAAGTCGGTTCCAACCCATAGCGACCATGTATAAGGTTTTGAATATGTAGCACTTTTGTCTTATTTCACTCAGCAAAACATATTGAAGATTTATCTTTTTTTTTTTTTGCATGAGTCAGTAGTTCTTTTCCTTTGCTGTATAGTACTCCATCGTATGAATGCACCAGTTTATTTACTCATCTGTTGTTGTTAAGTGCTGTCTAGTTGGTCCCGACCCATAGCAAGCCTGTATAGGGTTTCCAAGGAGCGGCTGATGAGCTTGAGCTGCTGACCTTGCAGTTCAAAGTGACTTTGCATTAACCTACAGCATCATACCAGGACTCCTATTTACTCATAGATCAATGAATATCTGACCTATGGGCAGTTTTAAATAAAATTACTTTAAACATTTGCATACAGGTTTTTGTGTGAACCTAAGTTTTCATTTCTCTTGGATAGATTGTTGTATTGTTAATTGCTGGATAAAATACAGGATATTGCTGCTGCTGTATGCCACCAGGTAGGTTCTGACTCATAGTGGCCCTGTTTAGGATTTATGAGGCTGTAAGTATTTACAGGAGCAGAAAGCCTCATCCTTCTCACCAAAATACAGGATATTCAGTTAAATATGAACATCAGATGGACAAAAACTTTTTAATATAAGTGTTTGTTGTTACTGTTGTTAAGTGCTATTGGGTCAGTTCCAACTCGTAACTACCCTGTATGAGGTTTCAAGGAGCAGCAGGTGGGTTTGAACAGCCGACCTTGTGGTTTGCTGTCCAATGCTGATCCTACAGTGCCATATACCATGTAATATTTGGTACACACTTATAACAAAAATATTTGTTTATTTGCCATCTTAATTTAGCAAATAAGTCAGTTAAACTTGAATTTAAGATAAAAAATCAATTATGGTGTGGTGCTGTGGGTTAATGTGCTGGACTGCAAGGTTGGTTTGAACCATAAGCCGGAGGTTCAAGCTCAGCAGCTGCTCCTCAGAAACTCTATATGGTATCACTGTGGATCTGAACCGACTCGACGGCACTTCACAACAACAACAATGCCCCAAATACTACATGTTGTTATTGTTGTTAGGTGCCTTCCAGTTGACTCCAACTCATAAATAGAACAGAACACCGCCCGGTCCTGCGCCAGCCTCACAATTGTTGCTACACTTCAGCCCTTTGCTGCTGCCACTGTGCCAATCCATATCATTAGGGCTCTTCCTCTTTCTCACTAACCCTCCACTTTACCAAGCATGATGTCCATCTCCAGGGACTAGTCCCTCCTGATAATATGTTTGAAGTATGAGAGATGAAATCTCACTGACTGTACTTCTTCCAACACAGAAGAACAACTACCCGGAACATATTTATTTTA